>NC_084465.1:163243297-163570082 GCF_027409185.1 Cynocephalus volans | reverse complement strand
GTGGAGAACCCTGCATTTGGGCGGGAGGTGGCGAAGGTGAGAGGAGGCTTGGCTTGGTGTCAGAGGCAGGGACTGTGACTGTGCTGTGCCCTGCTGGGCCTCCTTCCAGCTTCGCCCCCTGCCCTCCCTCCCTGGCTCTGTCCTCTCGTTCCTGCTCTTCTGCACCTACTCCTCTGACCCAGGCGGTTCCCCTCCGGAGGCCATGCACCCCCAGCAGGGTAAGACTAGACAAAATCACGTGGGCTTCAGGGGCACAGGGTCACGTGTTCCCCCTGGTTTGCCTGGTGCCCTTCCCTCCCCTAGGAGATCTGCTGGCCCTTTCTCCCCTGGGTGCCCTGGTGTCCCTGTCTCCCGTGTGTTACCTGTGCTAGGGTGAGTCGTCCTTCCTGCTCCAGCACCTCAGTCAGAGCCAAGGGATCCAAGTTTGGGTCTGGGGAAAGCAAAGCTGCCAGGAATCGGGGGTGGACGATGGCCTCCACCTGGAGCAGGGGGAAAGGGGCATGAGTGTCTTTGGCAGGGAGTGAACTGCAGCCAGGGGGACCTCGAGGAGAAGCAGAAAGTAATGCCTGTCTCTCCTGTCCACACAGCAGGGTCGTTCTAACTCATGGCCACTAGCAGCTACACACAGACTTTCTCTGTCTCTCACACACACACTGCTCCGTAGCTGAGGGATGAATAGAACTGAATTCCATGGGGCTGGGACTGCCGTTCCCCAGAAAACCTCCCCCACACGAGGGCTCCAAGCCAGCCCACCTTGGTGATGAAGTCTTCCTGGGAGCACAGCTTGTTAATGTAGCTCAGGAGACCTGGGTCCGGGTCAGTCCCGTCCTGCTCCTGCTGCTCCTCGATATCTTCATCCTCCCAATTTGCATGAGGCCCCAGCAGTGCCTCCATGATATCCACATACTCCTGGACAGCTTCTGGTGGGATCTCCTTGGGTGCCTTGGCCTGGGTCAGCTGCTGGGGTCTGCATGACAGCGGGCGAGTGGATGGTGCCCTGCGGCCAGCCTTCCTGGGAGCACACCCTAGGACAGGAGGGAGGACAGGTGCGTGGCTGGGCTGTAGCGGCCACCTCCAGCCACACTGGGGGGAGGTTGGAACTGAGGGCCATGAAATGGGTCCAGGCTGCACGTCAGGCCCCGTGGGAGGATACACTACCCGAGGTGGGTCATGTGAGACTGAGTTACCTGGAAAGACTTTGGAGCCACCAAGATTCTGGGACGTCTCCCCACCCAGCACTGCTTCCTGGGAAGACTGTACATTGGGTCCTGGACAGCCAAGGCCGATAGCAGCTACGAAACTACTGGACCAGGCCAATACCTAGTTCCTGATCCAGGGCAGTGGAGCCCCAGGTTCTCACTGGCTGCTCTCGCTGAAAGAGCAAGCGCCCCCTCCCCTTACAGGAAAGGGACAAGATGAGGGCACAAGGCCTCCGCAGGCCCCCTTAGGCCTTTGTATTGGCTCCTGTGGGAATATGCTTGCCGTACCTGACCGAGGCACAGTGTTGGGGACTGGTGGCCCTGGAGGAGCAAGCTTTGGTGGGGCTGGAGGAGGCAGGCCCTGGGGCCCCTTCACACACTGCAGCACCCGGAGCTGCATCTCCTCCTCAGCTTCAAATTCCATGAACCTGGCGGGCAGAGGGAGAGCCATAGCCATGCTGAGAGGGAGGCCTGGCCAGGGATGGGGGAGGAAGGGCTTTGGGTGGGCTGGGCTGCTCCCCCACCTGCGGAACAGTTGCAGGGGTACGCTGGCTCACCTACACCTGCAGGGCAGAAAACATCCAGGGGGTCTTCCTGAATGAAGGCCTGTGTGACCCAGGCCCGGCCCTCAGGGGACCCTGCTCCTCCTATCCCTGCCCAGGGCCTCTCAGAAGAGCTGACAGCCAGAAGCTAGGTCAGGGATGTGACTGACTGCAAATGACATGAGGAATCCTTGCCCGGATCCGGGAATCCTGGGCTGGTACTGTGAGCCCCTGACAATAGCCTGGGAGAGAAGGGCCCCGGAGATGTTGCAGGAAGTGGGAGCTAAGCTGAGAGGAGAGGGTGCATTTTCTGTGAGGGTGATTGGTGTTCACGGAGTGGATTGCCGTGCAGCAAAGGCAGGGAGGCCAGAGACGTGTCTGGGGGTGTGTGAGGTGCTGGCTTCCCCTGCCCAAGCTCTTCTGCCCCAGCCCATTCTGGGATGGCAGGTGACCTATTTCTGGCCACTTTTCATGAGGAGACGTGGTCCCGACTTTGTCAGTAGTCACTAGCTTCCCTCCTGCAGGGTCCCCACAGCTGGAGCCGACCCCCACTGGGCTGTGCTGGTTACTCTTCCCCATCCCCGTTTCAGCATCTGGGCAGGGTTTGACCCGAGGCCAGGGGAGGGCGGAGATTCCGGGGTGGGTAGGAGAGAGAAGCCCAAGCACCCAGGTGGATGGAGAGCTTCCCGGGGGAGGCAGGGCCCCAGGGAGGGGCCGGACCTAGCGGACCCCCCTCCTCACGGCATCCCTGCCGATGAGCCCACCGCACCAGCCCCTCCCCCTTTCACCCACCCTCAGCCCGCCCCACAGCCCCTCAGGCCCTGCATCCCTGACTCACTTTGCTGCCATGTCGTAATAGTTCATGCGGTCATAATTGCTCGTGCCCTGCCATTCCTGCATGGCCCGCCGCACTCCGTCCTCCAGGCTCATGGTGGGCTTCAGCCGGGCCAGGGACCGAAGCACTGGGCTGTAGGTCCTCAGTGTCAGTCACAATGCCCCTGCCCTCCTCCCATCCCAGCTGACCGGCCCACACCCGTGCCCCGCCACATCACACACATCCCACCTGTCCTGTCACCTGTGCCTGTCCTCCCAGTGTGGGCTCTTCGGCCTCCAGGACAACCAACATGTGTCAACCTCAGCACCAAGGGACTGCTTGGCCTCTCTGACTTCCCTTGGAGGCCTTAGTATTATTGTGTGTTACGGACTGAATGTGTGTGTCCCCAAAATTCACATGTTGTGGCCCTAGCTTGCAATGTGATGGTATTTGGAGGTGGAGCCTTTGGGGATCATCAGGTTTAGATTAGATAATTGGGAGGCCCCGTGATGGGATTTGTGTCCCTGTGAGTGTGAGAAGAGGAAAAGACACCAGAACTCCCTGTGATGTGAGGACACAGCCATCGAAAGCCAGGCGGAAAGTCCTTGCCCGGAACTGAATCTGCCGGGACCTCATCTGGGACTTCCGCTTCCTGAACTGGGAGACGTGAAAGTCTGTTGTCTAAAGCACCTGTCCTGTGGCGTTTTGTTATGGCAGCCTGAGCTGACCGAGAACTGCCTAGAATGGCCGTTCCAAGGCCCCAGGACTGAGCACTTAATCAGCTCCTGGTGAGTCTCTAGAGAGGCAGCCCTTGGGGACACAGCGTCAGAGTCCCTCAGCGTGCAGAGCAGGCGCGGGGATCCAGAGCCAAAGGAGACCGGTGCCTGAGCTGACCGGGCAAGGCCTGGGGGCGGTGGCTCCATTTAGGGACTCAGGACAGCCTAGGGCACCTGGGACTTTGGTCCAAGGGGAACTCCGACTGCTCAGCATGTGCGGGACACTGAAATCACTGGGGACAAGGATTTGGGGGCCCCTTTAATTTATACACTGTGTGCAGCTTCCCGTGGAGGGCAGCCAGTGTGGGAGCGGGGCAGGTATGCAGCCATGTCCCGTGTCCCGTGGACTAGGATACGTGCTCCATGTGATGGCCCCAGGAACACGAGGGCCTGCAGGTGGAAGGAGGCAGGTGTTGGGGAGGGAAAGACAAACGCTCCTGGCTACGGACGTCGCTGCCTCCCATCACCTCAGCCCCTGGTCCTGGGCTCCTGGGCTCACGGTCCCCTCACTCCCTGTGGTGGGACATGTGACTTTGGGAACACTGTCCTCTTCTAGGTTGCCTGTTCTTAGTGTTGACGGTAATAGTAATCATCATCATAATACGAAAACAACAATAATGAGGGACAGCACATGCCAGAGACCCTGCTGAGTGCATCAGACATGAGTCAGACAATCTTCCCACCCTCCGAATGAAGCGGAATTGTCTCTCTGTCTAGGAGGCATTCAGGGATAAAGAAGGCGACTCTGCGCAGGATCCAAACCCAGTGATGGGGGCCCAACCAGGTCCCAATGTGTGGCTTGACTACCTCAGTCTCCTTGCTAGAATTTTCCAGAAGAGTGAGGGGGTACATGTGTAAGGCTCCTCCTGTGGCCTGTGCCTTCTCCCCCCAGTCCCTCCATGTGACGTCCCGAAGCCATCCTCACTCAGGTCCTGTGCTGGGCATGAGAGGACACGGGGAGGAATCACGGGTGAAGGCAGAGACCTGAATCCAAGTTGTGGCTCATGTCACACCGGAAACTCACTCTGGCCTTTACCTTCTGTGCATATTATGGTAACTGTTAAAAACCAAGTTTGGTGGACTCACAGGGTGTTGGGGATCAGTCGACCTAAGGCTCGTGAATGTACGTCGTGAACCGGAGTGGGACATTAGTTAAACTGCTGAGAATGCATGGGCCGTCGCCCACGTGACCTTCATCCAAGTTCCCCTAAATAGGCTGCCCTCCTCGTCCGTCCTTCGTTCCCCTTCGTGTGGGAGCGGTGGGATTAGCTCCATCCCCCAAGGAGGGCACTCACATGAGGAAGCAGGACAGAGCTTCAGCATCAGGACTCTGGGGCAGGTGCCCGCGGGCCAGGGACTTGAAGCGCTGCCAGCGTCGGAAGTTGTCGTAAACACTCCTGGGGTTACAGGAGTCCTCTGGCGCGGCCTTGGCCTGGGAGGGGGCCTTGCCGCCCTCCCCACCAGCCCCATGTGGACGTGGCCCGTCATTCCCTGGGACCACGGTCGGACCCAGCTGGGCTGCTGGAAGGGGAGCTGGAAGGGGCTGGCCTGGGAACCAGTACCCCTCTCCAGCCCACGTGCCCCCGATGGATGCAGCAGGCATCACGGTCCCTACAGCGGGAGCTGCCAACAGCAGGGGAGCAGGACACTGAGCACCCCCGCAGAGGGCCCCTGGAGCACTCCAGTTGAGGGGGGCCTGAGCCAGGACAGTGGTCTGAGTGTGAGAGGGCTCTGCTGGAGCCCCTTGCGTCCTGACTGGGACAATGATGTTGAAAGCCCCGGCCCCACTCGGGCCATGGCCAGCGGCTCCGGTCCCCTGAGGCATCCTGGGGAAAGCAGACCGCACCAGGGGGCCACCAGGAGGCAACGCTGACATCACTAGGGCAGGTGGGGGCTGCTCGCGGGGCGGCCCGGGGACCGGGCCGGAAGCAGGCGTGGGAAACAGCGGACGGAAGGAAGTGAACGGAGGGTTCAGGGTCACGCTGGGCCCCAGCACTGCAGATGCTGTGGAGACAAAGGAGAGGGGCGAATGAGCAGGGGACGCGGCCACCAGGACGGAGGCTCTCCCTTCCCTTAGAGTCAGTGTGAACCAGAGCGAGGCATCCCAGCATTTGAGGGCCATAGGACGGGGAATTGTGCAGTTTGTCCCCAAGTGAATTTCATGCTCCCCCTTGGGTTGGGGATCATTCTACTAGAGAACTTGCTTCTCATTCACTGAGATCCTCTGACCCCCGTCAGTCAAGAAGTAACACCTAAGCTTCCCTTGCCTCTGAGAAGCTCCCCAGGGTGTCCCCGGCACGTGGACCCGCCAGCCTCGTGGGATTGCCCCTAGATGTGAGTTGGGGTGGACTCTGCTTGGCGGCACAACGCCCCTCAGTGTGCGCACCCCCATGAAGGGCACCTTCTCCAGTGCCAGTTGCAGGCGCCCCCACGTGACCTATGTGAAGCCAGCAGATTCACAAGGTTATGAGCCCTTCCCTTTCTCAGTGCTCCTTTTCCTGATGCTCCTCATAAAGCCCTCACAACCCAAACAAATGAACTTGAACAAAATCTGTGCCTCAACTATCGCCCAGGAGCCCTGAGGGAACCCCATAATGCAGCAGCCCAGTGAGGATGTGCTTCTCCTGGTACCACCCACAGCAAGCATGGAACAGAGGCCAGGTTCGGGGCACACTTGTCCCCATGCACAGTGGTTCGTTCGTGCTGTCACTGAGGCAGCTCTGTTCTCAGGAGGTGGTCTGTGAGTTAGATGATGAATTCCCTGAGACCCTGTCACTGCACAGCCAGAGAGGGCTGCAGAGGGCTAGAAAGGCCAGGAAATGCGGAGCCCTGCGGCTCCCAGTGGAGGTTCGTAGAGATTTGAATAGCTGCTGGTGGTTAGAGCTGGCCGTGGGTAATGGAGACCTTCTGTGATCCTTCTCCTTTGAGCTCTCAGTGATGGCCCACAAAGAACCAGGCATGAGCCAGTGTGACAGGAAAGTTGTCTGGGTACATCCCTGTTCACTAGGGTTTCAGGTCAACCGTAGTCACGGAGAGCAAGGTCCATAGGACATGGTCCTAACTGATCAGGACATATGTCCTAACTTTGAATAACAACAGTCATAATAATAGAAGATCTTCCTAATGGTGTGCTGCTCTGCTTCCTCTCTCGGGAAGGAAACCAGCCTCTCAGAACCTTGCACTGTAAAGCCGACAGCACGCCTCATGTGTCCCCTGTTCATGATGTGCTAGACGTGGAGTATGAGCAAAGTCTTCATCTCCACATGAAACGAAGGGCAGAGGACAGGCCATGAGACAGGGTGGAAGATGAATGGGTCTGAAGACCCAAGCGTCCCCCAAAGGGACAGCAATTCAGAACAGCTCCGCGAAGAGCAAGCCCCATCTTGTTTGCAGTTTCTGGCTGCCCTGTCCCTGGTGAACAGAGACAACAGCGATCTGGACCGAATGAGAAGCCATCTCTGGGCAGACGTGAGCCGAGACTGGACTGCTGCAGGTAGAGCGACCTCCAGCCTCACTGACGGAGGGGATATTTCACGGTAATCTTGGTCAGAGAGAACTGTTCCACTGAACGGTTTTCTGGCTGAGACCGTTTCTCCCCGCTACTCCTCTAAGATCTGGAATACTCCGGTTTGTATCCCTCAGGACAGTACCATAGCACAAGCCCCAGGTGTCTGAAGAAAGGACGCAGGACTCAGGCTTTCTTCTTGAGCCCCCCTGTGGCACAAGCACGACACAGTCCACCATTGCCTACAAACACACGTTGACCTGTGTTGACTTAGAAACATAAGTCACCTGTTTCCCTTCTGGAAAGAGTCAGTACAACTGCTGTGTCCTTTCTCATCACCCGGTAGGTTTCTCCTGAGGCATCTGGATCCACCTGTGAGAAGCCCCCTTCCCCCTGCAGCCTCAGGATGCCAGTGGCTTCCCCCGTCTCCCGGGTGAGATGTCCTTGGGTTAGTCCGGTGCTCTCTCTTCCTCTACTTCCACCCAACCAGCTGTCCCAGGGCAAGTGTCACATTTGAACTCCCATGGGTTTGAGGGGTGACAGGGGTGTGATAACACACCCCAGACCCTGCAGACTTACCTCCCTTTGAAGCCATCCCCATAGGCTTGGGGACTGACCACAGTGGCACGGCAGTCTCCACAGTGAGAAAAGTCTAGCGCAGGACCCGGACAGCAAACTGTCAACTGCAGATGCTCAGGGTCCAATTTTAAATGTCAACAGGCTTAGAATGTAGCTCTCCAGAATTCTGCAGTGGGGGAGGGGTGGGGGCAGTTGGGCTGGTGGGGGTGGGGAGACATGCCGTGCAGGGTTCTGGCAGGTAGGCAGGATTCTGAAGGTCCCTCAGATTATACAGGGGCAGCACAGTGGGTGTGTGCCTCTGAGGCAAGTTTCAAATTGTTTCTCAGATTCACAGCACAAAGCTTCTACCTGGTGTTCTACTCACTCCATTTCTTTATCAATAAACCTGTTTTTGTGCCCCTCAGCCAACCCTGCTGTAGAGTGGCTGCACTTCCCGAAGGTAGGTCAGAACAAGGAATCCGATAAATACAGGGTTTGTAAGGGAGGTAGGGGGAATGAGTGTCTGGAAATAGGTTTGGATTGTCTCAGCACCTCCAGCGGGCTGGGTTGCTGTATGCACATCATTCTGTAGGAAGCAGTCCTTGTACGCTCAGCTACGGTCTGTTGCTGCGACCTCTGCAGACTCCCGTGGACTGGCCTTGCTTACGATCCCCTTTGCTGGAAAGCCATGAAAATTCATGTCTTTCTTTGAAAACTGTCTCTGCCCATTTTAATATTGAATAACTTGTTTATGTGCTCTTGGGTTGTTTGAGTTGCTTATATGTCTGGATATTAGCCCCTTGTCTGTGTGCCTTCTTTTGCTGTGCAGAAGCTTTATGGTTTGATACATTGCAATATGTTTACTTTTACTGCTTGTGCTTTAGGGGTTTTATTCATAAAGTCTTTGCCCAGTCCTACATCCTGAAGTATGTCCCCTGTGTTTTCATCTAGGAGTTTTCTAGTTTCAGTTCTTATATTTGAGTCTTTAATCCATTTCGAGTTGATTTTGTGTATGGTGAAAGGTATGGGCCTAGTTTGACTTTTCTACGCATGGATGTCCGGTTTCCCCAGCACTATTTATTGAAGGTGCCGTCCTTTCCCTAGTGTATATTCTTGGTGGCCTTGTCAAAGATGAGTTGCCGGTAAAAAGCGCTTACGTCAAAAGAATGGAAACACTTCAAATAATCTAACATTAAATCTCAAGTAAGTAGAAAACCAAGAACAATCTAAGCACCAAACTAGTAGATGGAAAGCAATGATTAAGAACAGAGTCGAACTAAACCAAGTAGAGACCAAAAGAATGATGCAGAAAATCAATGAAGCAAAATGTTTTTTTTTTTCCCCAGGGGAAAAACAAACTACGCAAGCTGTTGGCCAGACTACTTAGAAAAGAAGAGAGAAGGCCCGAATAACAAAAATCAGAAATGGAAAGGGAGACATTGCAACCGATTCCACAGAAATACAAAGAATCATTAGAGATTGTTCAGAACAACTATACTCCAACAAATTTGAAAACCTGGAGGAAATGGATAGATTTCTGAAGACCCGTAAACTACTAAGACTGAACCAAGGAGAAATGCAGAACCCGAAGAGACCAATAAGAAGCAATGAGAATGATGCAGTCATCAACAGTACCCCAACACAGAAAAGCCCAGGACCAGATGGCTTCACTGCTGCATTCTACCAAAGTTTTAAAGAAGCATTAACAACCATCCTTTTCAGACTACTCCAAGAAATTGAAACAGAGGCCGTTCTCCTAAATTAATTCTATGAGGCCAGCATCATCCCGATCCCCAAATCAGACAAAGACACAACAACCGAAAAGAAAATTACAGGTCAGTAACCTTGATGAACATAGACACGAAAATCTCCAGCAAGACATTAGCAAACAGAATACAACAGCACGTCACAAAGATTATACACTGTGATCATGTGGGTTTCATCCCAGGGATGCAAGGATGGTTCAACATACATATATCAATAAATGTGATACACCACATGAACAAAAGCAAGGATAAAAACTATACGATTGTCTCAAGAGATGCAGAAAAAGCATTTGAGAAAATTCAGCATCATGGGCCGAGCCCGTGGCGCACTTGGTAGTGTGCTGCGCTGGCAGAGCAGCGACGCTCCCGCCGTGGGTTCGGATCCTATATAGGACTGACCGGTGCACTCACTGGCTGAGTGCCGGTCACCAAAAAAAAAAAAAAAAACAAAAAAAACAAAATTCAGCATCATCCCTTCATGATAAAGACCCTTAACTAAGTAGGTATAGAAGGAACATATGTCAACCCAATAAAAGCCATATATGAAAATCACACTGCCAACATTGTCCTGAATGGGGAAAAATTGAAAGCTTTTCCTTCAGGAACAGGAATAAGAGAAGGATGCTCACTCTCACCACTCCTATTTAACATAGCATTGGAAGTACTAGCCAGAGCAATCAGGCAAGAGAAAGAAAGAAAGGGCATCCACAGTGGAAAAGACAAAATCAAAACGTCACGTTTCACAGGATTGGACGTGATCCTACATATAGAAAAATCCATAACCTCTACCAAAAAACTCCTAGAGCTCCTAAACAAATTCAGTACTGTGCAGGATACAAAATCAATGCATAAAAATTGGGAATATTCTTATACGGCAACAACAAATAAGCAGGGGAAAAAAAAAAAAAGAAGAAGAAGAAAGCCAGCCCATTTACAATTACTCTGAGAAGAATAAAATACGTAGGAATAAATTTAACCAAAGAGGTGAAAGATCTCTACAATGAGAACTACAAAACTCTGCTGAAAGAAAGAGGACACCAAGAGAGGTGGAAAGACATTCCTTGTTCATGGATTGGAAGAATTAATGTTGTGAAAATGTCCATAATACCAAAAGTGATCTACAGATTCGGTGCAATCCCCATCAAAATACCAATGACATTCTTCACAGAAATAGAAAAAACAATCCTAAATTCATATGGAACAACAAAAGACCCCAATAGCCAAAGCAGTCCTGAGCAAAAAAATAAAATAAAACCAGAGGCATTATACTACCTGACTTCAAACTAGACCTCAAATCTGTAGAAGGTACCAAGTCTTTATGGAGCTTTGGAACTCCCACCACTCTCAAACTGCCGGTTCACCGGTGAGCTAATCTTGTGACTTCTGGATGTAGGACCTAGTTACTTTGCTGTCTCCATTTAAAATCATGCAGTTGCCACGGTGAATGAGGTTTCAGAGGGCTGTGATCCAGACAGCCTCGATTCCTGACTGTCATTTGCATGCAGTATTCTCACACCAGGTTGGGTGACTACTTCTCATTTACCTTTATGAACCCCCGGAGTCACTTGAGACCACGTCATAGTAAGTAAAGGCTATTAAGCAGTTACGGGAGAGAGATGGGGATTTGGCCAACTGGCTCCTTGCAGCGTGCATTAGCTATTGTCGAGTGCCCATGTTCCTCCTCAGTCCAATCCAAAGTCAGGAGAACTTGAACTTGCATTTGAAAACATGACCACTCACAACACCTAGCCTGCCTCTAGTTCGGGGAATTTTACACTACTCCAAAGTATAGGTGAAAGTTAGATACTATGGAATTAATACCGAGATTCATTACTGAGAATCTGTGGACCATGGTGAGAGTTATAATTGTTGGTTTTCCGTTTTGATTTCCCTTTCCTGCTGTGTCATCACAGGGGGAAGAGAGAGTTCTGGTGTCTCCTCCTCTTCTTATAAGGGCGCTAATCCCCGTCATTAGGGCTCCACCCTCTGATCTCCTCTTACCCCAACAACCTCCCAAAGGCACCACCCCCAGATACCATCACGATGGGGCTTAGGGCTTCAACATGCGGATTTGGGGGACACGACATTGTGACTGTAACAGCCCTCCAGCTGGCCCCACTGTACAGGGTCAGGGGCAGATTGTAAGGTTGAGGCAGGGCACGGTGCTGGGGAAGCAGAGGTTGTGCCTCCTCCTGGGAACTGTTCAACCACAAAAGGGCCCCAGGACAGACAGCAGTCAGGTGGCGAGGACAGGAGTAGCAGCAGGAGCCCCGAGGTGTGACCGAGATGATGCCTGTGCTCGACTGAGTGCCCACACGTACTAGGGCATGGGCCAAGTCCCCTCCAAACACGACTTGCTCCACATTCCTAAAACCTAAGAGGGGCTCCTGAGGACAGCTCTGAATGTGGAAGAGTCAGGGAACTAGTGAGGAGTGGGTCCAGGGCTCCAGCCTTCGATCCCCGCGTTTTCCCTCAGCGCCTGATGTGTGCGCTGAGCTGGACAGCAGGGACAGTAGTGGGCTCCCGTGAGGATGCCCCCAACGAGGACCTGCATGGCATGATGTTCTGGAAGCTTCTGGGCTTGAGGGCCGTGGTGTGCGGCTTCACACCACGCCGTCTTAATCTAGCCAAGCTCTGAGGCCTTCTCCAATGTGGAGACCCACCTGGGAATAGGAGGGGCAGCAGCCAGCTGACCCGCCACCAAGAGTTAGCTTCCTTCACACTTCACAAAGGCACAGGGGCGGGTGGGACATGGATGCTGCTGACGTGGGACAGGGGAGGAAAGGTGCAGAGGAGCATCTGGGGGCTAACCAGCGAGCTCCGTGGGTGGATGGGCAGGAGACGCCCAGACATGGCCCCTTCCTCCCCCTAGCAGACAGCCAGGCCACCGTGGTGCTGGACGGTTTTGCCCACCTGCCACTGTTGCTGGGACACCCCCACCCCATGACCACAGCTCTGCATGTGGGGGCCGACACCCTTTTAGTCAAGGATTCCACATGGGTCCTGGGGGAGGAATCAGATCTCAGAATCTAGAGACGGAGTTGATGGTCGGGCACCGGTGGGCCCTTGGAGCCTGGCATCTCCCAGATCCTTCCTTCCTCACAGGCCTGTCTCCACTTAGTGGCACAGACGTGAGAACAGAGGCAGTAGTCCCAGGGCATTTCCCAACAATACCACTTTTATTCACACTTGTATACAAACCCCCATTACATACAACGCCCCCAACGTGCTGCCTCCCGGACCTGTGCCTCGCCTGTCCCCCACCCTCATCCCCCAAACAGGCCCCCCTCCCCCACCCCAATTCCCCATCCAGACCCCCCCACCCTCTCTCCCCTGTCCTGCCTCCCCCACCCTGCCCGTAGCTGAGGAGCAGCTGGGTCAGCACTGGGTGATGGGAGCTCGGGATCCCTCGGGCCACAGGATGCAGTGAGGGTCAAATCCAGTCCAGAGGGACTGGCACCCCTGAGAGGCCGGCCCACGGCCCCTACTGGCTGCAGTGCTGCTTCTTCCTCCTCCCAGAGACCAATGGGTCGCCCCTCCCCTTTTGAGGACGTGAGGGTCGAGCCAGACGCCGAGCAGGGACGGGGCTCAGGGACAGCCCCCAGGGCTGCAGGCTGTACTGCAAGGTCAGGAGGAAGTCCAGGCTGGGGAGGTCCTCCTCGACTTCACTGGACCTGACTGCCGGGCCCTGCGCAGGCATAACAGGACAGGCTCCCCGGAGACCAGGCGAGGAGGGTCTGTGGCCCTGGGGAGGGGAGCTGAGATGGGCAGCCCTCAGCTTGCGTGACTCCTGATGATCTGGCCAGAGGGCAGGCTCCTTGGGCCTGGGCAGGTCGGGGTTGTCTCGGCTGCGCGGTCGAGGGTCATGGGAAGCCGCCTCTGCTGGGCAGGTTTCTGTGATGACCCCTCCTTGGGGGCCACGGTCTTCGCTCTCTTCTCCTTGGCCAGCTGCAGTCTTAGGATGTGACTCCAATTGGGGTGCGCCATGAGCTGGGGTGGCCCCCACACCTCCTGCGTCATTCGGGGCCGCGAGGCGCTTTTCCACCAGCTGGGGGGAGCAAAGTGGCACTCACTGGCTCTGCCCCAGGTGTGGGGAGGGGCTGGCAGGATGGTGGAGAACCCTGCATTTGGGCGGGAGGTGGCGAAGGTGAGAGGAGGCTTGGCTTGGTGTCAGAGGCAGGGACTGTGACTGTGCTGTGCCCTGCTGGGCCTCCTTCCAGCTTCGCCCCCTGCCCTCCCTCCCTGGCTCTGTCCTCTCGTTCCTGCTCTTCTGCACCTACTCCTCTGACCCAGGCGGTTCCCCTCCGGAGGCCATGCACCCCCAGCAGGGTAAGACTAGACAAAATCACGTGGGCTTCAGGGGCACAGGGTCACGTGTTCCCCCTGGTTTGCCTGGTGCCCTTCCCTCCCCTAGGAGATCTGCTGGCCCTTTCTCCCCTGGGTGCCCTGGTGTCCCTGTCTCCCGTGTGTTACCTGTGCTAGGGTGAGTCGTCCTTCCTGCTCCAGCACCTCAGTCAGAGCCAAGGGATCCAAGTTTGGGTCTGGGGAAAGCAAAGCTGCCAGGAATCGGGGGTGGACGATGGCCTCCACCTGGAGCAGGGGGAAAGGGGCATGAGTGTCTTTGGCAGGGAGTGAACTGCAGCCAGGGGGACCTCGAGGAGAAGCAGAAAGTAATGCCTGTCTCTCCTGTCCACACAGCAGGGTCGTTCTAACTCATGGCCACTAGCAGCTACACACAGACTTTCTCTGTCTCTCACACACACACTGCTCCGTAGCTGAGGGATGAATAGAACTGAATTCCATGGGGCTGGGACTGCCGTTCCCCAGAAAACCTCCCCCACACGAGGGCTCCAAGCCAGCCCACCTTGGTGATGAAGTCTTCCTGGGAGCACAGCTTGTTAATGTAGCTCAGGAGACCTGGGTCCGGGTCAGTCCCGTCCTGCTCCTGCTGCTCCTCGATATCTTCATCCTCCCAATTTGCATGAGGCCCCAGCAGTGCCTCCATGATATCCACATACTCCTGGACAGCTTCTGGTGGGATCTCCTTGGGTGCCTTGGCCTGGGTCAGCTGCTGGGGTCTGCATGACAGCGGGCGAGTGGATGGTGCCCTGCGGCCAGCCTTCCTGGGAGCACACCCTAGGACAGGAGGGAGGACAGGTGCGTGGCTGGGCTGTAGCGGCCACCTCCAGCCACACTGGGGGGAGGTTGGAACTGAGGGCCATGAAATGGGTCCAGGCTGCACGTCAGGCCCCGTGGGAGGATACACTACCCGAGGTGGGTCATGTGAGACTGAGTTACCTGGAAAGACTTTGGAGCCACCAAGATTCTGGGACGTCTCCCCACCCAGCACTGCTTCCTGGGAAGACTGTACATTGGGTCCTGGACAGCCAAGGCCGATAGCAGCTACGAAACTACTGGACCAGGCCAATACCTAGTTCCTGATCCAGGGCAGTGGAGCCCCAGGTTCTCACTGGCTGCTCTCGCTGAAAGAGCAAGCGCCCCCTCCCCTTACAGGAAAGGGACAAGATGAGGGCACAAGGCCTCCGCAGGCCCCCTTAGGCCTTTGTATTGGCTCCTGTGGGAATATGCTTGCCGTACCTGACCGAGGCACAGTGTTGGGGACTGGTGGCCCTGGAGGAGCAAGCTTTGGTGGGGCTGGAGGAGGCAGGCCCTGGGGCCCCTTCACACACTGCAGCACCCGGAGCTGCATCTCCTCCTCAGCTTCAAATTCCATGAACCTGGCGGGCAGAGGGAGAGCCATAGCCATGCTGAGAGGGAGGCCTGGCCAGGGATGGGGGAGGAAGGGCTTTGGGTGGGCTGGGCTGCTCCCCCACCTGCGGAACAGTTGCAGGGGTACGCTGGCTCACCTACACCTGCAGGGCAGAAAACATCCAGGGGGTCTTCCTGAATGAAGGCCTGTGTGACCCAGGCCCGGCCCTCAGGGGACCCTGCTCCTCCTATCCCTGCCCAGGGCCTCTCAGAAGAGCTGACAGCCAGAAGCTAGGTCAGGGATGTGACTGACTGCAAATGACATGAGGAATCCTTGCCCGGATCCGGGAATCCTGGGCTGGTACTGTGAGCCCCTGACAATAGCCTGGGAGAGAAGGGCCCCGGAGATGTTGCAGGAAGTGGGAGCTAAGCTGAGAGGAGAGGGTGCATTTTCTGTGAGGGTGATTGGTGTTCACGGAGTGGATTGCCGTGCAGCAAAGGCAGGGAGGCCAGAGACGTGTCTGGGGGTGTGTGAGGTGCTGGCTTCCCCTGCCCAAGCTCTTCTGCCCCAGCCCATTCTGGGATGGCAGGTGACCTATTTCTGGCCACTTTTCATGAGGAGACGTGGTCCCGACTTTGTCAGTAGTCACTAGCTTCCCTCCTGCAGGGTCCCCACAGCTGGAGCCGACCCCCACTGGGCTGTGCTGGTTACTCTTCCCCATCCCCGTTTCAGCATCTGGGCAGGGTTTGACCCGAGGCCAGGGGAGGGCGGAGATTCCGGGGTGGGTAGGAGAGAGAAGCCCAAGCACCCAGGTGGATGGAGAGCTTCCCGGGGGAGGCAGGGCCCCAGGGAGGGGCCGGACCTAGCGGACCCCCCTCCTCACGGCATCCCTGCCGATGAGCCCACCGCACCAGCCCCTCCCCCTTTCACCCACCCTCAGCCCGCCCCACAGCCCCTCAGGCCCTGCATCCCTGACTCACTTTGCTGCCATGTCGTAATAGTTCATGCGGTCATAATTGCTCGTGCCCTGCCATTCCTGCATGGCCCGCCGCACTCCGTCCTCCAGGCTCATGGTGGGCTTCAGCCGGGCCAGGGACCGAAGCACTGGGCTGTAGGTCCTCAGTGTCAGTCACAATGCCCCTGCCCTCCTCCCATCCCAGCTGACCGGCCCACACCCGTGCCCCGCCACATCACACACATCCCACCTGTCCTGTCACCTGTGCCTGTCCTCCCAGTGTGGGCTCTTCGGCCTCCAGGACAACCAACATGTGTCAACCTCAGCACCAAGGGACTGCTTGGCCTCTCTGACTTCCCTTGGAGGCCTTAGTATTATTGTGTGTTACGGACTGAATGTGTGTGTCCCCAAAATTCACATGTTGTGGCCCTAGCTTGCAATGTGATGGTATTTGGAGGTGGAGCCTTTGGGGATCATCAGGTTTAGATTAGATAATTGGGAGGCCCCGTGATGGGATTTGTGTCCCTGTGAGTGTGAGAAGAGGAAAAGACACCAGAACTCCCTGTGATGTGAGGACACAGCCATCGAAAGCCAGGCGGAAAGTCCTTGCCCGGAACTGAATCTGCCGGGACCTCATCTGGGACTTCCGCTTCCTGAACTGGGAGACGTGAAAGTCTGTTGTCTAAAGCACCTGTCCTGTGGCGTTTTGTTATGGCAGCCTGAGCTGACCGAGAACTGCCTAGAATGGCCGTTCCAAGGCCCCAGGACTGAGCACTTAATCAGCTCCTGGTGACTCTCTAGAGAGGCAGCCCTTGGGGACACAGCGTCAGAGTCCCTCAGCGTGCAGAGCAGGCGCGGGGATCCAGAGCCAAAGGAGACCGGTGCCTGAGCTGACCGGGCAAGGCCTGGGGGCGGTGGCTCCATTTAGGGACTCAGGACAGCCTAGGGCACCTGGGACTTTGGTCCAAGGGGAACTCCGACTGCTCAGCATGTGCGGGACACTGAAATCACTGGGGACAAGGATTTGGGGGCCCCTTTAATTTATACACTGTGTGCAGCTTCCCGTGGAGGGCAGCCAGTGTGGGAGCGGGGCAGGTATGCAGCCATGTCCCGTGTCCCGTGGACTAGGATACGTGCTCCATGTGATGGCCCCAGGAACACGAGGGCCTGCAGGTGGAAGGAGGCAGGTGTTGGGGAGGGAAAGACAAACGCTCCTGGCTACGGACGTCGCTGCCTCCCATCACCTCAGCCCCTGGTCCTGGGCTCCTGGGCTCACGGTCCCCTCACTCCCTGTGGTGGGACATGTGACTTTGGGAACACTGTCCTCTTCTAGGTTGCCTGTTCTTAGTGTTGACGGTAATAGTAATCATCATCATAATACGAAAACAACAATAATGAGGGACAGCACATGCCAGAGACCCTGCTGAGTGCATCAGACATGAGTCAGACAATCTTCCCACCCTCCGAATGAAGCGGAATTGTCTCTCTGTCTAGGAGGCATTCAGGGATAAAGAAGGCGACTCTGCGCAGGATCCAAACCCAGTGATGGGGGCCCAACCAGGTCCCAATGTGTGGCTTGACTACCTCAGTCTCCTTGCTAGAATTTTCCAGAAGAGTGAGGGGGTACATGTGTAAGGCTCCTCCTGTGGCCTGTGCCTTCTCCCCCCAGTCCCTCCATGTGACGTCCCGAAGCCATCCTCACTCAGGTCCTGTGCTGGGCATGAGAGGACACGGGGAGGAATCACGGGTGAAGGCAGAGACCTGAATCCAAGTTGTGGCTCATGTCACACCGGAAACTCACTCTGGCCTTTACCTTCTGTGCATATTATGGTAACTGTTAAAAACCAAGTTTGGTGGACTCACAGGGTGTTGGGGATCAGTCGACCTAAGGCTCGTGAATGTACGTCGTGAACCGGAGTGGGACATTAGTTAAACTGCTGAGAATGCATGGGCCGTCGCCCACGTGACCTTCATCCAAGTTCCCCTAAATAGGCTGCCCTCCTCGTCCGTCCTTCGTTCCCCTTCGTGTGGGAGCGGTGGGATTAGCTCCATCCCCCAAGGAGGGCACTCACATGAGGAAGCAGGACAGAGCTTCAGCATCAGGACTCTGGGGCAGGTGCCCGCGGGCCAGGGACTTGAAGCGCTGCCAGCGTCGGAAGTTGTCGTAAACACTCCTGGGGTTACAGGAGTCCTCTGGCGCGGCCTTGGCCTGGGAGGGGGCCTTGCCGCCCTCCCCACCAGCCCCATGTGGACGTGGCCCGTCATTCCCTGGGACCACGGTCGGACCCAGCTGGGCTGCTGGAAGGGGAGCTGGAAGGGGCTGGCCTGGGAACCAGTACCCCTCTCCAGCCCACGTGCCCCCGATGGATGCAGCAGGCATCACGGTCCCTACAGCGGGAGCTGCCAACAGCAGGGGAGCAGGACACTGAGCACCCCCGCAGAGGGCCCCTGGAGCACTCCAGTTGAGGGGGGCCTGAGCCAGGACAGTGGTCTGAGTGTGAGAGGGCTCTGCTGGAGCCCCTTGCGTCCTGACTGGGACAATGATGTTGAAAGCCCCGGCCCCACTCGGGCCATGGCCAGCGGCTCCGGTCCCCTGAGGCATCCTGGGGAAAGCAGACCGCACCAGGGGGCCACCAGGAGGCAACGCTGACATCACTAGGGCAGGTGGGGGCTGCTCGCGGGGCGGCCCGGGGACCGGGCCGGAAGCAGGCGTGGGAAACAGCGGACGGAAGGAAGTGAACGGAGGGTTCAGGGTCACGCTGGGCCCCAGCACTGCAGATGCTGTGGAGACAAAGGAGAGGGGCGAATGAGCAGGGGACGCGGCCACCAGGACGGAGGCTCTCCCTTCCCTTAGAGTCAGTGTGAACCAGAGCGAGGCATCCCAGCATTTGAGGGCCATAGGACGGGGAATTGTGCAGTTTGTCCCCAAGTGAATTTCATGCTCCCCCTTGGGTTGGGGATCATTCTACTAGAGAACTTGCTTCTCATTCACTGAGATCCTCTGACCCCCGTCAGTCAAGAAGTAACACCTAAGCTTCCCTTGCCTCTGAGAAGCTCCCCAGGGTGTCCCCGGCACGTGGACCCGCCAGCCTCGTGGGATTGCCCCTAGATGTGAGTTGGGGTGGACTCTGCTTGGCGGCACAACGCCCCTCAGTGTGCACACCCCCATGAAGGGCACCTTCTCCAGTGCCAGTTGCAGGCGCCCCCCACGTGACCTATGTGAAGCCAGCAGATTCACAAGGTTATGAGCCCTTCCCTTTCTCAGTGCTCCTTTTCCTGATGCTCCTCATAAAGCCCTCACAACCCAAACAAATGAACTTGAACAAAATCTGTGCCTCAACTATCGCCCAGGAGCCCTGAGGGAACCCCATAATGCAGCAGCCCAGTGAGGATGTGCTTCTCCTGGTACCACCCACAGCAAGCATGGAACAGAGGCCAGGTTCGGGGCACACTTGTCCCCATGCACAGTGGTTCGTTCGTGCTGTCACTGAGGCAGCTCTGTTCTCAGGAGGTGGTCTGTGAGTTAGATGATGAATTCCCTGAGACCCTGTCACTGCACAGCCAGAGAGGGCTGCAGAGGGCTAGAAAGGCCAGGAAATGCGGAGCCCTGCGGCTCCCAGTGGAGGTTCGTAGAGATTTGAATAGCTGCTGGTGGTTAGAGCTGGCCGTGGGTAATGGAGACCTTCTGTGATCCTTCTCCTTTGAGCTCTCAGTGATGGCCCACAAAGAACCAGGCATGAGCCAGTGTGACAGGAAAGTTGTCTGGGTACATCCCTGTTCACTAGGGTTTCAGGTCAACCGTAGTCACGGAGAGCAAGGTCCATAGGACATGGTCCTAACTGATCAGGACATATGTCCTAACTTTGAATAACAACAGTCATAATAATAGAAGATCTTCCTAATGGTGTGCTGCTCTGCTTCCTCTCTCGGGAAGGAAACCAGCCTCTCAGAACCTTGCACTGTAAAGCCGACAGCACGCCTCATGTGTCCCCTGTTCATGATGTGCTAGACGTGGAGTATGAGCAAAGTCTTCATCTCCACATGAAACGAAGGGCAGAGGACAGGCCATGAGACAGGGTGGAAGATGAATGGGTCTGAAGACCCAAGCGTCCCCCAAAGGGACAGCAATTCAGAACAGCTCCGCGAAGAGCAAGCCCCATCTTGTTTGCAGTTTCTGGCTGCCCTGTCCCTGGTGAACAGAGACAACAGCGATCTGGACCGAATGAGAAGCCATCTCTGGGCAGACGTGAGCCGAGACTGGACTGCTGCAGGTAGAGCGACCTCCAGCCTCACTGACGGAGGGGATATTTCACGGTAATCTTGGTCAGAGAGAACTGTTCCACTGAACGGTTTTCTGGCTGAGACCGTTTCTCCCCGCTACTCCTCTAAGATCTGGAATACTCCGGTTTGTATCCCTCAGGACAGTACCATAGCACAAGCCCCAGGTGTCTGAAGAAAGGACGCAGGACTCAGGCTTTCTTCTTGAGCCCCCCTGTGGCACAAGCACGACACAGTCCACCATTGCCTACAAACACACGTTGACCTGTGTTGACTTAGAAACATAAGTCACCTGTTTCCCTTCTGGAAAGAGTCAGTACAACGTGCTGTGTCCTTTCTCATCACCCGGTAGGTTTCTCCTGAGGCATCTGGATCCACCTGTGAGAAGCCCCCTTCCCCCTGCAGCCTCAGGATGCCAGTGGCTTCCCCCGTCTCCCGGGTGAGATGTCCTTGGGTTAGTCCGGTGCTCTCTCTTCCTCTACTTCCACCCAACCAGCTGTCCCAGGGCAAGTGTCACATTTGAACTCCCATGGGTTTGAGGGGTGACAGGGGTGTGATAACACACCCCAGACCCTGCAGACTTACCTCCCTTTGAAGCCATCCCCATAGGCTTGGGGACTGACCACAGTGGCACGGCAGTCTCCACAGTGAGAAAAGTCTAGCGCAGGACCCGGACAGCAAACTGTCAACTGCAGATGCTCAGGGTCCAATTTTAAATGTCAACAGGCTTAGAATGTAGCTCTCCAGAATTCTGCAGTGGGGGAGGGGTGGGGGCAGTTGGGCTGGTGGGGGTGGGGAGACATGCCGTGCAGGGTTCTGGCAGGTAGGCAGGATTCTGAAGGTCCCTCAGATTATACAGGGGCAGCACAGTGGGTGTGTGCCTCTGAGGCAAGTTTCAAATTGTTTCTCAGATTCACAGCACAAAGCTTCTACCTGGTGTTCTACTCACTCCATTTCTTTATCAATAAACCTGTTTTTGTGCCCCTCAGCCAACCCTGCTGTAGAGTGGCTGCACTTCCCGAAGGTAGGTCAGAACAAGGAATCCGATAAATACAGGGTTTGTAAGGGAGGTAGGGGGAATGAGTGTCTGGAAATAGGTTTGGATTGTCTCAGCACCTCCAGCGGGCTGGGTTGCTGTATGCACATCATTCTGTAGGAAGCAGTCCTTGTACGCTCAGCTACGGTCTGTTGCTGCGACCTCTGCAGACTCCCGTGGACTGGCCTTGCTTACGATCCCCTTTGCTGGAAAGCCATGAAAATTCATGTCTTTCTTTGAAAACTGTCTCTGCCCATTTTAATATTGAATAACTTGTTTATGTGCTCTTGGGTTGTTTGAGTTGCTTATATGTCTGGATATTAGCCCCTTGTCTGTGTGCCTTCTTTTGCTGTGCAGAAGCTTTATGGTTTGATACATTGCAATATGTTTACTTTTACTGCTTGTGCTTTAGGGGTTTTATTCATAAAGTCTTTGCCCAGTCCTACATCCTGAAGTATGTCCCCTGTGTTTTCATCTAGGAGTTTTCTAGTTTCAGTTCTTATATTTGAGTCTTTAATCCATTTCGAGTTGATTTTGTGTATGGTGAAAGGTATGGGCCTAGTTTGACTTTTCTACGCATGGATGTCCGGTTTCCCCAGCACTATTTATTGAAGGTGCCGTCCTTTCCCTAGTGTATATTCTTGGTGGCCTTGTCAAAGATGAGTTGCCGGTAAAAAGCGCTTACGTCAAAAGAATGGAAACACTTCAAATAATCTAACATTAAATCTCAAGTAAGTAGAAAACCAAGAACAATCTAAGCACCAAACTAGTAGATGGAAAGCAATGATTAAGAACAGAGTCGAACTAAACCAAGTAGAGACCAAAAGAATGATGCAGAAAATCAATGAAGCAAAATGTTTTTTTTTTTCCCCAGGGGAAAAACAAACTACGCAAGCTGTTGGCCAGACTACTTAGAAAAGAAGAGAGAAGGCCCGAATAACAAAAATCAGAAATGGAAAGGGAGACATTGCAACCGATTCCACAGAAATACAAAGAATCATTAGAGATTGTTCAGAACAACTATACTCCAACAAATTTGAAAACCTGGAGGAAATGGATAGATTTCTGAAGACCCGTAAACTACTAAGACTGAACCAAGGAGAAATGCAGAACCCGAAGAGACCAATAAGAAGCAATGAGAATGATGCAGTCATCAACAGTACCCCAACACAGAAAAGCCCAGGACCAGATGGCTTCACTGCTGCATTCTACCAAAGTTTTAAAGAAGCATTAACAACCATCCTTTTCAGACTACTCCAAGAAATTGAAACAGAGGCCGTTCTCCTAAATTAATTCTATGAGGCCAGCATCATCCCGATCCCCAAATCAGACAAAGACACAACAACCGAAAAGAAAATTACAGGTCAGTAACCTTGATGAACATAGACACGAAAATCTCCAGCAAGACATTAGCAAACAGAATACAACAGCACGTCACAAAGATTATACACTGTGATCATGTGGGTTTCATCCCAGGGATGCAAGGATGGTTCAACATACATATATCAATAAATGTGATACACCACATGAACAAAAGCAAGGATAAAAACTATACGATTGTCTCAAGAGATGCAGAAAAAGCATTTGAGAAAATTCAGCATCATGGGCCGAGCCCGTGGCGCACTTGGTAGTGTGCTGCGCTGGCAGCGCAGCGACGCTCCCGCCGTGGGTTCGGATCCTATATAGGACTGACCGGTGCACTCACTGGCTGAATGCCGGTCACCAAAAAAAAAAAAAAAAAAAAAAAAAAAAAAAATTCAGCATCATCCCTTCATGATAAAGACCCTTAACTAAGTAGGTATAGAAGGAACATATGTCAACCCAATAAAAGCCATATATGAAAATCACACTGCCAACATTGTCCTGAATGGGGAAAAATTGAAAGCTTTTCCTTCAGGAACAGGAATAAGAGAAGGATGCTCACTCTCACCACTCCTATTTAACATAGCATTGGAAGTACTAGCCAGAGCAATCAGGCAAGAGAAAGAAAGAAAGGGTATCCACAGTGGAAAAGACAAAATCAAAACGTCACGTTTCACAGGATTGGACGTGATCCTACATATAGAAAAATCCATAACCTCTACCAAAAAACTCCTAGAGCTCCTAAACAAATTCAGTACTGTGCAGGATACAAAATCAATGCATAAAAATTGGGAATATTCTTATACGGCAACAACAAATAAGCAGGCGGAAAATAAAAAAAAAGAAGAAGAAGAAAGCCAGCCCATTTACAATAACTCGGAGAAGAATAAAATACGTAGGAATAAATTTAACCAAAGAGGTGAAAGATCTCTACAATGAGAACTACAAAACTCTGCTGAAAGAAAGAGGACACCAAGAGAGGTGGAAAGACATTCCTTGTTCATGGATTGGAAGAATTAATGTTGTGAAAATGTCCATAATACCAAAAGTGATCTACAGATTCGGTGCAATCCCCATCAAAATACCAATGACATTCTTCACAGAAATAGAAAAAACAATCCTAAATTCATATGGAACAACAAAAGACCCCAATAGCCAAAGCAGTCCTGAGCAAAAAAATAAAATAAAACCAGAGGCATTATACTACCTGACTTCAAACTAGACCTCAAATCTGTAGAAGGTACCAAGTCTTTATGGAGCTTTGGAACTCCCACCACTCTCAAACTGCCGGTTCACCGGTGAGCTAATCTTGTGACTTCTGGATGTAGGACCTAGTTACTTTGCTGTCTCCATTTAAAATCATGCAGTTGCCACGGTGAATGAGGTTTCAGAGGGCTGTGATCCAGACAGCCTCGATTCCTGACTGTCATTTGCATGCAGTATTCTCACACCAGGTTGGGTGACTACTTCTCATTTACCTTTATGAACCCCCGGAGTCACTTGAGACCACGTCATAGTAAGTAAAGGCTATTAAGCAGTTACGGGAGAGAGATGGGGATTTGGCCAACTGGCTCCTTGCAGCGTGCATTAGCTATTGTCGAGTGCCCATGTTCCTCCTCAGTCCAATCCAAAGTCAGGAGAACTTGAACTTGCATTTGAAAACATGACCACTCACAACACCTAGCCTGCCTCTAGTTCGGGGAATTTTACACTACTCCAAAGTATAGGTGAAAGTTAGATACTATGGAATTAATACCGAGATTCATTACTGAGAATCTGTGGACCATGGTGAGAGTTATAATTGTTGGTTTTCCGTTTTGATTTCCCTTTCCTGCTGTGTCATCACAGGGGGAAGAGAGAGTTCTGGTGTCTCCTCCTCTTCTTATAAGGGCGCTAATCCCCGTCATTAGGGCTCCACCCTCTGATCTCCTCTTACCCCAACAACCTCCCAAAGGCACCACCCCCAGATACCATCACGATGGGGCTTAGGGCTTCAACATGCGGATTTGGGGGACACGACATTGTGACTGTAACAGCCCTCCAGCTGGCCCCACTGTACAGGGTCAGGGGCAGATTGTAAGGTTGAGGCAGGGCACGGTGCTGGGGAAGCAGAGGTTGTGCCTCCTCCTGGGAACTGTTCAACCACAAAAGGGCCCCAGGACAGACAGCAGTCAGGTGGCGAGGACAGGAGTAGCAGCAGGAGCCCCGAGGTGTGACCGAGATGATGCCTGTGCTCGACTGAGTGCCCACACGTACTAGGGCATGGGCCAAGTCCCCTCCAAACACGACTTGCTCCACATTCCTAAAACCTAAGAGGGGCTCCTGAGGACAGCTCTGAATGTGGAAGAGTCAGGGAACTAGTGAGGAGTGGGTCCAGGGCTCCAGCCTTCGATCCCCGCGTTTTCCCTCAGCGCCTGATGTGTGCGCTGAGCTGGACAGCAGGGACAGTAGTGGGCTCCCGTGAGGATGCCCCCAACGAGGACCTGCATGGCATGATGTTCTGGAAGCTTCTGGGCTTGAGGGCCGTGGTGTGCGGCTTCACACCACGCCGTCTTAATCTAGCCAAGCTCTGAGGCCTTCTCCAATGTGGAGACCCACCTGGGAATAGGAGGGGCAGCAGCCAGCTGACCCGCCACCAAGAGTTAGCTTCCTTCACACTTCACAAAGGCACAGGGGCGGGTGGGACATGGATGCTGCTGACGTGGGACAGGGGAGGAAAGGTGCAGAGGAGCATCTGGGGGCTAACCAGCGAGCTCCGTGGGTGGATGGGCAGGAGACGCCCAGACATGGCCCCTTCCTCCCCCTAGCAGACAGCCAGGCCACCGTGGTGCTGGACGGTTTTGCCCACCTGCCACTGTTGCTGGGACACCCCCACCCCATGACCACAGCTCTGCATGTGGGGGCCGACACCCTTTTAGTCAAGGATCCCACATGGGTCCTGGGGGAGGAATCAGATCTCAGAATCTAGAGACGGAGTTGATGGTCGGGCACCGGTGGGCCCTTGGAGCCTGGCATCTCCCAGATCCTTCCTTCCTCACAGGCCTGTCTCCACTTAGTGGCACAGACGTGAGAACAGAGGCAGTAGTCCCAGGGCATTTCCCAACAATACCACTTTTATTCACACTTGTATACAAACCCCCATTACATACAACGCCCCCAACGTGCTGCCTCCCGGACCTGTGCCTCGCCTCTCCCCCACCCTCATCCCCCAAACAGGCCCCCCTCCCCCACCCCAATTCCCCATCCAGACCCCCCCACCCTCTCTCCCCTGTCCTGCCTCCCCCACCCTGCCCGTAGCTGAGGAGCAGCTGGGTCAGCACTGGGTGATGGGAGCTCGGGATCCCTCGGGCCACAGGATGCAGTGAGGGTCAAATCCAGTCCAGAGGGACTGGCACCCCTGAGAGGCCGGCCCACGGCCCCTACTGGCTGCAGTGCTGCTTCTTCCTCCTCCCAGAGACCAATGGGTCGCCCCTCCCCTTTTGAGGACGTGAGGGTCGAGCCAGACGCCGAGCAGGGACGGGGCTCAGGGACAGCCCCCAGGGCTGCAGGCTGTACTGCAAGGTCAGGAGGAAGTCCAGGCTGGGGAGGTCCTCCTCGACTTCACTGGACCTGACTGCCGGGCCCTGCGCAGGCATAACAGGACAGGCTCCCCGGAGACCAGGCGAGGAGGGTCTGTGGCCCTGGGGAGGGGAGCTGAGATGGGCAGCCCTCAGCTTGCGTGACTCCTGATGATCTGGCCAGAGGGCAGGCTCCTTGGGCCTGGGCAGGTCGGGGTTGTCTCGGCTGCGCGGTCGAGGGTCATGGGAAGCCGCCTCTGCTGGGCAGGTTTCTGTGATGACCCCTCCTTGGGGGCCACGGTCTTCGCTCTCTTCTCCTTGGCCAGCTGCAGTCTTAGGATGTGACTCCAATTGGGGTGCGCCATGAGCTGGGGTGGCCCCCACACCTCCTGCGTCATTCGGGGCCGCGAGGCGCTTTTCCACCAGCTGGGGGGAGCAAAGTGGCACTCACTGGCTCTGCCCCAGGTGTGGGGAGGGGCTGGCAGGATGGTGGAGAACCCTGCATTTGGGCGGGAGGTGGCGAAGGTGAGAGGAGGCTTGGCTTGGTGTCAGAGGCAGGGACTGTGACTGTGCTGTGCCCTGCTGGGCCTCCTTCCAGCTTCGCCCCCTGCCCTCCCTCCCTGGCTCTGTCCTCTCGTTCCTGCTCTTCTGCACCTACTCCTCTGACCCAGGCGGTTCCCCTCCGGAGGCCATGCACCCCCAGCAGGGTAAGACTAGACAAAATCACGTGGGCTTCAGGGGCACAGGGTCACGTGTTCCCCCTGGTTTGCCTGGTGCCCTTCCCTCCCCTAGGAGATCTGCTGGCCCTTTCTCCCCTGGGTGCCCTGGTGTCCCTGTCTCCCGTGTGTTACCTGTGCTAGGGTGAGTCGTCCTTCCTGCTCCAGCACCTCAGTCAGAGCCAAGGGATCCAAGTTTGGGTCTGGGGAAAGCAAAGCTGCCAGGAATCGGGGGTGGACGATGGCCTCCACCTGGAGCAGGGGGAAAGGGGCATGAGTGTCTTTGGCAGGGAGTGAACTGCAGCCAGGGGGACCTCGAGGAGAAGCAGAAAGTAATGCCTGTCTCTCCTGTCCACACAGCAGGGTCGTTCTAACTCATGGCCACTAGCAGCTACACACAGACTTTCTCTGTCTCTCACACACACACTGCTCCGTAGCTGAGGGATGAATAGAACTGAATTCCATGGGGCTGGGACTGCCGTTCCCCAGAAAACCTCCCCCACACGAGGGCTCCAAGCCAGCCCACCTTGGTGATGAAGTCTTCCTGGGAGCACAGCTTGTTAATGTAGCTCAGGAGACCTGGGTCCGGGTCAGTCCCGTCCTGCTCCTGCTGCTCCTCGATATCTTCATCCTCCCAATTTGCATGAGGCCCCAGCAGTGCCTCCATGATATCCACATACTCCTGGACAGCTTCTGGTGGGATCTCCTTGGGTGCCTTGGCCTGGGTCAGCTGCTGGGGTCTGCATGACAGCGGGCGAGTGGATGGTGCCCTGCGGCCAGCCTTCCTGGGAGCACACCCTAGGACAGGAGGGAGGACAGGTGCGTGGCTGGGCTGTAGCGGCCACCTCCAGCCACACTGGGGGGAGGTTGGAACTGAGGGCCATGAAATGGGTCCAGGCTGCACGTCAGGCCCCGTGGGAGGATACACTACCCGAGGTGGGTCATGTGAGACTGAGTTACCTGGAAAGACTTTGGAGCCACCAAGATTCTGGGACGTCTCCCCACCCAGCACTGCTTCCTGGGAAGACTGTACATTGGGTCCTGGACAGCCAAGGCCGATAGCAGCTACGAAACTACTGGACCAGGCCAATACCTAGTTCCTGATCCAGGGCAGTGGAGCCCCAGGTTCTCACTGGCTGCTCTCGCTGAAAGAGCAAGCGCCCCCTCCCCTTACAGGAAAGGGACAAGATGAGGGCACAAGGCCTCCGCAGGCCCCCTTAGGCCTTTGTATTGGCTCCTGTGGGAATATGCTTGCCGTACCTGACCGAGGCACAGTGTTGGGGACTGGTGGCCCTGGAGGAGCAAGCTTTGGTGGGGCTGGAGGAGGCAGGCCCTGGGGCCCCTTCACACACTGCAGCACCCGGAGCTGCATCTCCTCCTCAGCTTCAAATTCCATGAACCTGGCGGGCAGAGGGAGAGCCATAGCCATGCTGAGAGGGAGGCCTGGCCAGGGATGGGGGAGGAAGGGCTTTGGGTGGGCTGGGCTGCTCCCCCACCTGCGGAACAGTTGCAGGGGTACGCTGGCTCACCTACACCTGCAGGGCAGAAAACATCCAGGGGGTCTTCCTGAATGAAGGCCTGTGTGACCCAGGCCCGGCCCTCAGGGGACCCTGCTCCTCCTATCCCTGCCCAGGGCCTCTCAGAAGAGCTGACAGCCAGAAGCTAGGTCAGGGATGTGACTGACTGCAAATGACATGAGGAATCCTTGCCCGGATCCGGGAATCCTGGGCTGGTACTGTGAGCCCCTGACAATAGCCTGGGAGACAAGGGCCCCGGAGATGTTGCAGGAAGTGGGAGCTAAGCTGAGAGGAGAGGGTGCATTTTCTGTGAGGGTGATTGGTGTTCACGGAGTGGATTGCCGTGCAGCAAAGGCAGGGAGGCCAGAGACGTGTCTGGGGGTGTGTGAGGTGCTGGCTTCCCCTGCCCAAGCTCTTCTGCCCCAGCCCATTCTGGGATGGCAGGTGACCTATTTCTGGCCACTTTTCATGAGGAGACGTGGTCCCGACTTTGTCAGTAGTCACTAGCTTCCCTCCTGCAGGGTCCCCACAGCTGGAGCCGACCCCCACTGGGCTGTGCTGGTTACTCTTCCCCATCCCCGTTTCAGCATCTGGGCAGGGTTTGACCCGAGGCCAGGGGAGGGCGGAGATTCCGGGGTGGGTAGGAGAGAGAAGCCCAAGCACCCAGGTGGATGGAGAGCTTCCCGGGGGAGGCAGGGCCCCAGGGAGGGGCCGGACCTAGCGGACCCCCCTCCTCACGGCATCCCTGCCGATGAGCCCACCGCACCAGCCCCTCCCCCTTTCACCCACCCTCAGCCCGCCCCACAGCCCCTCAGGCCCTGCATCCCTGACTCACTTTGCTGCCATGTCGTAATAGTTCATGCGGTCATAATTGCTCGTGCCCTGCCATTCCTGCATGGCCCGCCGCACTCCGTCCTCCAGGCTCATGGTGGGCTTCAGCCGGGCCAGGGACCGAAGCACTGGGCTGTAGGTCCTCAGTGTCAGTCACAATGCCCCTGCCCTCCTCCCATCCCAGCTGACCGGCCCACACCCGTGCCCCGCCACATCACACACATCCCACCTGTCCTGTCACCTGTGCCTGTCCTCCCAGTGTGGGCTCTTCGGCCTCCAGGACAACCAACATGTGTCAACCTCAGCACCAAGGGACTGCTTGGCCTCTCTGACTTCCCTTGGAGGCCTTAGTATTATTGTGTGTTACGGACTGAATGTGTGTGTCCCCAAAATTCACATGTTGTGGCCCTAGCTTGCAATGTGATGGTATTTGGAGGTGGAGCCTTTGGGGATCATCAGGTTTAGATTAGATAATTGGGAGGCCCCGTGATGGGATTTGTGTCCCTGTGAGTGTGAGAAGAGGAAAAGACACCAGAACTCCCTGTGATGTGAGGACACAGCCATCGAAAGCCAGGCGGAAAGTCCTTGCCCGGAACTGAATCTGCCGGGACCTCATCTGGGACTTCCGCTTCCTGAACTGGGAGACGTGAAAGTCTGTTGTCTAAAGCACCTGTCCTGTGGCGTTTTGTTATGGCAGCCTGAGCTGACCGAGAACTGCCTAGAATGGCCGTTCCAAGGCCCCAGGACTGAGCACTTAATCAGCTCCTGGTGACTCTCTAGAGAGGCAGCCCTTGGGGACACAGCGTCAGAGTCCCTCAGCGTGCAGAGCAGGCGCGGGGATCCAGAGCCAAAGGAGACCGGTGCCTGAGCTGACCGGGCAAGGCCTGGGGGCGGTGGCTCCATTTAGGGACTCAGGACAGCCTAGGGCACCTGGGACTTTGGTCCAAGGGGAACTCCGACTGCTCAGCATGTGCGGGACACTGAAATCACTGGGGACAAGGATTTGGGGGCCCCTTTAATTTATACACTGTGTGCAGCTTCCCGTGGAGGGCAGCCAGTGTGGGAGCGGGGCAGGTATGCAGCCATGTCCCGTGTCCCGTGGACTAGGATACGTGCTCCATGTGATGGCCCCAGGAACACGAGGGCCTGCAGGTGGAAGGAGGCAGGTGTTGGGGAGGGAAAGACAAACGCTCCTGGCTACGGACGTCGCTGCCTCCCATCACCTCAGCCCCTGGTCCTGGGCTCCTGGGCTCACGGTCCCCTCACTCCCTGTGGTGGGACATGTGACTTTGGGAACACTGTCCTCTTCTAGGTTGCCTGTTCTTAGTGTTGACGGTAATAGTAATCATCATCATAATACGAAAACAACAATAATGAGGGACAGCACATGCCAGAGACCCTGCTGAGTGCATCAGACATGAGTCAGACAATCTTCCCACCCTCCGAATGAAGCGGAATTGTCTCTCTGTCTAGGAGGCATTCAGGGATAAAGAAGGCGACTCTGCGCAGGATCCAAACCCAGTGATGGGGGCCCAACCAGGTCCCAATGTGTGGCTTGACTACCTCAGTCTCCTTGCTAGAATTTTCCAGAAGAGTGAGGGGGTACATGTGTAAGGCTCCTCCTGTGGCCTGTGCCTTCTCCCCCCAGTCCCTCCATGTGACGTCCCGAAGCCATCCTCACTCAGGTCCTGTGCTGGGCATGAGAGGACACGGGGAGGAATCACGGGTGAAGGCAGAGACCTGAATCCAAGTTGTGGCTCATGTCACACCGGAAACTCACTCTGGCCTTTACCTTCTGTGCATATTATGGTAACTGTTAAAAACCAAGTTTGGTGGACTCACAGGGTGTTGGGGATCAGTCGACCTAAGGCTCGTGAATGTACGTCGTGAACCGGAGTGGGACATTAGTTAAACTGCTGAGAATGCATGGGCCGTCGCCCACGTGACCTTCATCCAAGTTCCCCTAAATAGGCTGCCCTCCTCGTCCGTCCTTCGTTCCCCTTCGTGTGGGAGCGGTGGGATTAGCTCCATCCCCCAAGGAGGGCACTCACATGAGGAAGCAGGACAGAGCTTCAGCATCAGGACTCTGGGGCAGGTGCCCGCGGGCCAGGGACTTGAAGCGCTGCCAGCGTCGGAAGTTGTCGTAAACACTCCTGGGGTTACAGGAGTCCTCTGGCGCGGCCTTGGCCTGGGAGGGGGCCTTGCCGCCCTCCCCACCAGCCCCATGTGGACGTGGCCCGTCATTCCCTGGGACCACGGTCGGACCCAGCTGGGCTGCTGGAAGGGGAGCTGGAAGGGGCTGGCCTGGGAACCAGTACCCCTCTCCAGCCCACGTGCCCCCGATGGATGCAGCAGGCATCACGGTCCCTACAGCGGGAGCTGCCAACAGCAGGGGAGCAGGACACTGAGCACCCCCGCAGAGGGCCCCTGGAGCACTCCAGTTGAGGGGGGCCTGAGCCAGGACAGTGGTCTGAGTGTGAGAGGGCTCTGCTGGAGCCCCTTGCGTCCTGACTGGGACAATGATGTTGAAAGCCCCGGCCCCACTCGGGCCATGGCCAGCGGCTCCGGTCCCCTGAGGCATCCTGGGGAAAGCAGACCGCACCAGGGGGCCACCAGGAGGCAACGCTGACATCACTAGGGCAGGTGGGGGCTGCTCGCGGGGCGGCCCGGGGACCGGGCCGGAAGCAGGCGTGGGAAACAGCGGACGGAAGGAAGTGAACGGAGGGTTCAGGGTCACGCTGGGCCCCAGCACTGCAGATGCTGTGGAGACAAAGGAGAGGGGCGAATGAGCAGGGGACGCGGCCACCAGGACGGAGGCTCTCCCTTCCCTTAGAGTCAGTGTGAACCAGAGCGAGGCATCCCAGCATTTGAGGGCCATAGGACGGGGAATTGTGCAGTTTGTCCCCAAGTGAATTTCATGCTCCCCCTTGGGTTGGGGATCATTCTACTAGAGAACTTGCTTCTCATTCACTGAGATCCTCTGACCCCCGTCAGTCAAGAAGTAACACCTAAGCTTCCCTTGCCTCTGAGAAGCTCCCCAGGGTGTCCCCGGCACGTGGACCCGCCAGCCTCGTGGGATTGCCCCTAGATGTGAGTTGGGGTGGACTCTGCTTGGCGGCACAACGCCCCTCAGTGTGCGCACCCCCATGAAGGGCACCTTCTCCAGTGCCAGTTGCAGGCGCCCCCCACGTGACCTATGTGAAGCCAGCAGATTCACAAGGTTATGAGCCCTTCCCTTTCTCAGTGCTCCTTTTCCTGATGCTCCTCATAAAGCCCTCACAACCCAAACAAATGAACTTGAACAAAATCTGTGCCTCAACTATCGCCCAGGAGCCCTGAGGGAACCCCATAATGCAGCAGCCCAGTGAGGATGTGCTTCTCCTGGTACCACCCACAGCAAGCATGGAACAGAGGCCAGGTTCGGGGCACACTTGTCCCCATGCACAGTGGTTCGTTCGTGCTGTCACTGAGGCAGCTCTGTTCTCAGGAGGTGGTCTGTGAGTTAGATGATGAATTCCCTGAGACCCTGTCACTGCACAGCCAGAGAGGGCTGCAGAGGGCTAGAAAGGCCAGGAAATGCGGAGCCCTGCGGCTCCCAGTGGAGGTTCGTAGAGATTTGAATAGCTGCTGGTGGTTAGAGCTGGCCGTGGGTAATGGAGACCTTCTGTGATCCTTCTCCTTTGAGCTCTCAGTGATGGCCCACAAAGAACCAGGCATGAGCCAGTGTGACAGGAAAGTTGTCTGGGTACATCCCTGTTCACTAGGGTTTCAGGTCAACCGTAGTCACGGAGAGCAAGGTCCATAGGACATGGTCCTAACTGATCAGGACATATGTCCTAACTTTGAATAACAACAGTCATAATAATAGAAGATCTTCCTAATGGTGTGCTGCTCTGCTTCCTCTCTCGGGAAGGAAACCAGCCTCTCAGAACCTTGCACTGTAAAGCCGACAGCACGCCTCATGTGTCCCCTGTTCATGATGTGCTAGACGTGGAGTATGAGCAAAGTCTTCATCTCCACATGAAACGAAGGGCAGAGGACAGGCCATGAGACAGGGTGGAAGATGAATGGGTCTGAAGACCCGAGCGTCCCCCAAAGGGACAGCAATTCAGAACAGCTCCGCGAAGAGCAAGCCCCATCTTGTTTGCAGTTTCTGGCTGCCCTGTCCCTGGTGAACAGAGACAACAGCGATCTGGACCGAATGAGAAGCCATCTCTGGGCAGACGTGAGCCGAGACTGGACTGCTGCAGGTAGAGCGACCTCCAGCCTCACTGACGGAGGGGATATTTCACGGTAATCTTGGTCAGAGAGAACTGTTCCACTGAACGGTTTTCTGGCTGAGACCGTTTCTCCCCGCTACTCCTCTAAGATCTGGAATACTCCGGTTTGTATCCCTCAGGACAGTACCATAGCACAAGCCCCAGGTGTCTGAAGAAAGGACGCAGGACTCAGGCTTTCTTCTTGAGCCCCCCTGTGGCACAAGCACGACACAGTCCACCATTGCCTACAAACACACGTTGACCTGTGTTGACTTAGAAACATAAGTCACCTGTTTCCCTTCTGGAAAGAGTCAGTACAACTGCTGTGTCCTTTCTCATCACCCGGTAGGTTTCTCCTGAGGCATCTGGATCCACCTGTGAGAAGCCCCCTTCCCCCTGCAGCCTCAGGATGCCAGTGGCTTCCCCCGTCTCCCGGGTGAGATGTCCTTGGGTTAGTCCAGTGCTCTCTCTTCCTCTACTTCCACCCAACCAGCTGTCCCAGGGCAAGTGTCACATTTGAACTCCCATGGGTTTGAGGGGTGACAGGGGTGTGATAACACACCCCAGACCCTGCAGACTTACCTCCCTTTGAAGCCATCCCCATAGGCTTGGGGACTGACCACAGTGGCACGGCAGTCTCCACAGTGAGAAAAGTCTAGCGCAGGACCCGGACAGCAAACTGTCAACTGCAGATGCTCAGGGTCCAATTTTAAATGTCAACAGGCTTAGAATGTAGCTCTCCAGAATTCTGCAGTGGGGGAGGGGTGGGGGCAGTTGGGCTGGTGGGGGTGGGGAGACATGCCGTGCAGGGTTCTGGCAGGTAGGCAGGATTCTGAAGGTCCCTCAGATTATACAGGGGCAGCACAGTGGGTGTGTGCCTCTGAGGCAAGTTTCAAATTGTTTCTCAGATTCACAGCACAAAGCTTCTACCTGGTGTTCTACTCACTCCATTTCTTTATCAATAAACCTGTTTTTGTGCCCCTCAGCCAACCCTGCTGTAGAGTGGCTGCACTTCCCGAAGGTAGGTCAGAACAAGGAATCCGATAAATACAGGGTTTGTAAGGGAGGTAGGGGGAATGAGTGTCTGGAAATAGGTTTGGATTGTCTCAGCACCTCCAGCGGGCTGGGTTGCTGTATGCACATCATTCTGTAGGAAGCAGTCCTTGTACGCTCAGCTACGGTCTGTTGCTGCGACCTCTGCAGACTCCCGTGGACTGGCCTTGCTTACGATCCCCTTTGCTGGAAAGCCATGAAAATTCATGTCTTTCTTTGAAAACTGTCTCTGCCCATTTTAATATTGAATAACTTGTTTATGTGCTCTTGGGTTGTTTGAGTTGCTTATATGTCTGGATATTAGCCCCTTGTCTGTGTGCCTTCTTTTGCTGTGCAGAAGCTTTATGGTTTGATACATTGCAATATGTTTACTTTTACTGCTTGTGCTTTAGGGGTTTTATTCATAAAGTCTTTGCCCAGTCCTACATCCTGAAGTATGTCCCCTGTGTTTTCATCTAGGAGTTTTCTAGTTTCAGTTCTTATATTTGAGTCTTTAATCCATTTCGAGTTGATTTTGTGTATGGTGAAAGGTATGGGCCTAGTTTGACTTTTCTACGCATGGATGTCCGGTTTCCCCAGCACTATTTATTGAAGGTGCCGTCCTTTCCCTAGTGTATATTCTTGGTTGCCTTGTCAAAGATGAGTTGCCGGTAAAAAGCGCTTACGTCAAAAGAATGGAAACACTTCAAATAATCTAACATTAAATCTCAAGTAAGTAGAAAACCAAGAACAATCTAAGCACCAAACTAGTAGATGGAAAGCAATGATTAAGAACAGAGTCAAACTAAACCAAGTAGAGACCAAAAGAATGATGCAGAAAATCAATGAAGCAAAATGTTTTTTTTTTTCCCCAGGGGAAAAACAAACTACGCAAGCTGTTGGCCAGACTACTTAGAAAAGAAGAGAGAAGGCCCGAATAACAAAAATCAGAAATGGAAAGGGAGACATTGCAACCGATTCCACAGAAATACAAAGAATCATTAGAGATTGTTCAGAACAACTATACTCCAACAAATTTGAAAACCTGGAGGAAATGGATAGATTTCTGAAGACCCGTAAACTACTAAGACTGAACCAAGGAGAAATGCAGAACCCGAAGAGACCAATAAGAAGCAATGAGAATGATGCAGTCATCAACAGTACCCCAACACAGAAAAGCCCAGGACCAGATGGCTTCACTGCTGCATTCTACCAAAGTTTTAAAGAAGCATTAACAACCATCCTTTTCAGACTACTCCAAGAAATTGAAACAGAGGCCGTTCTCCTAAATTAATTCTATGAGGCCAGCATCATCCCGATCCCCAAATCAGACAAAGACACAACAACCGAAAAGAAAATTACAGGTCAGTAACCTTGATGAACATAGACACGAAAATCTCCAGCAAGACATTAGCAAACAGAATACAACAGCACGTCACAAAGATTATACACTGTGATCATGTGGGTTTCATCCCAGGGATGCAAGGATGGTTCAACATACATATATCAATAAATGTGATACACCACATGAACAAAAGCAAGGATAAAAACTATACGATTGTCTCAAGAGATGCAGAAAAAGCATTTGAGAAAATTCAGCATCATGGGCCGAGCCCGTGGCGCACTTGGTAGTGTGCTGCGCTGGCAGAGCAGCGACGCTCCCGCCGTGGGTTCGGATCCTATATAGGACTGACCGGTGCACTCACTGGCTGAGTGCCGGTCACCAAAAAAAAAAAAAAAAAAAAAAAAAACAAAATTCAGCATCATCCCTTCATGATAAAGACCCTTAACTAAGTAGGTATAGAAGGAACATATGTCAACCCAATAAAAGCCATATATGAAAATCACACTGCCAACATTGTCCTGAATGGGGAAAAATTGAAAGCTTTTCCTTCAGGAACAGGAATAAGAGAAGGATGCTCACTCTCACCACTCCTATTTAACATAGCATTGGAAGTACTAGCCAGAGCAATCAGGCAAGAGAAAGAAAGAAAGGGCATCCACAGTGGAAAAGACAAAATCAAAACGTCACGTTTCACAGGATTGGACGTGATCCTACATATAGAAAAATCCATAACCTCTACCAAAAAACTCCTAGAGCTCCTAAACAAATTCAGTACTGTGCAGGATACAAAATCAATGCATAAAAATTGGGAATATTCTTATACGGCAACAACAAATAAGCAGGCGGAAAATAAAAAAAAAGAAGAAGAAGAAAGCCAGCCCATTTACAATAACTCGGAGAAGAATAAAATACGTAGGAATAAATTTAACCAAAGAGGTGAAAGATCTCTACAATGAGAACTACAAAACTCTGCTGAAAGAAAGAGGACACCAAGAGAGGTGGAAAGACATTCCTTGTTCATGGATTGGAAGAATTAATGTTGTGAAAATGTCCATAATACCAAAAGTGATCTACAGATTCGGTGCAATCCCCATCAAAATACCAATGACATTCTTCACAGAAATAGAAAAAACAATCCTAAATTCATATGGAACAACAAAAGACCCCAATAGCCAAAGCAGTCCTGAGCAAAAAAATAAAATAAAACCAGAGGCATTATACTACCTGACTTCAAACTAGACCTCAAATCTGTAGAAGGTACCAAGTCTTTATGGAGCTTTGGAACTCCCACCACTCTCAAACTGCCGGTTCACCGGTGAGCTAATCTTGTGACTTCTGGATGTAGGACCTAGTTACTTTGCTGTCTCCATTTAAAATCATGCAGTTGCCACGGTGAATGAGGTTTCAGAGGGCTGTGATCCAGACAGCCTCGATTCCTGACTGTCATTTGCATGCAGTATTCTCACACCAGGTTGGGTGACTACTTCTCATTTACCTTTATGAACCCCCGGAGTCACTTGAGACCACGTCATAGTAAGTAAAGGCTATTAAGCAGTTACGGGAGAGAGATGGGGATTTGGCCAACTGGCTCCTTGCAGCGTGCATTAGCTATTGTCGAGTGCCCATGTTCCTCCTCAGTCCAATCCAAAGTCAGGAGAACTTGAACTTGCATTTGAAAACATGACCACTCACAACACCTAGCCTGCCTCTAGTTCGGGGAATTTTACACTACTCCAAAGTATAGGTGAAAGTTAGATACTATGGAATTAATACCGAGATTCATTACTGAGAATCTGTGGACCATGGTGAGAGTTATAATTGTTGGTTTTCCGTTTTGATTTCCCTTTCCTGCTGTGTCATCACAGGGGGAAGAGAGAGTTCTGGTGTCTCCTCCTCTTCTTATAAGGGCGCTAATCCCCGTCATTAGGGCTCCACCCTCTGATCTCCTCTTACCCCAACAACCTCCCAAAGGCACCACCCCCAGATACCATCACGATGGGGCTTAGGGCTTCAACATGCGGATTTGGGGGACACGACATTGTGACTGTAACAGCCCTCCAGCTGGCCCCACTGTACAGGGTCAGGGGCAGATTGTAAGGTTGAGGCAGGGCACGGTGCTGGGGAAGCAGAGGTTGTGCCTCCTCCTGGGAACTGTTCAACCACAAAAGGGCCCCAGGACAGACAGCAGTCAGGTGGCGAGGACAGGAGTAGCAGCAGGAGCCCCGAGGTGTGACCGAGATGATGCCTGTGCTCGACTGAGTGCCCACACGTACTAGGGCATGGGCCAAGTCCCCTCCAAACACGACTTGCTCCACATTCCTAAAACCTAAGAGGGGCTCCTGAGGACAGCTCTGAATGTGGAAGAGTCAGGGAACTAGTGAGGAGTGGGTCCAGGGCTCCAGCCTTCGATCCCCGCATTTTCCCTCAGCGCCTGATGTGTGCGCTGAGCTGGACAGCAGGGACAGTAGTGGGCTCCCGTGAGGATGCCCCCAACGAGGACCTGCATGGCATGATGTTCTGGAAGCTTCTGGGCTTGAGGGCCGTGGTGTGCGGCTTCACACCACGCCGTCTTAATCTAGCCAAGCTCTGAGGCCTTCTCCAATGTGGAGACCCACCTGGGAATAGGAGGGGCAGCAGCCAGCTGACCCGCCACCAAGAGTTAGCTTCCTTCACACTTCACAAAGGCACAGGGGCGGGTGGGACATGGATGCTGCTGACGTGGGACAGGGGAGGAAAGGTGCAGAGGAGCATCTGGGGGCTAACCAGCGAGCTCCGTGGGTGGATGGGCAGGAGACGCCCAGACATGGCCCCTTCCTCCCCCTAGCAGACAGCCAGGCCACCGTGGTGCTGGACGGTTTTGCCCACCTGCCACTGTTGCTGGGACACCCCCACCCCATGACCACAGCTCTGCATGTGGGGGCCGACACCCTTTTAGTCAAGGATCCCACATGGGTCCTGGGGGAGGAATCAGATCTCAGAATCTAGAGACGGAGTTGATGGTCGGGCACCAGTGGGCCCTTGGAGCCTGGCATCTCCCAGATCCTTCCTTCCTCACAGGCCTGTCTCCACTTAGTGGCACAGACGTGAGAACAGAGGCAGTAGTCCCAGGGCATTTCCCAACAATACCACTTTTATTCACACTTGTATACAAACCCCCATTACATACAACGCCCCCAACGTGCTGCCTCCCGGACCTGTGCCTCGCCTCTCCCCCACCCTCATCCCCCAAACAGGCCCCCCTCCCCCACCCCAATTCCCCATCCAGACCCCCCCACCCTCTCTCCCCTGTCCTGCCTCCCCCACCCTGCCCGTAGCTGAGGAGCAGCTGGGTCAGCACTGGGTGATGGGAGCTCGGGATCCCTCGGGCCACAGGATGCAGTGAGGGTCAAATCCAGTCCAGAGGGACTGGCACCCCTGAGAGGCCGGCCCACGGCCCCTACTGGCTGCAGTGCTGCTTCTTCCTCCTCCCAGAGACCAATGGGTCGCCCCTCCCCTTTTGAGGACGTGAGGGTCGAGCCAGACGCCGAGCAGGGACGGGGCTCAGGGACAGCCCCCAGGGCTGCAGGCTGTACTGCAAGGTCAGGAGGAAGTCCAGGCTGGGGAGGTCCTCCTCGACTTCACTGGACCTGACTGCCGGGCCCTGCGCAGGCATAACAGGACAGGCTCCCCGGAGACCAGGCGAGGAGGGTCTGTGGCCCTGGGGAGGGGAGCTGAGATGGGCAGCCCTCAGCTTGCGTGACTCCTGATGATCTGGCCAGAGGGCAGGCTCCTTGGGCCTGGGCAGGTCGGGGTTGTCTCGGCTGCGCGGTCGAGGGTCATGGGAAGCCGCCTCTGCTGGGCAGGTTTCTGTGATGACCCCTCCTTGGGGGCCACGGTCTTCGCTCTCTTCTCCTTGGCCAGCTGCAGTCTTAGGATGTGACTCCAATTGGGGTGCGCCATGAGCTGGGGTGGCCCCCACACCTCCTGCGTCATTTGGGGCCGCGAGGCGCTTTTCCACCAGCTGGGGGGAGCAAAGTGGCACTCACTGGCTCTGCCCCAGGTGTGGGGAGGGGCTGGCAGGATGGTGGAGAACCCTGCATTTGGGCGGGAGGTGGCGAAGGTGAGAGGAGGCTTGGCTTGGTGTCAGAGGCAGGGACTGTGACTGTGCTGTGCCCTGCTGGGCCTCCTTCCAGCTTCGCCCCCTGCCCTCCCTCCCTGGCTCTGTCCTCTCGTTCCTGCTCTTCTGCACCTACTCCTCTGACCCAGGCGGTTCCCCTCCGGAGGCCATGCACCCCCAGCAGGGTAAGACTAGACAAAATCACGTGGGCTTCAGGGGCACAGGGTCACGTGTTCCCCCTGGTTTGCCTGGTGCCCTTCCCTCCCCTAGGAGATCTGCTGGCCCTTTCTCCCCTGGGTGCCCTGGTGTCCCTGTCTCCCGTGTGTTACCTGTGCTAGGGTGAGTCGTCCTTCCTGCTCCAGCACCTCAGTCAGAGCCAAGGGATCCAAGTTTGGGTCTGGGGAAAGCAAAGCTGCCAGGAATCGGGGGTGGACGATGGCCTCCACCTGGAGCAGGGGGAAAGGGGCATGAGTGTCTTTGGCAGGGAGTGAACTGCAGCCAGGGGGACCTCGAGGAGAAGCAGAAAGTAATGCCTGTCTCTCCTGTCCACACAGCAGGGTCGTTCTAACTCATGGCCACTAGCAGCTACACACAGACTTTCTCTGTCTCTCACACACACACTGCTCCGTAGCTGAGGGATGAATAGAACTGAATTCCATGGGGCTGGGACTGCCGTTCCCCAGAAAACCTCCCCCACACGAGGGCTCCAAGCCAGCCCACCTTGGTGATGAAGTCTTCCTGGGAGCACAGCTTGTTAATGTAGCTCAGGAGACCTGGGTCCGGGTCAGTCCCGTCCTGCTCCTGCTGCTCCTCGATATCTTCATCCTCCCAATTTGCATGAGGCCCCAGCAGTGCCTCCATGATATCCACATACTCCTGGACAGCTTCTGGTGGGATCTCCTTGGGTGCCTTGGCCTGGGTCAGCTGCTGGGGTCTGCATGACAGCGGGCGAGTGGATGGTGCCCTGCGGCCAGCCTTCCTGGGAGCACACCCTAGGACAGGAGGGAGGACAGGTGCGTGGCTGGGCTGTAGCGGCCACCTCCAGCCACACTGGGGGGAGGTTGGAACTGAGGGCCATGAAATGGGTCCAGGCTGCACGTCAGGCCCCGTGGGAGGATACACTACCCGAGGTGGGTCATGTGAGACTGAGTTACCTGGAAAGACTTTGGAGCCACCAAGATTCTGGGACGTCTCCCCACCCAGCACTGCTTCCTGGGAAGACTGTACATTGGGTCCTGGACAGCCAAGGCCGATAGCAGCTACGAAACTACTGGACCAGGCCAATACCTAGTTCCTGATCCAGGGCAGTGGAGCCCCAGGTTCTCACTGGCTGCTCTCGCTGAAAGAGCAAGCGCCCCCTCCCCTTACAGGAAAGGGACAAGATGAGGGCACAAGGCCTCCGCAGGCCCCCTTAGGCCTTTGTATTGGCTCCTGTGGGAATATGCTTGCCGTACCTGACCGAGGCACAGTGTTGGGGACTGGTGGCCCTGGAGGAGCAAGCTTTGGTGGGGCTGGAGGAGGCAGGCCCTGGGGCCCCTTCACACACTGCAGCACCCGGAGCTGCATCTCCTCCTCAGCTTCAAATTCCATGAACCTGGCGGGCAGAGGGAGAGCCATAGCCATGCTGAGAGGGAGGCCTGGCCAGGGATGGGGGAGGAAGGGCTTTGGGTGGGCTGGGCTGCTCCCCCACCTGCGGAACAGTTGCAGGGGTACGCTGGCTCACCTACACCTGCAGGGCAGAAAACATCCAGGGGGTCTTCCTGAATGAAGGCCTGTGTGACCCAGGCCCGGCCCTCAGGGGACCCTGCTCCTCCTATCCCTGCCCAGGGCCTCTCAGAAGAGCTGACAGCCAGAAGCTAGGTCAGGGATGTGACTGACTGCAAATGACATGAGGAATCCTTGCCCGGATCCGGGAATCCTGGGCTGGTACTGTGAGCCCCTGACAATAGCCTGGGAGAGAAGGGCCCCGGAGATGTTGCAGGAAGTGGGAGCTAAGCTGAGAGGAGAGGGTGCATTTTCTGTGAGGGTGATTGGTGTTCACGGAGTGGATTGCCGTGCAGCAAAGGCAGGGAGGCCAGAGACGTGTCTGGGGGTGTGTGAGGTGCTGGCTTCCCCTGCCCAAGCTCTTCTGCCCCAGCCCATTCTGGGATGGCAGGTGACCTATTTCTGGCCACTTTTCATGAGGAGACGTGGTCCCGACTTTGTCAGTAGTCACTAGCTTCCCTCCTGCAGGGTCCCCACAGCTGGAGCCGACCCCCACTGGGCTGTGCTGGTTACTCTTCCCCATCCCCGTTTCAGCATCTGGGCAGGGTTTGACCCGAGGCCAGGGGAGGGCGGAGATTCCGGGGTGGGTAGGAGAGAGAAGCCCAAGCACCCAGGTGGATGGAGAGCTTCCCGGGGGAGGCAGGGCCCCAGGGAGGGGCCGGACCTAGCGGACCCCCCTCCTCACGGCATCCCTGCCGATGAGCCCACCGCACCAGCCCCTCCCCCTTTCACCCACCCTCAGCCCGCCCCACAGCCCCTCAGGCCCTGCATCCCTGACTCACTTTGCTGCCATGTCGTAATAGTTCATGCGGTCATAATTGCTCGTGCCCTGCCATTCCTGCATGGCCCGCCGCACTCCGTCCTCCAGGCTCATGGTGGGCTTCAGCCGGGCCAGGGACCGAAGCACTGGGCTGTAGGTCCTCAGTGTCAGTCACAATGCCCCTGCCCTCCTCCCATCCCAGCTGACCGGCCCACACCCGTGCCCCGCCACATCACACACATCCCACCTGTCCTGTCACCTGTGCCTGTCCTCCCAGTGTGGGCTCTTCGGCCTCCAGGACAACCAACATGTGTCAACCTCAGCACCAAGGGACTGCTTGGCCTCTCTGACTTCCCTTGGAGGCCTTAGTATTATTGTGTGTTACGGACTGAATGTGTGTGTCCCCAAAATTCACATGTTGTGGCCCTAGCTTGCAATGTGATGGTATTTGGAGGTGGAGCCTTTGGGGATCATCAGGTTTAGATTAGATAATTGGGAGGCCCCGTGATGGGATTTGTGTCCCTGTGAGTGTGAGAAGAGGAAAAGACACCAGAACTCCCTGTGATGTGAGGACACAGCCATCGAAAGCCAGGCGGAAAGTCCTTGCCCGGAACTGAATCTGCCGGGACCTCATCTGGGACTTCCGCTTCCTGAACTGGGAGACGTGAAAGTCTGTTGTCTAAAGCACCTGTCCTGTGGCGTTTTGTTATGGCAGCCTGAGCTGACCGAGAACTGCCTAGAATGGCCGTTCCAAGGCCCCAGGACTGAGCACTTAATCAGCTCCTGGTGACTCTCTAGAGAGGCAGCCCTTGGGGACACAGCGTCAGAGTCCCTCAGCGTGCAGAGCAGGCGCGGGGATCCAGAGCCAAAGGAGACCGGTGCCTGAGCTGACCGGGCAAGGCCTGGGGGCGGTGGCTCCATTTAGGGACTCAGGACAGCCTAGGGCACCTGGGACTTTGGTCCAAGGGGAACTCCGACTGCTCAGCATGTGCGGGACACTGAAATCACTGGGGACAAGGATTTGGGGGCCCCTTTAATTTATACACTGTGTGCAGCTTCCCGTGGAGGGCAGCCAGTGTGGGAGCGGGGCAGGTATGCAGCCATGTCCCGTGTCCCGTGGACTAGGATACGTGCTCCATGTGATGGCCCCAGGAACACGAGGGCCTGCAGGTGGAAGGAGGCAGGTGTTGGGGAGGGAAAGACAAACGCTCCTGGCTACGGACGTCGCTGCCTCCCATCACCTCAGCCCCTGGTCCTGGGCTCCTGGGCTCACGGTCCCCTCACTCCCTGTGGTGGGACATGTGACTTTGGGAACACTGTCCTCTTCTAGGTTGCCTGTTCTTAGTGTTGACGGTAATAGTAATCATCATCATAATACGAAAACAACAATAATGAGGGACAGCACATGCCAGAGACCCTGCTGAGTGCATCAGACATGAGTCAGACAATCTTCCCACCCTCCGAATGAAGCGGAATTGTCTCTCTGTCTAGGAGGCATTCAGGGATAAAGAAGGCGACTCTGCGCAGGATCCAAACCCAGTGATGGGGGCCCAACCAGGTCCCAATGTGTGGCTTGACTACCTCAGTCTCCTTGCTAGAATTTTCCAGAAGAGTGAGGGGGTACATGTGTAAGGCTCCTCCTGTGGCCTGTGCCTTCTCCCCCCAGTCCCTCCATGTGACGTCCCGAAGCCATCCTCACTCAGGTCCTGTGCTGGGCATGAGAGGACACGGGGAGGAATCACGGGTGAAGGCAGAGACCTGAATCCAAGTTGTGGCTCATGTCACACCGGAAACTCACTCTGGCCTTTACCTTCTGTGCATATTATGGTAACTGTTAAAAACCAAGTTTGGTGGACTCACAGGGTGTTGGGGATCAGTCGACCTAAGGCTCGTGAATGTACGTCGTGAACCGGAGTGGGACATTAGTTAAACTGCTGAGAATGCATGGGCCGTCGCCCACGTGACCTTCATCCAAGTTCCCCTAAATAGGCTGCCCTCCTCGTCCGTCCTTCGTTCCCCTTCGTGTGGGAGCGGTGGGATTAGCTCCATCCCCCAAGGAGGGCACTCACATGAGGAAGCAGGACAGAGCTTCAGCATCAGGACTCTGGGGCAGGTGCCCGCGGGCCAGGGACTTGAAGCGCTGCCAGCGTCGGAAGTTGTCGTAAACACTCCTGGGGTTACAGGAGTCCTCTGGCGCGGCCTTGGCCTGGGAGGGGGCCTTGCCGCCCTCCCCACCAGCCCCATGTGGACGTGGCCCGTCATTCCCTGGGACCACGGTCGGACCCAGCTGGGCTGCTGGAAGGGGAGCTGGAAGGGGCTGGCCTGGGAACCAGTACCCCTCTCCAGCCCACGTGCCCCCGATGGATGCAGCAGGCATCACGGTCCCTACAGCGGGAGCTGCCAACAGCAGGGGAGCAGGACACTGAGCACCCCCGCAGAGGGCCCCTGGAGCACTCCAGTTGAGGGGGGCCTGAGCCAGGACAGTGGTCTGAGTGTGAGAGGGCTCTGCTGGAGCCCCTTGCGTCCTGACTGGGACAATGATGTTGAAAGCCCCGGCCCCACTCGGGCCATGGCCAGCGGCTCCGGTCCCCTGAGGCATCCTGGGGAAAGCAGACCGCACCAGGGGGCCACCAGGAGGCAACGCTGACATCACTAGGGCAGGTGGGGGCTGCTCGCAGGGCGGCCCGGGGACCGGGCCGGAAGCAGGCGTGGGAAACAGCGGACGGAAGGAAGTGAACGGAGGGTTCAGGGTCACGCTGGGCCCCAGCACTGCAGATGCTGTGGAGACAAAGGAGAGGGGCGAATGAGCAGGGGACGCGGCCACCAGGACGGAGGCTCTCCCTTCCCTTAGAGTCAGTGTGAACCAGAGCGAGGCATCCCAGCATTTGAGGGCCATAGGACGGGGAATTGTGCAGTTTGTCCCCAAGTGAATTTCATGCTCCCCCTTGGGTTGGGGATCATTCTACTAGAGAACTTGCTTCTCATTCACTGAGATCCTCTGACCCCCGTCAGTCAAGAAGTAACACCTAAGCTTCCCTTGCCTCTGAGAAGCTCCCCAGGGTGTCCCCGGCACGTGGACCCGCCAGCCTCGTGGGATTGCCCCTAGATGTGAGTTGGGGTGGACTCTGCTTGGCGGCACAACGCCCCTCAGTGTGCACACCCCCATGAAGGGCACCTTCTCCAGTGCCAGTTGCAGGCGCCCCCCACGTGACCTATGTGAAGCCAGCAGATTCACAAGGTTATGAGCCCTTCCCTTTCTCAGTGCTCCTTTTCCTGATGCTCCTCATAAAGCCCTCACAACCCAAACAAATGAACTTGAACAAAATCTGTGCCTCAACTATCACCCAGGAGCCCTGAGGGAACCCCATAATGCAGCAGCCCAGTGAGGATGTGCTTCTCCTGGTACCACCCACAGCAAGCATGGAACAGAGGCCAGGTTCGGGGCACACTTGTCCCCATGCACAGTGGTTCGTTCGTGCTGTCACTGAGGCAGCTCTGTTCTCAGGAGGTGGTCTGTGAGTTAGATGATGAATTCCCTGAGACCCTGTCACTGCACAGCCAGAGAGGGCTGCAGAGGGCTAGAAAGGCCAGGAAATGCGGAGCCCTGCGGCTCCCAGTGGAGGTTCGTAGAGATTTGAATAGCTGCTGGTGGTTAGAGCTGGCCGTGGGTAATGGAGACCTTCTGTGATCCTTCTCCTTTGAGCTCTCAGTGATGGCCCACAAAGAACCAGGCATGAGCCAGTGTGACAGGAAAGTTGTCTGGGTACATCCCTGTTCACTAGGGTTTCAGGTCAACCGTAGTCACGGAGAGCAAGGTCCATAGGACATGGTCCTAACTGATCAGGACATATGTCCTAACTTTGAATAACAACAGTCATAATAATAGAAGATCTTCCTAATGGTGTGCTGCTCTGCTTCCTCTCTCGGGAAGGAAACCAGCCTCTCAGAACCTTGCACTGTAAAGCCGACAGCACGCCTCATGTGTCCCCTGTTCATGATGTGCTAGACGTGGAGTATGAGCAAAGTCTTCATCTCCACATGAAACGAAGGGCAGAGGACAGGCCATGAGACAGGGTGGAAGATGAATGGGTCTGAAGACCCGAGCGTCCCCCAAAGGGACAGCAATTCAGAACAGCTCCGCGAAGAGCAAGCCCCATCTTGTTTGCAGTTTCTGGCTGCCCTGTCCCTGGTGAACAGAGACAACAGCGATCTGGACCGAATGAGAAGCCATCTCTGGGCAGACGTGAGCCGAGACTGGACTGCTGCAGGTAGAGCGACCTCCAGCCTCACTGACGGAGGGGATATTTCACGGTAATCTTGGTCAGAGAGAACTGTTCCACTGAACGGTTTTCTGGCTGAGACCGTTTCTCCCCGCTACTCCTCTAAGATCTGGAATACTCCGGTTTGTATCCCTCAGGACAGTACCATAGCACAAGCCCCAGGTGTCTGAAGAAAGGACGCAGGACTCAGGCTTTCTTCTTGAGCCCCCCTGTGGCACAAGCACGACACAGTCCACCATTGCCTACAAACACACGTTGACCTGTGTTGACTTAGAAACATAAGTCACCTGTTTCCCTTCTGGAAAGAGTCAGTACAACTGCTGTGTCCTTTCTCATCACCCGGTAGGTTTCTCCTGAGGCATCTGGATCCACCTGTGAGAAGCCCCCTTCCCCCTGCAGCGTCAGGATGCCAGTGGCTTCCCCCGTCTCCCGGGTGAGATGTCCTTGGGTAAGTCCGGTGCTCTCTCTTCCTCTGTTTCCACCCAACCAGCTGTCCCAGGGCAAGTGTCACATTTGAACTCCCATGGGTTTGAGGGGTGACAGGGGTGTGATAACACACCCCAGACCCTGCAGACTTACCTCCCTTTGAAGCCATCCCCATAGGCTTGGGGACTGACCACAGTGGCACGGCAGTCTCCACAGTGAGAAAAGTCTAGCGCAGGACCCGGACAGCAAACTGTCAACTGCAGATGCTCAGGGTCCAATTTTAAATGTCAACAGGCTTAGAATGTAGCTCTCCAGAATTCTGCAGTGGGGGAGGGGTGGGGGCAGTTGGGCTGGTGGGGGTGGGGAGACATGCCGTGCAGGGTTCTGGCAGGTAGGCAGGATTCTGAAGGTCCCTCAGATTATACAGGGGCAGCACAGTGGGTGTGTGCCTCTGAGGCAAGTTTCAAATTGTTTCTCAGATTCACAGCACAAAGCTTCTACCTGGTGTTCTACTCACTCCATTTCTTTATCAATAAACCTGTTTTTGTGCCCCTCAGCCAACCCTGCTGTAGAGTGGCTGCACTTCCCGAAGGTAGGTCAGAACAAGGAATCCGATAAATACAGGGTTTGTAAGGGAGGTAGGGGGAATGAGTGTCTGGAAATAGGTTTGGATTGTCTCAGCACCTCCAGCGGGCTGGGTTGCTGTATGCACATCATTCTGTAGGAAGCAGTCCTTGTACGCTCAGCTACGGTCTGTTGCTGCGACCTCTGCAGACTCCCGTGGACTGGCCTTGCTTACGATCCCCTTTGCTGGAAAGCCATGAAAATTCATGTCTTTCTTTGAAAACTGTCTCTGCCCATTTTAATATTGAATAACTTGTTTATGTGCTCTTGGGTTGTTTGAGTTGCTTATATGTCTGGATATTAGCCCCTTGTCTGTGTGCCTTCTTTTGCTGTGCAGAAGCTTTATGGTTTGATACATTGCAATATGTTTACTTTTACTGCTTGTGCTTTAGGGGTTTTATTCATAAAGTCTTTGCCCAGTCCTACATCCTGAAGTATGTCCCCTGTGTTTTCATCTAGGAGTTTTCTAGTTTCAGTTCTTATATTTGAGTCTTTAATCCATTTCGAGTTGATTTTGTGTATGGTGAAAGGTATGGGCCTAGTTTGACTTTTCTACGCATGGATGTCCGGTTTCCCCAGCACTATTTATTGAAGGTGCCGTCCTTTCCCTAGTGTATATTCTTGGTGGCCTTGTCAAAGATGAGTTGCCGGTAAAAAGCGCTTACGTCAAAAGAATGGAAACACTTCAAATAATCTAACATTAAATCTCAAGTAAGTAGAAAACCAAGAACAATCTAAGCACCAAACTAGTAGATGGAAAGCAATGATTAAGAACAGAGTCGAACTAAACCAAGTAGAGACCAAAAGAATGATGCAGAAAATCAATGAAGCAAAATGTTTTTTTTTTTCCCCAGGGGAAAAACAAACTACGCAAGCTGTTGGCCAGACTACTTAGAAAAGAAGAGAGAAGGCCCGAATAACAAAAATCAGAAATGGAAAGGGAGACATTGCAACCGATTCCACAGAAATACAAAGAATCATTAGAGATTGTTCAGAACAACTATACTCCAACAAATTTGAAAACCTGGAGGAAATGGATAGATTTCTGAAGACCCGTAAACTACTAAGACTGAACCAAGGAGAAATGCAGAACCCGAAGAGACCAATAAGAAGCAATGAGAATGATGCAGTCATCAACAGTACCCCAACACAGAAAAGCCCAGGACCAGATGGCTTCACTGCTGCATTCTACCAAAGTTTTAAAGAAGCATTAACAACCATCCTTTTCAGACTACTCCAAGAAATTGAAACAGAGGCCGTTCTCCTAAATTAATTCTATGAGGCCAGCATCATCCCGATCCCCAAATCAGACAAAGACACAACAACCGAAAAGAAAATTACAGGTCAGTAACCTTGATGAACATAGACACGAAAATCTCCAGCAAGACATTAGCAAACAGAATACAACAGCACGTCACAAAGATTATACACTGTGATCATGTGGGTTTCATCCCAGGGATGCAAGGATGGTTCAACATACATATATCAATAAATGTGATACACCACATGAACAAAAGCAAGGATAAAAACTATACGATTGTCTCAAGAGATGCAGAAAAAGCATTTGAGAAAATTCAGCATCATGGGCCGAGCCCGTGGCGCACTTGGTAGTGTGCTGCGCTGGCAGCGCAGCGACGCTCCCGCCGTGGGTTCGGATCCTATATAGGACTGACCGGTGCACTCACTGGCTGAGTGCCGGTCACCAAAAAAAAAAAAAAAAAACAAAAAAAACAAAATTCAGCATCATCCCTTCATGATAAAGACCCTTAACTAAGTAGGTATAGAAGGAACATATGTCAACCCAATAAAAGCCATATATGAAAATCACACTGCCAACATTGTCCTGAATGGGGAAAAATTGAAAGCTTTTCCTTCAGGAACAGGAATAAGAGAAGGATGCTCACTCTCACCACTCCTATTTAACATAGCATTGGAAGTACTAGCCAGAGCAATCAGGCAAGAGAAAGAAAGAAAGGGCATCCACAGTGGAAAAGACAAAATCAAAACGTCACGTTTCACAGGATTGGACGTGATCCTACATATAGAAAAATCCATAACCTCTACCAAAAAACTCCTAGAGCTCCTAAACAAATTCAGTACTGTGCAGGATACAAAATCAATGCATAAAAATTGGGAATATTCTTATACGGCAACAACAAATAAGCAGGGGAAAAAAAAAAAAAAGAAGAAGAAGAAGAAAGCCAGCCCATTTACAATTACTCTGAGAAGAATAAAATACGTAGGAATAAATTTAACCAAAGAGGTGAAAGATCTCTACAATGAGAACTACAAAACTCTGCTGAAAGAAAGAGGACACCAAGAGAGGTGGAAAGACATTCCTTGTTCATGGATTGGAAGAATTAATGTTGTGAAAATGTCCATAATACCAAAAGTGATCTACAGATTCGGTGCAATCCCCATCAAAATACCAATGACATTCTTCACAGAAATAGAAAAAACAATCCTAAATTCATATGGAACAACAAAAGACCCCAATAGCCAAAGCAGTCCTGAGCAAAAAAATAAAATAAAACCAGAGGCATTATACTACCTGACTTCAAACTAGACCTCAAATCTGTAGAAGGTACCAAGTCTTTATGGAGCTTTGGAACTCCCACCACTCTCAAACTGCCGGTTCACCGGTGAGCTAATCTTGTGACTTCTGGATGTAGGACCTAGTTACTTTGCTGTCTCCATTTAAAATCATGCAGTTGCCACGGTGAATGAGGTTTCAGAGGGCTGTGATCCAGACAGCCTCGATTCCTGACTGTCATTTGCATGCAGTATTCTCACACCAGGTTGGGTGACTACTTCTCATTTACCTTTATGAACCCCCGGAGTCACTTGAGACCACGTCATAGTAAGTAAAGGCTATTAAGCAGTTACGGGAGAGAGATGGGGATTTGGCCAACTGGCTCCTTGCAGCGTGCATTAGCTATTGTCGAGTGCCCATGTTCCTCCTCAGTCCAATCCAAAGTCAGGAGAACTTGAACTTGCATTTGAAAACATGACCACTCACAACACCTAGCCTGCCTCTAGTTCGGGGAATTTTACACTACTCCAAAGTATAGGTGAAAGTTAGATACTATGGAATTAATACCGAGATTCATTACTGAGAATCTGTGGACCATGGTGAGAGTTATAATTGTTGGTTTTCCGTTTTGATTTCCCTTTCCTGCTGTGTCATCACAGGGGGAAGAGAGAGTTCTGGTGTCTCCTCCTCTTCTTATAAGGGCGCTAATCCCCGTCATTAGGGCTCCACCCTCTGATCTCCTCTTACCCCAACAACCTCCCAAAGGCACCACCCCCAGATACCATCACGATGGGGCTTAGGGCTTCAACATGCGGATTTGGGGGACACGACATTGTGACTGTAACAGCCCTCCAGCTGGCCCCACTGTACAGGGTCAGGGGCAGATTGTAAGGTTGAGGCAGGGCACGGTGCTGGGGAAGCAGAGGTTGTGCCTCCTCCTGGGAACTGTTCAACCACAAAAGGGCCCCAGGACAGACAGCAGTCAGGTGGCGAGGACAGGAGTAGCAGCAGGAGCCCCGAGGTGTGACCGAGATGATGCCTGTGCTCGACTGAGTGCCCACACGTACTAGGGCATGGGCCAAGTCCCCTCCAAACACGACTTGCTCCACATTCCTAAAACCTAAGAGGGGCTCCTGAGGACAGCTCTGAATGTGGAAGAGTCAGGGAACTAGTGAGGAGTGGGTCCAGGGCTCCAGCCTTCGATCCCCGCGTTTTCCCTCAGCGCCTGATGTGTGCGCTGAGCTGGACAGCAGGGACAGTAGTGGGTTCCCGTGAGGATGCCCCCAACGAGGACCTGCATGGCATGATGTTCTGGAAGCTTCTGGGCTTGAGGGCCGTGGTGTGCGGCTTCACACCACGCCGTCTTAATCTAGCCAAGCTCTGAGGCCTTCTCCAATGTGGAGACCCACCTGGGAATAGGAGGGGCAGCAGCCAGCTGACCCGCCACCAAGAGTTAGCTTCCTTCACACTTCACAAAGGCACAGGGGCGGGTGGGACATGGATGCTGCTGACGTGGGACAGGGGAGGAAAGGTGCAGAGGAGCATCTGGGGGCTAACCAGCGAGCTCCGTGGGTGGATGGGCAGGAGACGCCCAGACATGGCCCCTTCCTCCCCCTAGCAGACAGCCAGGCCACCGTGGTGCTGGACGGTTTTGCCCACCTGCCACTGTTGCTGGGACACCCCCACCCCATGACCACAGCTCTGCATGTGGGGGCCGACACCCTTTTAGTCAAGGATCCCACATGGGTCCTGGGGGAGGAATCAGATCTCAGAATCTAGAGACGGAGTTGATGGTCGGGCACCGGTGGGCCCTTGGAGCCTGGCATCTCCCAGATCCTTCCTTCCTCACAGGCCTGTCTCCACTTAGTGGCACAGACGTGAGAACAGAGGCAGTAGTCCCAGGGCATTTCCCAACAATACCACTTTTATTCACACTTGTATACAAACCCCCATTACATACAACGCCCCCAACGTGCTGCCTCCCGGACCTGTGCCTCGCCTGTCCCCCACCCTCATCCCCCAAACAGGCCCCCCTCCCCCACCCCAATTCCCCATCCAGACCCCCCCACCCTCTCTCCCCTGTCCTGCCTCCCCCACCCTGCCCGTAGCTGAGGAGCAGCTGGGTCAGCACTGGGTGATGGGAGCTCGGGATCCCTCGGGCCACAGGATGCAGTGAGGGTCAAATCCAGTCCAGAGGGACTGGCACCCCTGAGAGGCCGGCCCACGGCCCCTACTGGCTGCAGTGCTGCTTCTTCCTCCTCCCAGAGACCAATGGGTCGCCCCTCCCCTTTTGAGGACGTGAGGGTCGAGCCAGACGCCGAGCAGGGACGGGGCTCAGGGACAGCCCCCAGGGCTGCAGGCTGTACTGCAAGGTCAGGAGGAAGTCCAGGCTGGGGAGGTCCTCCTCGACTTCACTGGACCTGACTGCCGGGCCCTGCGCAGGCATAACAGGACAGGCTCCCCGGAGACCAGGCGAGGAGGGTCTGTGGCCCTGGGGAGGGGAGCTGAGATGGGCAGCCCTCAGCTTGCGTGACTCCTGATGATCTGGCCAGAGGGCAGGCTCCTTGGGCCTGGGCAGGTCGGGGTTGTCTCGGCTGCGCGGTCGAGGGTCATGGGAAGCCGCCTCTGCTGGGCAGGTTTCTGTGATGACCCCTCCTTGGGGGCCACGGTCTTCGCTCTCTTCTCCTTGGCCAGCTGCAGTCTTAGGATGTGACTCCAATTGGGGTGCGCCATGAGCTGGGGTGGCCCCCACACCTCCTGCGTCATTCGGGGCCGCGAGGCGCTTTTCCACCAGCTGGGGGGAGCAAAGTGGCACTCACTGGCTCTGCCCCAGGTGTGGGGAGGGGCTGGCAGGATGGTGGAGAACCCTGCATTTGGGCGGGAGGTGGCGAAGGTGAGAGGAGGCTTGGCTTGGTGTCAGAGGCAGGGACTGTGACTGTGCTGTGCCCTGCTGGGCCTCCTTCCAGCTTCGCCCCCTGCCCTCCCTCCCTGGCTCTGTCCTCTCGTTCCTGCTCTTCTGCACCTACTCCTCTGACCCAGGCGGTTCCCCTCCGGAGGCCATGCACCCCCAGCAGGGTAAGACTAGACAAAATCACGTGGGCTTCAGGGGCACAGGGTCACGTGTTCCCCCTGGTTTGCCTGGTGCCCTTCCCTCCCCTAGGAGATCTGCTGGCCCTTTCTCCCCTGGGTGCCCTGGTGTCCCTGTCTCCCGTGTGTTACCTGTGCTAGGGTGAGTCGTCCTTCCTGCTCCAGCACCTCAGTCAGAGCCAAGGGATCCAAGTTTGGGTCTGGGGAAAGCAAAGCTGCCAGGAATCGGGGGTGGACGATGGCCTCCACCTGGAGCAGGGGGAAAGGGGCATGAGTGTCTTTGGCAGGGAGTGAACTGCAGCCAGGGGGACCTCGAGGAGAAGCAGAAAGTAATGCCTGTCTCTCCTGTCCACACAGCAGGGTCGTTCTAACTCATGGCCACTAGCAGCTACACACAGACTTTCTCTGTCTCTCACACACACACTGCTCCGTAGCTGAGGGATGAATAGAACTGAATTCCATGGGGCTGGGACTGCCGTTCCCCAGAAAACCTCCCCCACACGAGGGCTCCAAGCCAGCCCACCTTGGTGATGAAGTCTTCCTGGGAGCACAGCTTGTTAATGTAGCTCAGGAGACCTGGGTCCGGGTCAGTCCCGTCCTGCTCCTGCTGCTCCTCGATATCTTCATCCTCCCAATTTGCATGAGGCCCCAGCAGTGCCTCCATGATATCCACATACTCCTGGACAGCTTCTGGTGGGATCTCCTTGGGTGCCTTGGCCTGGGTCAGCTGCTGGGGTCTGCATGACAGCGGGCGAGTGGATGGTGCCCTGCGGCCAGCCTTCCTGGGAGCACACCCTAGGACAGGAGGGAGGACAGGTGCGTGGCTGGGCTGTAGCGGCCACCTCCAGCCACACTGGGGGGAGGTTGGAACTGAGGGCCATGAAATGGGTCCAGGCTGCACGTCAGGCCCCGTGGGAGGATACACTACCCGAGGTGGGTCATGTGAGACTGAGTTACCTGGAAAGACTTTGGAGCCACCAAGATTCTGGGACGTCTCCCCACCCAGCACTGCTTCCTGGGAAGACTGTACATTGGGTCCTGGACAGCCAAGGCCGATAGCAGCTACGAAACTACTGGACCAGGCCAATACCTAGTTCCTGATCCAGGGCAGTGGAGCCCCAGGTTCTCACTGGCTGCTCTCGCTGAAAGAGCAAGCGCCCCCTCCCCTTACAGGAAAGGGACAAGATGAGGGCACAAGGCCTCCGCAGGCCCCCTTAGGCCTTTGTATTGGCTCCTGTGGGAATATGCTTGCCGTACCTGACCGTGGCACAGTGTTGGGGACTGGTGGCCCTGGAGGAGCAAGCTTTGGTGGGGCTGGAGGAGGCAGGCCCTGGGGCCCCTTCACACACTGCAGCACCCGGAGCTGCATCTCCTCCTCAGCTTCAAATTCCATGAGCCTGGCGGGCAGAGGGAGAGCCATAGCCATGCTGAGAGGGAGGCCTGGCCAGGGATGGGGGAGGAAGGGCTTTGGGTGGGCTGGGCTGCTCCCCCACCTGCGGAACAGTTGCAGGGGTACGCTGGCTCACCTACACCTGCAGGGCAGAAAACATCCAGGGGGTCTTCCTGAATGAAGGCCTGTGTGACCCAGGCCCGGCCCTCAGGGGACCCTGCTCCTCCTATCCCTGCCCAGGGCCTCTCAGAAGAGCTGACAGCCAGAAGCTAGGTCAGGGATGTGACTGACTGCAAATGACATGAGGAATCCTTGCCCGGATCCGGGAATCCTGGGCTGGTACTGTGAGCCCCTGACAATAGCCTGGGAGAGAAGGGCCCCGGAGATGTTGCAGGAAGTGGGAGCTAAGCTGAGAGGAGAGGGTGCATTTTCTGTGAGGGTGATTGGTGTTCACGGAGTGGATTGCCGTGCAGCAAAGGCAGGGAGGCCAGAGACGTGTCTGGGGGTGTGTGAGGTGCTGGCTTCCCCTGCCCAAGCTCTTCTGCCCCAGCCCATTCTGGGATGGCAGGTGACCTATTTCTGGCCACTTTTCATGAGGAGACGTGGTCCCGACTTTGTCAGTAGTCACTAGCTTCCCTCCTGCAGGGTCCCCACAGCTGGAGCCGACCCCCACTGGGCTGTGCTGGTTACTCTTCCCCATCCCCGTTTCAGCATCTGGGCAGGGTTTGACCCGAGGCCAGGGGAGGGCGGAGATTCCGGGGTGGGTAGGAGAGAGAAGCCCAAGCACCCAGGTGGATGGAGAGCTTCCCGGGGGAGGCAGGGCCCCAGGGAGGGGCCGGACCTAGCGGACCCCCCTCCTCACGGCATCCCTGCCGATGAGCCCACCGCACCAGCCCCTCCCCCTTTCACCCACCCTCAGCCCGCCCCACAGCCCCTCAGGCCCTGCATCCCTGACTCACTTTGCTGCCATGTCGTAATAGTTCATGCGGTCATAATTGCTCGTGCCCTGCCATTCCTGCATGGCCCGCCGCACTCCGTCCTCCAGGCTCATGGTGGGCTTCAGCCGGGCCAGGGACCGAAGCACTGGGCTGTAGGTCCTCAGTGTCAGTCACAATGCCCCTGCCCTCCTCCCATCCCAGCTGACCGGCCCACACCCGTGCCCCGCCACATCACACACATCCCACCTGTCCTGTCACCTGTGCCTGTCCTCCCAGTGTGGGCTCTTCGGCCTCCAGGACAACCAACATGTGTCAACCTCAGCACCAAGGGACTGCTTGGCCTCTCTGACTTCCCTTGGAGGCCTTAGTATTATTGTGTGTTACGGACTGAATGTGTGTGTCCCCAAAATTCACATGTTGTGGCCCTAGCTTGCAATGTGATGGTATTTGGAGGTGGAGCCTTTGGGGATCATCAGGTTTAGATTAGATAATTGGGAGGCCCCGTGATGGGATTTGTGTCCCTGTGAGTGTGAGAAGAGGAAAAGACACCAGAACTCCCTGTGATGTGAGGACACAGCCATCGAAAGCCAGGCGGAAAGTCCTTGCCCGGAACTGAATCTGCCGGGACCTCATCTGGGACTTCCGCTTCCTGAACTGGGAGACGTGAAAGTCTGTTGTCTAAAGCACCTGTCCTGTGGCGTTTTGTTATGGCAGCCTGAGCTGACCGAGAACTGCCTAGAATGGCCGTTCCAAGGCCCCAGGACTGAGCACTTAATCAGCTCCTGGTGACTCTCTAGAGAGGCAGCCCTTGGGGACACAGCGTCAGAGTCCCTCAGCGTGCAGAGCAGGCGCGGGGATCCAGAGCCAAAGGAGACCGGTGCCTGAGCTGACCGGGCAAGGCCTGGGGGCGGTGGCTCCATTTAGGGACTCAGGACAGCCTAGGGCACCTGGGACTTTGGTCCAAGGGGAACTCCGACTGCTCAGCATGTGCGGGACACTGAAATCACTGGGGACAAGGATTTGGGGGCCCCTTTAATTTATACACTGTGTGCAGCTTCCCGTGGAGGGCAGCCAGTGTGGGAGCGGGGCAGGTATGCAGCCATGTCCCGTGTCCCGTGGACTAGGATACGTGCTCCATGTGATGGCCCCAGGAACACGAGGGCCTGCAGGTGGAAGGAGGCAGGTGTTGGGGAGGGAAAGACAAACGCTCCTGGCTACGGACGTCGCTGCCTCCCATCACCTCAGCCCCTGGTCCTGGGCTCCTGGGCTCACGGTCCCCTCACTCCCTGTGGTGGGACATGTGACTTTGGGAACACTGTCCTCTTCTAGGTTGCCTGTTCTTAGTGTTGACGGTAATAGTAATCATCATCATAATACGAAAACAACAATAATGAGGGACAGCACATGCCGGAGACCCTGCTGAGTGCATCAGACATGAGTCAGACAATCTTCCCACCCTCCGAATGAAGCGGAATTGTCTCTCTGTCTAGGAGGCATTCAGGGATAAAGAAGGCGACTCTGCGCAGGATCCAAACCCAGTGATGGGGGCCCAACCAGGTCCCAATGTGTGGCTTGACTACCTCAGTCTCCTTGCTAGAATTTTCCAGAAGAGTGAGGGGGTACATGTGTAAGGCTCCTCCTGTGGCCTGTGCCTTCTCCCCCCAGTCCCTCCATGTGACGTCCCGAAGCCATCCTCACTCAGGTCCTGTGCTGGGCATGAGAGGACACGGGGAGGAATCACGGGTGAAGGCAGAGACCTGAATCCAAGTTGTGGCTCATGTCACACCGGAAACTCACTCTGGCCTTTACCTTCTGTGCATATTATGGTAACTGTTAAAAACCAAGTTTGGTGGACTCACAGGGTGTTGGGGATCAGTCGACCTAAGGCTCGTGAATGTACGTCGTGAACCGGAGTGGGACATTAGTTAAACTGCTGAGAATGCATGGGCCGTCGCCCACGTGACCTTCATCCAAGTTCCCCTAAATAGGCTGCCCTCCTCGTCCGTCCTTCGTTCCCCTTCGTGTGGGAGCGGTGGGATTAGCTCCATCCCCCAAGGAGGGCACTCACATGAGGAAGCAGGACAGAGCTTCAGCATCAGGACTCTGGGGCAGGTGCCCGCGGGCCAGGGACTTGAAGCGCTGCCAGCGTCGGAAGTTGTCGTAAACACTCCTGGGGTTACAGGAGTCCTCTGGCGCGGCCTTGGCCTGGGAGGGGGCCTTGCCGCCCTCCCCACCAGCCCCATGTGGACGTGGCCCGTCATTCCCTGGGACCACGGTCGGACCCAGCTGGGCTGCTGGAAGGGGAGCTGGAAGGGGCTGGCCTGGGAACCAGTACCCCTCTCCAGCCCACGTGCCCCCGATGGATGCAGCAGGCATCACGGTCCCTACAGCGGGAGCTGCCAACAGCAGGGGAGCAGGACACTGAGCACCCCCGCAGAGGGCCCCTGGAGCACTCCAGTTGAGGGGGGCCTGAGCCAGGACAGTGGTCTGAGTGTGAGAGGGCTCTGCTGGAGCCCCTTGCGTCCTGACTGGGACAATGATGTTGAAAGCCCCGGCCCCATTCGGGCCATGGCCAGCGGCTCCGGTCCCCTGAGGCATCCTGGGGAAAGCAGACCGCACCAGGGGGCCACCAGGAGGCAACGCTGACATCACTAGGGCAGGTGGGGGCTGCTCGCGGGGCGGCCCGGGGACCGGGCCGGAAGCAGGCGTGGGAAACAGCGGACGGAAGGAAGTGAACGGAGGGTTCAGGGTCACGCTGGGCCCCAGCACTGCAGATGCTGTGGAGACAAAGGAGAGGGGCGAATGAGCAGGGGACGCGGCCACCAGGACGGAGGCTCTCCCTTCCCTTAGAGTCAGTGTGAACCAGAGCGAGGCATCCCAGCATTTGAGGGCCATAGGACGGGGAATTGTGCAGTTTGTCCCCAAGTGAATTTCATGCTCCCCCTTGGGTTGGGGATCATTCTACTAGAGAACTTGCTTCTCATTCACTGAGATCCTCTGACCCCCGTCAGTCAAGAAGTAACACCTAAGCTTCCCTTGCCTCTGAGAAGCTCCCCAGGGTGTCCCCGGCACGTGGACCCGCCAGCCTCGTGGGATTGCCCCTAGATGTGAGTTGGGGTGGACTCTGCTTGGCGGCACAACGCCCCTCAGTGTGCGCACCCCCATGAAGGGCACCTTCTCCAGTGCCAGTTGCAGGCGCCCCCCACGTGACCTATGTGAAGCCAGCAGATTCACAAGGTTATGAGCCCTTCTCTTTCTCAGTGCTCCTTTTCCTGATGCTCCTCATAAAGCCCTCACAACCCAAACAAATGAACTTGCACAAAATCTGTGCCTCAACTATCGCCCAGGAGCCCTGAGGGAACCCCATAATGCAGCAGCCCAGTGAGGATGTGCTTCTCCTGGTACCACCCACAGCAAGCATGGAACAGAGGCCAGGTTCGGGGCACACTTGTCCCCATGCACAGTGGTTCGTTCGTGCTGTCACTGAGGCAGCTCTGTTCTCAGGAGGTGGTCTGTGAGTTAGATGATGAATTCCCTGAGACCCTGTCACTGCACAGCCAGAGAGGGCTGCAGAGGGCTAGAAAGGCCAGGAAATGCGGAGCCCTGCGGCTCCCAGTGGAGGTTCGTAGAGATTTGAATAGCTGCTGGTGGTTAGAGCTGGCCGTGGGTAATGGAGACCTTCTGTGATCCTTCTCCTTTGAGCTCTCAGTGATGGCCCACAAAGAACCAGGCATGAGCCAGTGTGACAGGAAAGTTGTCTGGGTACATCCCTGTTCACTAGGGTTTCAGGTCAACCGTAGTCACGGAGAGCAAGGTCCATAGGACATGGTCCTAACTGATCAGGACATATGTCCTAACTTTGAATAACAACAGTCATAATAATAGAAGATCTTCCTAATGGTGTGCTGCTCTGCTTCCTCTCTCGGGAAGGAAACCAGCCTCTCAGAACCTTGCACTGTAAAGCCGACAGCACGCCTCATGTGTCCCCTGTTCATGATGTGCTAGACGTGGAGTATGAGCAAAGTCTTCATCTCCACATGAAACGAAGGGCAGAGGACAGGCCATGAGACAGGGTGGAAGATGAATGGGTCTGAAGACCCGAGCGTCCCCCAAAGGGACAGCAATTCAGAACAGCTCCGCGAAGAGCAAGCCCCATCTTGTTTGCAGTTTCTGGCTGCCCTGTCCCTGGTGAACAGAGACAACAGCGATCTGGACCGAATGAGAAGCCATCTCTGGGCAGACGTGAGCCGAGACTGGACTGCTGCAGGTAGAGCGACCTCCAGCCTCACTGACGGAGGGGATATTTCACGGTAATCTTGGTCAGAGAGAACTGTTCCACTGAACGGTTTTCTGGCTGAGACCGTTTCTCCCCGCTACTCCTCTAAGATCTGGAATACTCCGGTTTGTATCCCTCAGGACAGTACCATAGCACAAGCCCCAGGTGTCTGAAGAAAGGACGCAGGACTCAGGCTTTCTTCTTGAGCCCCCCTGTGGCACAAGCACGACACAGTCCACCATTGCCTACAAACACACGTTGACCTGTGTTGACTTAGAAACATAAGTCACCTGTTTCCCTTCTGGAAAGAGTCAGTACAACTGCTGTGTCCTTTCTCATCACCCGGTAGGTTTCTCCTGAGGCATCTGGATCCACCTGTGAGAAGCCCCCTTCCCCCTGCAGCCTCAGGATGCCAGTGGCTTCCCCCGTCTCCCGGGTGAGATGTCCTTGGGTAAGTCCGGTGCTCTCTCTTCCTCTGTTTCCACCCAACCAGCTGTCCCAGGGCAAGTGTCACATTTGAACTCCCATGGGTTTGAGGGGTGACAGGGGTGTGATAACACACCCCAGACCCTGCAGACTTACCTCCCTTTGAAGCCATCCCCATAGGCTTGGGGACTGACCACAGTGGCACGGCAGTCTCCACAGTGAGAAAAGTCTAGCGCAGGACCCGGACAGCAAACTGTCAACTGCAGATGCTCAGGGTCCAATTTTAAATGTCAACAGGCTTAGAATGTAGCTCTCCAGAATTCTGCAGTGGGGGAGGGGTGGGGGCAGTTGGGCTGGTGGGGGTGGGGAGACATGCCGTGCAGGGTTCTGGCAGGTAGGCAGGATTCTGAAGGTCCCTCAGATTATACAGGGGCAGCACAGTGGGTGTGTGCCTCTGAGGCAAGTTTCAAATTGTTTCTCAGATTCACAGCACAAAGCTTCTACCTGGTGTTCTACTCACTCCATTTCTTTATCAATAAACCTGTTTTTGTGCCCCTCAGCCAACCCTGCTGTAGAGTGGCTGCACTTCCCGAAGGTAGGTCAGAACAAGGAATCCGATAAATACAGGGTTTGTAAGGGAGGTAGGGGGAATGAGTGTCTGGAAATAGGTTTGGATTGTCTCAGCACCTCCAGCGGGCTGGGTTGCTGTATGCACATCATTCTGTAGGAAGCAGTCCTTGTACGCTCAGCTACGGTCTGTTGCTGCGACCTCTGCAGACTCCCGTGGACTGGCCTTGCTTACGATCCCCTTTGCTGGAAAGCCATGAAAATTCATGTCTTTCTTTGAAAACTGTCTCTGCCCATTTTAATATTGAATAACTTGTTTATGTGCTCTTGGGTTGTTTGAGTTGCTTATATGTCTGGATATTAGCCCCTTGTCTGTGTGCCTTCTTTTGCTGTGCAGAAGCTTTATGGTTTGATACATTGCAATATGTTTACTTTTACTGCTTGTGCTTTAGGGGTTTTATTCATAAAGTCTTTGCCCAGTCCTACATCCTGAAGTATGTCCCCTGTGTTTTCATCTAGGAGTTTTCTAGTTTCAGTTCTTATATTTGAGTCTTTAATCCATTTCGAGTTGATTTTGTGTATGGTGAAAGGTATGGGCCTAGTTTGACTTTTCTACGCATGGATGTCCGGTTTCCCCAGCACTATTTATTGAAGGTGCCGTCCTTTCCCTAGTGTATATTCTTGGTGGCCTTGTCAAAGATGAGTTGCCGGTAAAAAGCGCTTACGTCAAAAGAATGGAAACACTTCAAATAATCTAACATTAAATCTCAAGTAAGTAGAAAACCAAGAACAATCTAAGCACCAAACTAGTAGATGGAAAGCAATGATTAAGAACAGAGTCGAACTAAACCAAGTAGAGACCAAAAGAATGATGCAGAAAATCAATGAAGCAAAATGTTTTTGTTTTTCCCCAGGGGAAAAACAAACTACGCAAGCTGTTGGCCAGACTACTTAGAAAAGAAGAGAGAAGGCCCGAATAACAAAAATCAGAAATGGAAAGGGAGACATTGCAACCGATTCCACAGAAATACAAAGAATCATTAGAGATTGTTCAGAACAACTATACTCCAACAAATTTGAAAACCTGGAGGAAATGGATAGATTTCTGAAGACCCGTAAACTACTAAGACTGAACCAAGGAGAAATGCAGAACCCGAAGAGACCAATAAGAAGCAATGAGAATGATGCAGTCATCAACAGTACCCCAACACAGAAAAGCCCAGGACCAGATGGCTTCACTGCTGCATTCTACCAAAGTTTTAAAGAAGCATTAACAACCATCCTTTTCAGACTACTCCAAGAAATTGAAACAGAGGCCGTTCTCCTAAATTAATTCTATGAGGCCAGCATCATCCCGATCCCCAAATCAGACAAAGACACAACAACCGAAAAGAAAATTACAGGTCAGTAACCTTGATGAACATAGACACGAAAATCTCCAGCAAGACATTAGCAAACAGAATACAACAGCACGTCACAAAGATTATACACTGTGATCATGTGGGTTTCATCCCAGGGATGCAAGGATGGTTCAACATACATATATCAATAAATGTGATACACCACATGAACAAAAGCAAGGATAAAAACTATACGATTGTCTCAAGAGATGCAGAAAAAGCATTTGAGAAAATTCAGCATCATGGGCCGAGCCCGTGGCGCACTTGGTAGTGTGCTGCGCTGGCAGCGCAGCGACGCTCCCGCCGTGGGTTCGGATCCTATATAGGACTGACCGGTGCACTCACTGGCTGAATGCCGGTCACCAAAAAAAAAAAAAAAAAACAAAAAAAACAAAATTCAGCATCATCCCTTCATGATAAAGACCCTTAACTAAGTAGGTATAGAAGGAACATATGTCAACCCAATAAAAGCCATATATGAAAATCACACTGCCAACATTGTCCTGAATGGGGAAAAATTGAAAGCTTTTCCTTCAGGAACAGGAATAAGAGAAGGATGCTCACTCTCACCACTCCTATTTAACATAGCATTGGAAGTACTAGCCAGAGCAATCAGGCAAGAGAAAGAAAGAAAGGGCATCCACAGTGGAAAAGACAAAATCAAAACGTCACGTTTCACAGGATTGGACGTGATCCTACATATAGAAAAATCCATAACCTCTACCAAAAAACTCCTAGAGCTCCTAAACAAATTCAGTACTGTGCAGGATACAAAATCAATGCATAAAAATTGGGAATATTCTTATACGGCAACAACAAATAAGCAGGGGAAAAAAAAAAAAAAGAAGAAGAAGAAGAAAGCCAGCCCATTTACAATTACTCTGAGAAGAATAAAATACGTAGGAATAAATTTAACCAAAGAGGTGAAAGATCTCTACAATGAGAACTACAAAACTCTGCTGAAAGAAAGAGGACACCAAGAGAGGTGGAAAGACATTCCTTGTTCATGGATTGGAAGAATTAATGTTGTGAAAATGTCCATAATACCAAAAGTGATCTACAGATTCGGTGCAATCCCCATCAAAATACCAATGACATTCTTCACAGAAATAGAAAAAACAATCCTAAATTCATATGGAACAACAAAAGACCCCAATAGCCAAAGCAGTCCTGAGCAAAAAAATAAAATAAAACCAGAGGCATTATACTACCTGACTTCAAACTAGACCTCAAATCTGTAGAAGGTACCAAGTCTTTATGGAGCTTTGGAACTCCCACCACTCTCAAACTGCCGGTTCACCGGTGAGCTAATCTTGTGACTTCTGGATGTAGGACCTAGTTACTTTGCTGTCTCCATTTAAAATCATGCAGTTGCCACGGTGAATGAGGTTTCAGAGGGCTGTGATCCAGACAGCCTCGATTCCTGACTGTCATTTGCATGCAGTATTCTCACACCAGGTTGGGTGACTACTTCTCATTTACCTTTATGAACCCCCGGAGTCACTTGAGACCACGTCATAGTAAGTAAAGGCTATTAAGCAGTTACGGGAGAGAGATGGGGATTTGGCCAACTGGCTCCTTGCAGCGTGCATTAGCTATTGTCGAGTGCCCATGTTCCTCCTCAGTCCAATCCAAAGTCAGGAGAACTTGAACTTGCATTTGAAAACATGACCACTCACAACACCTAGCCTGCCTCTAGTTCGGGGAATTTTACACTACTCCAAAGTATAGGTGAAAGTTAGATACTATGGAATTAATACCGAGATTCATTACTGAGAATCTGTGGACCATGGTGAGAGTTATAATTGTTGGTTTTCCGTTTTGATTTCCCTTTCCTGCTGTGTCATCACAGGGGGAAGAGAGAGTTCTGGTGTCTCCTCCTCTTCTTATAAGGGCGCTAATCCCCGTCATTAGGGCTCCACCCTCTGATCTCCTCTTACCCCAACAACCTCCCAAAGGCACCACCCCCAGATACCATCACGATGGGGCTTAGGGCTTCAACATGCGGATTTGGGGGACACGACATTGTGACTGTAACAGCCCTCCAGCTGGCCCCACTGTACAGGGTCAGGGGCAGATTGTAAGGTTGAGGCAGGGCACGGTGCTGGGGAAGCAGAGGTTGTGCCTCCTCCTGGGAACTGTTCAACCACAAAAGGGCCCCAGGACAGACAGCAGTCAGGTGGCGAGGACAGGAGTAGCAGCAGGAGCCCCGAGGTGTGACCGAGATGATGCCTGTGCTCGACTGAGTGCCCACACGTACTAGGGCATGGGCCAAGTCCCCTCCAAACACGACTTGCTCCACATTCCTAAAACCTAAGAGGGGCTCCTGAGGACAGCTCTGAATGTGGAAGAGTCAGGGAACTAGTGAGGAGTGGGTCCAGGGCTCCAGCCTTCGATCCCCGCGTTTTCCCTCAGCGCCTGATGTGTGCGCTGAGCTGGACAGCAGGGACAGTAGTGGGTTCCCGTGAGGATGCCCCCAACGAGGACCTGCATGGCATGATGTTCTGGAAGCTTCTGGGCTTGAGGGCCGTGGTGTGCGGCTTCACACCACGCCGTCTTAATCTAGCCAAGCTCTGAGGCCTTCTCCAATGTGGAGACCCACCTGGGAATAGGAGGGGCAGCAGCCAGCTGACCCGCCACCAAGAGTTAGCTTCCTTCACACTTCACAAAGGCACAGGGGCGGGTGGGACATGGATGCTGCTGACGTGGGACAGGGGAGGAAAGGTGCAGAGGAGCATCTGGGGGCTAACCAGCGAGCTCCGTGGGTGGATGGGCAGGAGACGCCCAGACATGGCCCCTTCCTCCCCCTAGCAGACAGCCAGGCCACCGTGGTGCTGGACGGTTTTGCCCACCTGCCACTGTTGCTGGGACACCCCCACCCCATGACCACAGCTCTGCATGTGGGGGCCGACACCCTTTTAGTCAAGGATCCCACATGGGTCCTGGGGGAGGAATCAGATCTCAGAATCTAGAGACGGAGTTGATGGTCGGGCACCGGTGGGCCCTTGGAGCCTGGCATCTCCCAGATCCTTCCTTCCTCACAGGCCTGTCTCCACTTAGTGGCACAGACGTGAGAACAGAGGCAGTAGTCCCAGGGCATTTCCCAACAATACCACTTTTATTCACACTTGTATACAAACCCCCATTACATACAACGCCCCCAACGTGCTGCCTCCCGGACCTGTGCCTCGCCTGTCCCCCACCCTCATCCCCCAAACAGGCCCCCCTCCCCCACCCCAATTCCCCATCCAGACCCCCCCACCCTCTCTCCCCTGTCCTGCCTCCCCCACCCTGCCCGTAGCTGAGGAGCAGCTGGGTCAGCACTGGGTGATGGGAGCTCGGGATCCCTCGGGCCACAGGATGCAGTGAGGGTCAAATCCAGTCCAGAGGGACTGGCACCCCTGAGAGGCCGGCCCACGGCCCCTACTGGCTGCAGTGCTGCTTCTTCCTCCTCCCAGAGACCAATGGGTCGCCCCTCCCCTTTTGAGGACGTGAGGGTCGAGCCAGACGCCGAGCAGGGACGGGGCTCAGGGACAGCCCCCAGGGCTGCAGGCTGTACTGCAAGGTCAGGAGGAAGTCCAGGCTGGGGAGGTCCTCCTCGACTTCACTGGACCTGACTGCCGGGCCCTGCGCAGGCATAACAGGACAGGCTCCCCGGAGACCAGGCGAGGAGGGTCTGTGGCCCTGGGGAGGGGAGCTGAGATGGGCAGCCCTCAGCTTGCGTGACTCCTGATGATCTGGCCAGAGGGCAGGCTCCTTGGGCCTGGGCAGGTCGGGGTTGTCTCGGCTGCGCGGTCGAGGGTCATGGGAAGCCGCCTCTGCTGGGCAGGTTTCTGTGATGACCCCTCCTTGGGGGCCACGGTCTTCGCTCTCTTCTCCTTGGCCAGCTGCAGTCTTAGGATGTGACTCCAATTGGGGTGCGCCATGAGCTGGGGTGGCCCCCACACCTCCTGCGTCATTCGGGGCCGCGAGGCGCTTTTCCACCAGCTGGGGGGAGCAAAGTGGCACTCACTGGCTCTGCCCCAGGTGTGGGGAGGGGCTGGCAGGATGGTGGAGAACCCTGCATTTGGGCGGGAGGTGGCGAAGGTGAGAGGAGGCTTGGCTTGGTGTCAGAGGCAGGGACTGTGACTGTGCTGTGCCCTGCTGGGCCTCCTTCCAGCTTCGCCCCCTGCCCTCCCTCCCTGGCTCTGTCCTCTCGTTCCTGCTCTTCTGCACCTACTCCTCTGACCCAGGCGGTTCCCCTCCGGAGGCCATGCACCCCCAGCAGGGTAAGACTAGACAAAATCACGTGGGCTTCAGGGGCACAGGGTCACGTGTTCCCCCTGGTTTGCCTGGTGCCCTTCCCTCCCCTAGGAGATCTGCTGGCCCTTTCTCCCCTGGGTGCCCTGGTGTCCCTGTCTCCCGTGTGTTACCTGTGCTAGGGTGAGTCCTTCTTCCTGCTCCAGCACCTCAGTCAGAGCCAAGGGATCCAAGTTTGGGTCTGGGGAAAGCAAAGCTGCCAGGAATCGGGGGTGGACGATGGCCTCCACCTGGAGCAGGGGGAAAGGGGCATGAGTGTCTTTGGCAGGGAGTGAACTGCAGCCAGGGGGACCTCGAGGAGAAGCAGAAAGTAATGCCTGTCTCTCCTGTCCACACAGCAGGGTCGTTCTAACTCATGGCCACTAGCAGCTACACACAGACTTTCTCTGTCTCTCACACACACACTGCTCCGTAGCTGAGGGATGAATAGAACTGAATTCCATGGGGCTGGGACTGCCGTTCCCCAGAAAACCTCCCCCACACGAGGGCTCCAAGCCAGCCCACCTTGGTGATGAAGTCTTCCTGGGAGCACAGCTTGTTAATGTAGCTCAGGAGACCTGGGTCCGGGTCAGTCCCGTCCTGCTCCTGCTGCTCCTCGATATCTTCATCCTCCCAATTTGCATGAGGCCCCAGCAGTGCCTCCATGATATCCACATACTCCTGGACAGCTTCTGGTGGGATCTCCTTGGGTGCCTTGGCCTGGGTCAGCTGCTGGGGTCTGCATGACAGCGGGCGAGTGGATGGTGCCCTGCGGCCAGCCTTCCTGGGAGCACACCCTAGGACAGGAGGGAGGACAGGTGCGTGGCTGGGCTGTAGCGGCCACCTCCAGCCACACTGGGGGGAGGTTGGAACTGAGGGCCATGAAATGGGTCCAGGCTGCACGTCAGGCCCCGTGGGAGGATACACTACCCGAGGTGGGTCATGTGAGACTGAGTTACCTGGAAAGACTTTGGAGCCACCAAGATTCTGGGACGTCTCCCCACCCAGCACTGCTTCCTGGGAAGACTGTACATTGGGTCCTGGACAGCCAAGGCCGATAGCAGCTACGAAACTACTGGACCAGGCCAATACCTAGTTCCTGATCCAGGGCAGTGGAGCCCCAGGTTCTCACTGGCTGCTCTCGCTGAAAGAGCAAGCGCCCCCTCCCCTTACAGGAAAGGGACAAGATGAGGGCACAAGGCCTCCGCAGGCCCCCTTAGGCCTTTGTATTGGCTCCTGTGGGAATATGCTTGCCGTACCTGACCGTGGCACAGTGTTGGGGACTGGTGGCCCTGGAGGAGCAAGCTTTGGTGGGGCTGGAGGAGGCAGGCCCTGGGGCCCCTTCACACACTGCAGCACCCGGAGCTGCATCTCCTCCTCAGCTTCAAATTCCATGAGCCTGGCGGGCAGAGGGAGAGCCATAGCCATGCTGAGAGGGAGGCCTGGCCAGGGATGGGGGAGGAAGGGCTTTGGGTGGGCTGGGCTGCTCCCCCACCTGCGGAACAGTTGCAGGGGTACGCTGGCTCACCTACACCTGCAGGGCAGAAAACATCCAGGGGGTCTTCCTGAATGAAGGCCTGTGTGACCCAGGCCCGGCCCTCAGGGGACCCTGCTCCTCCTATCCCTGCCCAGGGCCTCTCAGAAGAGCTGACAGCCAGAAGCTAGGTCAGGGATGTGACTGACTGCAAATGACATGAGGAATCCTTGCCCGGATCCGGGAATCCTGGGCTGGTACTGTGAGCCCCTGACAATAGCCTGGGAGAGAAGGGCCCCGGAGATGTTGCAGGAAGTGGGAGCTAAGCTGAGAGGAGAGGGTGCATTTTCTGTGAGGGTGATTGGTGTTCACGGAGTGGATTGCCGTGCAGCAAAGGCAGGGAGGCCAGAGACGTGTCTGGGGGTGTGTGAGGTGCTGGCTTCCCCTGCCCAAGCTCTTCTGCCCCAGCCCATTCTGGGATGGCAGGTGACCTATTTCTGGCCACTTTTCATGAGGAGACGTGGTCCCGACTTTGTCAGTAGTCACTAGCTTCCCTCCTGCAGGGTCCCCACAGCTGGAGCCGACCCCCACTGGGCTGTGCTGGTTACTCTTCCCCATCCCCGTTTCAGCATCTGGGCAGGGTTTGACCCGAGGCCAGGGGAGGGCGGAGATTCCGGGGTGGGTAGGAGAGAGAAGCCCAAGCACCCAGGTGGATGGAGAGCTTCCCGGGGGAGGCAGGGCCCCAGGGAGGGGCCGGACCTAGCGGACCCCCCTCCTCACGGCATCCCTGCCGATGAGCCCACCGCACCAGCCCCTCCCCCTTTCACCCACCCTCAGCCCGCCCCACAGCCCCTCAGGCCCTGCATCCCTGACTCACTTTGCTGCCATGTCGTAATAGTTCATGCGGTCATAATTGCTCGTGCCCTGCCATTCCTGCATGGCCCGCCGCACTCCGTCCTCCAGGCTCATGGTGGGCTTCAGCCGGGCCAGGGACCGAAGCACTGGGCTGTAGGTCCTCAGTGTCAGTCACAATGCCCCTGCCCTCCTCCCATCCCAGCTGACCGGCCCACACCCGTGCCCCGCCACATCACACACATCCCACCTGTCCTGTCACCTGTGCCTGTCCTCCCAGTGTGGGCTCTTCGGCCTCCAGGACAACCAACATGTGTCAACCTCAGCACCAAGGGACTGCTTGGCCTCTCTGACTTCCCTTGGAGGCCTTAGTATTATTGTGTGTTACGGACTGAATGTGTGTGTCCCCAAAATTCACATGTTGTGGCCCTAGCTTGCAATGTGATGGTATTTGGAGGTGGAGCCTTTGGGGATCATCAGGTTTAGATTAGATAATTGGGAGGCCCCGTGATGGGATTTGTGTCCCTGTGAGTGTGAGAAGAGGAAAAGACACCAGAACTCCCTGTGATGTGAGGACACAGCCATCGAAAGCCAGGCGGAAAGTCCTTGCCCGGAACTGAATCTGCCGGGACCTCATCTGGGACTTCCGCTTCCTGAACTGGGAGACGTGAAAGTCTGTTGTCTAAAGCACCTGTCCTGTGGCGTTTTGTTATGGCAGCCTGAGCTGACTGAGAACTGCCTAGAATGGCCGTTCCAAGGCCCCAGGACTGAGCACTTAATCAGCTCCTGGTGACTCTCTAGAGAGGCAGCCCTTGGGGACACAGCGTCAGAGTCCCTCAGCGTGCAGAGCAGGCGCGGGGATCCAGAGCCAAAGGAGACCGGTGCCTGAGCTGACCGGGCAAGGCCTGGGGGCGGTGGCTCCATTTAGGGACTCAGGACAGCCTAGGGCACCTGGGACTTTGGTCCAAGGGGAACTCCGACTGCTCAGCATGTGCGGGACACTGAAATCACTGGGGACAAGGATTTGGGGGCCCCTTTAATTTATACACTGTGTGCAGCTTCCCGTGGAGGGCAGCCAGTGTGGGAGCGGGGCAGGTATGCAGCCATGTCCCGTGTCCCGTGGACTAGGATACGTGCTCCATGTGATGGCCCCAGGAACACGAGGGCCTGCAGGTGGAAGGAGGCAGGTGTTGGGGAGGGAAAGACAAACGCTCCTGGCTACGGACGTCGCTGCCTCCCATCACCTCAGCCCCTGGTCCTGGGCTCCTGGGCTCACGGTCCCCTCACTCCCTGTGGTGGGACATGTGACTTTGGGAACACTGTCCTCTTCTAGGTTGCCTGTTCTTAGTGTTGACGGTAATAGTAATCATCATCATAATACGAAAACAACAATAATGAGGGACAGCACATGCCGGAGACCCTGCTGAGTGCATCAGACATGAGTCAGACAATCTTCCCACCCTCCGAATGAAGCGGAATTGTCTCTCTGTCTAGGAGGCATTCAGGGATAAAGAAGGCGACTCTGCGCAGGATCCAAACCCAGTGATGGGGGCCCAACCAGGTCCCAATGTGTGGCTTGACTACCTCAGTCTCCTTGCTAGAATTTTCCAGAAGAGTGAGGGGGTACATGTGTAAGGCTCCTCCTGTGGCCTGTGCCTTCTCCCCCCAGTCCCTCCATGTGACGTCCCGAAGCCATCCTCACTCAGGTCCTGTGCTGGGCATGAGAGGACACGGGGAGGAATCACGGGTGAAGGCAGAGACCTGAATCCAAGTTGTGGCTCATGTCACACCGGAAACTCACTCTGGCCTTTACCTTCTGTGCATATTATGGTAACTGTTAAAAACCAAGTTTGGTGGACTCACAGGGTGTTGGGGATCAGTCGACCTAAGGCTCGTGAATGTACGTCGTGAACCGGAGTGGGACATTAGTTAAACTGCTGAGAATGCATGGGCCGTCGCCCACGTGACCTTCATCCAAGTTCCCCTAAATAGGCTGCCCTCCTCGTCCGTCCTTCGTTCCCCTTCGTGTGGGAGCGGTGGGATTAGCTCCATCCCCCAAGGAGGGCACTCACATGAGGAAGCAGGACAGAGCTTCAGCATCAGGACTCTGGGGCAGGTGCCCGCGGGCCAGGGACTTGAAGCGCTGCCAGCGTCGGAAGTTGTCGTAAACACTCCTGGGGTTACAGGAGTCCTCTGGCGCGGCCTTGGCCTGGGAGGGGGCCTTGCCGCCCTCCCCACCAGCCCCATGTGGACGTGGCCCGTCATTCCCTGGGACCACGGTCGGACCCAGCTGGGCTGCTGGAAGGGGAGCTGGAAGGGGCTGGCCTGGGAACCAGTACCCCTCTCCAGCCCACGTGCCCCCGATGGATGCAGCAGGCATCACGGTCCCTACAGCGGGAGCTGCCAACAGCAGGGGAGCAGGACACTGAGCACCCCCGCAGAGGGCCCCTGGAGCACTCCAGTTGAGGGGGGCCTGAGCCAGGACAGTGGTCTGAGTGTGAGAGGGCTCTGCTGGAGCCCCTTGCGTCCTGACTGGGACAATGATGTTGAAAGCCCCGGCCCCATTCGGGCCATGGCCAGCGGCTCCGGTCCCCTGAGGCATCCTGGGGAAAGCAGACCGCACCAGGGGGCCACCAGGAGGCAACGCTGACATCACTAGGGCAGGTGGGGGCTGCTCGCGGGGCGGCCCGGGGACCGGGCCGGAAGCAGGCGTGGGAAACAGCGGACGGAAGGAAGTGAACGGAGGGTTCAGGGTCACGCTGGGCCCCAGCACTGCAGATGCTGTGGAGACAAAGGAGAGGGGCGAATGAGCAGGGGACGCGGCCACCAGGACGGAGGCTCTCCCTTCCCTTAGAGTCAGTGTGAACCAGAGCGAGGCATCCCAGCATTTGAGGGCCATAGGACGGGGAATTGTGCAGTTTGTCCCCAAGTGAATTTCATGCTCCCCCTTGGGTTGGGGATCATTCTACTAGAGAACTTGCTTCTCATTCACTGAGATCCTCTGACCCCCGTCAGTCAAGAAGTAACACCTAAGCTTCCCTTGCCTCTGAGAAGCTCCCCAGGGTGTCCCCGGCACGTGGACCCGCCAGCCTCGTGGGATTGCCCCTAGATGTGAGTTGGGGTGGACTCTGCTTGGCGGCACAACGCCCCTCAGTGTGCGCACCCCCATGAAGGGCACCTTCTCCAGTGCCAGTTGCAGGCGCCCCCCACGTGACCTATGTGAAGCCAGCAGATTCACAAGGTTATGAGCCCTTCTCTTTCTCAGTGCTCCTTTTCCTGATGCTCCTCATAAAGCCCTCACAACCCAAACAAATGAACTTGCACAAAATCTGTGCCTCAACTATCGCCCAGGAGCCCTGAGGGAACCCCATAATGCAGCAGCCCAGTGAGGATGTGCTTCTCCTGGTACCACCCACAGCAAGCATGGAACAGAGGCCAGGTTCGGGGCACACTTGTCCCCATGCACAGTGGTTCGTTCGTGCTGTCACTGAGGCAGCTCTGTTCTCAGGAGGTGGTCTGTGAGTTAGATGATGAATTCCCTGAGACCCTGTCACTGCACAGCCAGAGAGGGCTGCAGAGGGCTAGAAAGGCCAGGAAATGCGGAGCCCTGCGGCTCCCAGTGGAGGTTCGTAGAGATTTGAATAGCTGCTGGTGGTTAGAGCTGGCCGTGGGTAATGGAGACCTTCTGTGATCCTTCTCCTTTGAGCTCTCAGTGATGGCCCACAAAGAACCAGGCATGAGCCAGTGTGACAGGAAAGTTGTCTGGGTACATCCCTGTTCACTAGGGTTTCAGGTCAACCGTAGTCACGGAGAGCAAGGTCCATAGGACATGGTCCTAACTGATCAGGACATATGTCCTAACTTTGAATAACAACAGTCATAATAATAGAAGATCTTCCTAATGGTGTGCTGCTCTGCTTCCTCTCTCGGGAAGGAAACCAGCCTCTCAGAACCTTGCACTGTAAAGCCGACAGCACGCCTCATGTGTCCCCTGTTCATGATGTGCTAGACGTGGAGTATGAGCAAAGTCTTCATCTCCACATGAAACGAAGGGCAGAGGACAGGCCATGAGACAGGGTGGAAGATGAATGGGTCTGAAGACCCGAGCGTCCCCCAAAGGGACAGCAATTCAGAACAGCTCCGCGAAGAGCAAGCCCCATCTTGTTTGCAGTTTCTGGCTGCCCTGTCCCTGGTGAACAGAGACAACAGCGATCTGGACCGAATGAGAAGCCATCTCTGGGCAGACGTGAGCCGAGACTGGACTGCTGCAGGTAGAGCGACCTCCAGCCTCACTGACGGAGGGGATATTTCACGGTAATCTTGGTCAGAGAGAACTGTTCCACTGAACGGTTTTCTGGCTGAGACCGTTTCTCCCCGCTACTCCTCTAAGATCTGGAATACTCCGGTTTGTATCCCTCAGGACAGTACCATAGCACAAGCCCCAGGTGTCTGAAGAAAGGACGCAGGACTCAGGCTTTCTTCTTGAGCCCCCCTGTGGCACAAGCACGACACAGTCCACCATTGCCTACAAACACACGTTGACCTGTGTTGACTTAGAAACATAAGTCAACTGTTTCCCTTCTGGAAAGAGTCAGTACAACTGCTGTGTCCTTTCTCATCACCCGGTAGGTTTCTCCTGAGGCATCTGGATCCACCTGTGAGAAGCCCCCTTCCCCCTGCAGCCTCAGGATGCCAGTGGCTTCCCCCGTCTCCCGGGTGAGATGTCCTTGGGTAAGTCCGGTGCTCTCTCTTCCTCTGTTTCCACCCAACCAGCTGTCCCAGGGCAAGTGTCACATTTGAACTCCCATGGGTTTGAGGGGTGACAGGGGTGTGATAACACACCCCAGACCCTGCAGACTTACCTCCCTTTGAAGCCATCCCCATAGGCTTGGGGACTGACCACAGTGGCACGGCAGTCTCCACAGTGAGAAAAGTCTAGCGCAGGACCCGGACAGCAAACTGTCAACTGCAGATGCTCAGGGTCCAATTTTAAATGTCAACAGGCTTAGAATGTAGCTCTCCAGAATTCTGCAGTGGGGGAGGGGTGGGGGCAGTTGGGCTGGTGGGGGTGGGGAGACATGCCGTGCAGGGTTCTGGCAGGTAGGCAGGATTCTGAAGGTCCCTCAGATTATACAGGGGCAGCACAGTGGGTGTGTGCCTCTGAGGCAAGTTTCAAATTGTTTCTCAGATTCACAGCACAAAGCTTCTACCTGGTGTTCTACTCACTCCATTTCTTTATCAATAAACCTGTTTTTGTGCCCCTCAGCCAACCCTGCTGTAGAGTGGCTGCACTTCCCGAAGGTAGGTCAGAACAAGGAATCCGATAAATACAGGGTTTGTAAGGGAGGTAGGGGGAATGAGTGTCTGGAAATAGGTTTGGATTGTCTCAGCACCTCCAGCGGGCTGGGTTGCTGTATGCACATCATTCTGTAGGAAGCAGTCCTTGTACGCTCAGCTACGGTCTGTTGCTGCGACCTCTGCAGACTCCCGTGGACTGGCCTTGCTTACGATCCCCTTTGCTGGAAAGCCATGAAAATTCATGTCTTTCTTTGAAAACTGTCTCTGCCCATTTTAATATTGAATAACTTGTTTATGTGCTCTTGGGTTGTTTGAGTTGCTTATATGTCTGGATATTAGCCCCTTGTCTGTGTGCCTTCTTTTGCTGTGCAGAAGCTTTATGGTTTGATACATTGCAATATGTTTACTTTTACTGCTTGTGCTTTAGGGGTTTTATTCATAAAGTCTTTGCCCAGTCCTACATCCTGAAGTATGTCCCCTGTGTTTTCATCTAGGAGTTTTCTAGTTTCAGTTCTTATATTTGAGTCTTTAATCCATTTCGAGTTGATTTTGTGTATGGTGAAAGGTATGGGCCTAGTTTGACTTTTCTACGCATGGATGTCCGGTTTCCCCAGCACTATTTATTGAAGGTGCCGTCCTTTCCCTAGTGTATATTCTTGGTGGCCTTGTCAAAGATGAGTTGCCGGTAAAAAGCGCTTACGTCAAAAGAATGGAAACACTTCAAATAATCTAACATTAAATCTCAAGTAAGTAGAAAACCAAGAACAATCTAAGCACCAAACTAGTAGATGGAAAGCAATGATTAAGAACAGAGTCGAACTAAACCAAGTAGAGACCAAAAGAATGATGCAGAAAATCAATGAAGCAAAATGTTTTTTTTTTTCCCCAGGGGAAAAACAAACTACGCAAGCTGTTGGCCAGACTACTTAGAAAAGAAGAGAGAAGGCCCGAATAACAAAAATCAGAAATGGAAAGGGAGACATTGCAACCGATTCCACAGAAATACAAAGAATCATTAGAGATTGTTCAGAACAACTATACTCCAACAAATTTGAAAACCTGGAGGAAATGGATAGATTTCTGAAGACCCGTAAACTACTAAGACTGAACCAAGGAGAAATGCAGAACCCGAAGAGACCAATAAGAAGCAATGAGAATGATGCAGTCATCAACAGTACCCCAACACAGAAAAGCCCAGGACCAGATGGCTTCACTGCTGCATTCTACCAAAGTTTTAAAGAAGCATTAACAACCATCCTTTTCAGACTACTCCAAGAAATTGAAACAGAGGCCGTTCTCCTAAATTAATTCTATGAGGCCAGCATCATCCCGATCCCCAAATCAGACAAAGACACAACAACCGAAAAGAAAATTACAGGTCAGTAACCTTGATGAACATAGACACGAAAATCTCCAGCAAGACATTAGCAAACAGAATACAACAGCACGTCACAAAGATTATACACTGTGATCATGTGGGTTTCATCCCAGGGATGCAAGGATGGTTCAACATACATATATCAATAAATGTGATACACCACATGAACAAAAGCAAGGATAAAAACTATACGATTGTCTCAAGAGATGCAGAAAAAGCATTTGAGAAAATTCAGCATCATGGGCCGAGCCCGTGGCGCACTTGGTAGTGTGCTGCGCTGGCAGAGCAGCGACGCTCCCGCCGTGGGTTCGGATCCTATATAGGACTGACCGGTGCACTCACTGGCTGAGTGCCGGTCACCAAAAAAAAAAAAAAAAACAAAAAAAACAAAATTCAGCATCATCCCTTCATGATAAAGACCCTTAACTAAGTAGGTATAGAAGGAACATATGTCAACCCAATAAAAGCCATATATGAAAATCACACTGCCAACATTGTCCTGAATGGGGAAAAATTGAAAGCTTTTCCTTCAGGAACAGGAATAAGAGAAGGATGCTCACTCTCACCACTCCTATTTAACATAGCATTGGAAGTACTAGCCAGAGCAATCAGGCAAGAGAAAGAAAGAAAGGGCATCCACAGTGGAAAAGACAAAATCAAAACGTCACGTTTCACAGGATTGGACGTGATCCTACATATAGAAAAATCCATAACCTCTACCAAAAAACTCCTAGAGCTCCTAAACAAATTCAGTACTGTGCAGGATACAAAATCAATGCATAAAAATTGGGAATATTCTTATACGGCAACAACAAATAAGCAGGGGAAAAAAAAAAAAAGAAGAAGAAGAAGAAAGCCAGCCCATTTACAATTACTCTGAGAAGAATAAAATACGTAGGAATAAATTTAACCAAAGAGGTGAAAGATCTCTACAATGAGAACTACAAAACTCTGCTGAAAGAAAGAGGACACCAAGAGAGGTGGAAAGACATTCCTTGTTCATGGATTGGAAGAATTAATGTTGTGAAAATGTCCATAATACCAAAAGTGATCTACAGATTCGGTGCAATCCCCATCAAAATACCAATGACATTCTTCACAGAAATAGAAAAAACAATCCTAAATTCATATGGAACAACAAAAGACCCCAATAGCCAAAGCAGTCCTGAGCAAAAAAATAAAATAAAACCAGAGGCATTATACTACCTGACTTCAAACTAGACCTCAAATCTGTAGAAGGTACCAAGTCTTTATGGAGCTTTGGAACTCCCACCACTCTCAAACTGCCGGTTCACCGGTGAGCTAATCTTGTGACTTCTGGATGTAGGACCTAGTTACTTTGCTGTCTCCATTTAAAATCATGCAGTTGCCACGGTGAATGAGGTTTCAGAGGGCTGTGATCCAGACAGCCTCGATTCCTGACTGTCATTTGCATGCAGTATTCTCACACCAGGTTGGGTGACTACTTCTCATTTACCTTTATGAACCCCCGGAGTCACTTGAGACCACGTCATAGTAAGTAAAGGCTATTAAGCAGTTACGGGAGAGAGATGGGGATTTGGCCAACTGGCTCCTTGCAGCGTGCATTAGCTATTGTCGAGTGCCCATGTTCCTCCTCAGTCCAATCCAAAGTCAGGAGAACTTGAACTTGCATTTGAAAACATGACCACTCACAACACCTAGCCTGCCTCTAGTTCGGGGAATTTTACACTACTCCAAAGTATAGGTGAAAGTTAGATACTATGGAATTAATACCGAGATTCATTACTGAGAATCTGTGGACCATGGTGAGAGTTATAATTGTTGGTTTTCCGTTTTGATTTCCCTTTCCTGCTGTGTCATCACAGGGGGAAGAGAGAGTTCTGGTGTCTCCTCCTCTTCTTATAAGGGCGCTAATCCCCGTCATTAGGGCTCCACCCTCTGATCTCCTCTTACCCCAACAACCTCCCAAAGGCACCACCCCCAGATACCATCACGATGGGGCTTAGGGCTTCAACATGCGGATTTGGGGGACACGACATTGTGACTGTAACAGCCCTCCAGCTGGCCCCACTGTACAGGGTCAGGGGCAGATTGTAAGGTTGAGGCAGGGCACGGTGCTGGGGAAGCAGAGGTTGTGCCTCCTCCTGGGAACTGTTCAACCACAAAAGGGCCCCAGGACAGACAGCAGTCAGGTGGCGAGGACAGGAGTAGCAGCAGGAGCCCCGAGGTGTGACCGAGATGATGCCTGTGCTCGACTGAGTGCCCACACGTACTAGGGCATGGGCCAAGTCCCCTCCAAACACGACTTGCTCCACATTCCTAAAACCTAAGAGGGGCTCCTGAGGACAGCTCTGAATGTGGAAGAGTCAGGGAACTAGTGAGGAGTGGGTCCAGGGCTCCAGCCTTCGATCCCCGCGTTTTCCCTCAGCGCCTGATGTGTGCGCTGAGCTGGACAGCAGGGACAGTAGTGGGTTCCCGTGAGGATGCCCCCAACGAGGACCTGCATGGCATGATGTTCTGGAAGCTTCTGGGCTTGAGGGCCGTGGTGTGCGGCTTCACACCACGCCGTCTTAATCTAGCCAAGCTCTGAGGCCTTCTCCAATGTGGAGACCCACCTGGGAATAGGAGGGGCAGCAGCCAGCTGACCCGCCACCAAGAGTTAGCTTCCTTCACACTTCACAAAGGCACAGGGGCGGGTGGGACATGGATGCTGCTGACGTGGGACAGGGGAGGAAAGGTGCAGAGGAGCATCTGGGGGCTAACCAGCGAGCTCCGTGGGTGGATGGGCAGGAGACGCCCAGACATGGCCCCTTCCTCCCCCTAGCAGACAGCCAGGCCACCGTGGTGCTGGACGGTTTTGCCCACCTGCCACTGTTGCTGGGACACCCCCACCCCATGACCACAGCTCTGCATGTGGGGGCCGACACCCTTTTAGTCAAGGATCCCACATGGGTCCTGGGGGAGGAATCAGATCTCAGAATCTAGAGACGGAGTTGATGGTCGGGCACCGGTGGGCCCTTGGAGCCTGGCATCTCCCAGATCCTTCCTTCCTCACAGGCCTGTCTCCACTTAGTGGCACAGACGTGAGAACAGAGGCAGTAGTCCCAGGGCATTTCCCAACAATACCACTTTTATTCACACTTGTATACAAACCCCCATTACATACAACGCCCCCAACGTGCTGCCTCCCGGACCTGTGCCTCGCCTGTCCCCCACCCTCATCCCCCAAACAGGCCCCCCTCCCCCACCCCAATTCCCCATCCAGACCCCCCCACCCTCTCTCCCCTGTCCTGCCTCCCCCACCCTGCCCGTAGCTGAGGAGCAGCTGGGTCAGCACTGGGTGATGGGAGCTCGGGATCCCTCGGGCCACAGGATGCAGTGAGGGTCAAATCCAGTCCAGAGGGACTGGCACCCCTGAGAGGCCGGCCCACGGCCCCTACTGGCTGCAGTGCTGCTTCTTCCTCCTCCCAGAGACCAATGGGTCGCCCCTCCCCTTTTGAGGACGTGAGGGTCGAGCCAGACGCCGAGCAGGGACGGGGCTCAGGGACAGCCCCCAGGGCTGCAGGCTGTACTGCAAGGTCAGGAGGAAGTCCAGGCTGGGGAGGTCCTCCTCGACTTCACTGGACCTGACTGCCGGGCCCTGCGCAGGCATAACAGGACAGGCTCCCCGGAGACCAGGCGAGGAGGGTCTGTGGCCCTGGGGAGGGGAGCTGAGATGGGCAGCCCTCAGCTTGCGTGACTCCTGATGATCTGGCCAGAGGGCAGGCTCCTTGGGCCTGGGCAGGTCGGGGTTGTCTCGGCTGCGCGGTCGAGGGTCATGGGAAGCCGCCTCTGCTGGGCAGGTTTCTGTGATGACCCCTCCTTGGGGGCCACGGTCTTCGCTCTCTTCTCCTTGGCCAGCTGCAGTCTTAGGATGTGACTCCAATTGGGGTGCGCCATGAGCTGGGGTGGCCCCCACACCTCCTGCGTCATTCGGGGCCGCGAGGCGCTTTTCCACCAGCTGGGGGGAGCAAAGTGGCACTCACTGGCTCTGCCCCAGGTGTGGGGAGGGGCTGGCAGGATGGTGGAGAACCCTGCATTTGGGCGGGAGGTGGCGAAGGTGAGAGGAGGCTTGGCTTGGTGTCAGAGGCAGGGACTGTGACTGTGCTGTGCCCTGCTGGGCCTCCTTCCAGCTTCGCCCCCTGCCCTCCCTCCCTGGCTCTGTCCTCTCGTTCCTGCTCTTCTGCACCTACTCCTCTGACCCAGGCGGTTCCCCTCCGGAGGCCATGCACCCCCAGCAGGGTAAGACTAGACAAAATCACGTGGGCTTCAGGGGCACAGGGTCACGTGTTCCCCCTGGTTTGCCTGGTGCCCTTCCCTCCCCTAGGAGATCTGCTGGCCCTTTCTCCCCTGGGTGCCCTGGTGTCCCTGTCTCCCGTGTGTTACCTGTGCTAGGGTGAGTCCTTCTTCCTGCTCCAGCACCTCAGTCAGAGCCAAGGGATCCAAGTTTGGGTCTGGGGAAAGCAAAGCTGCCAGGAATCGGGGGTGGACGATGGCCTCCACCTGGAGCAGGGGGAAAGGGGCATGAGTGTCTTTGGCAGGGAGTGAACTGCAGCCAGGGGGACCTCGAGGAGAAGCAGAAAGTAATGCCTGTCTCTCCTGTCCACACAGCAGGGTCGTTCTAACTCATGGCCACTAGCAGCTACACACAGACTTTCTCTGTCTCTCACACACACACTGCTCCGTAGCTGAGGGATGAATAGAACTGAATTCCATGGGGCTGGGACTGCCGTTCCCCAGAAAACCTCCCCCACACGAGGGCTCCAAGCCAGCCCACCTTGGTGATGAAGTCTTCCTGGGAGCACAGCTTGTTAATGTAGCTCAGGAGACCTGGGTCCGGGTCAGTCCCGTCCTGCTCCTGCTGCTCCTCGATATCTTCATCCTCCCAATTTGCATGAGGCCCCAGCAGTGCCTCCATGATATCCACATACTCCTGGACAGCTTCTGGTGGGATCTCCTTGGGTGCCTTGGCCTGGGTCAGCTGCTGGGGTCTGCATGACAGCGGGCGAGTGGATGGTGCCCTGCGGCCAGCCTTCCTGGGAGCACACCCTAGGACAGGAGGGAGGACAGGTGCGTGGCTGGGCTGTAGCGGCCACCTCCAGCCACACTGGGGGGAGGTTGGAACTGAGGGCCATGAAATGGGTCCAGGCTGCACGTCAGGCCCCGTGGGAGGATACACTACCCGAGGTGGGTCATGTGAGACTGAGTTACCTGGAAAGACTTTGGAGCCACCAAGATTCTGGGACGTCTCCCCACCCAGCACTGCTTCCTGGGAAGACTGTACATTGGGTCCTGGACAGCCAAGGCCGATAGCAGCTACGAAACTACTGGACCAGGCCAATACCTAGTTCCTGATCCAGGGCAGTGGAGCCCCAGGTTCTCACTGGCTGCTCTCGCTGAAAGAGCAAGCGCCCCCTCCCCTTACAGGAAAGGGACAAGATGAGGGCACAAGGCCTCCGCAGGCCCCCTTAGGCCTTTGTATTGGCTCCTGTGGGAATATGCTTGCCGTACCTGACCGTGGCACAGTGTTGGGGACTGGTGGCCCTGGAGGAGCAAGCTTTGGTGGGGCTGGAGGAGGCAGGCCCTGGGGCCCCTTCACACACTGCAGCACCCGGAGCTGCATCTCCTCCTCAGCTTCAAATTCCATGAGCCTGGCGGGCAGAGGGAGAGCCATAGCCATGCTGAGAGGGAGGCCTGGCCAGGGATGGGGGAGGAAGGGCTTTGGGTGGGCTGGGCTGCTCCCCCACCTGCGGAACAGTTGCAGGGGTACGCTGGCTCACCTACACCTGCAGGGCAGAAAACATCCAGGGGGTCTTCCTGAATGAAGGCCTGTGTGACCCAGGCCCGGCCCTCAGGGGACCCTGCTCCTCCTATCCCTGCCCAGGGCCTCTCAGAAGAGCTGACAGCCAGAAGCTAGGTCAGGGATGTGACTGACTGCAAATGACATGAGGAATCCTTGCCCGGATCCGGGAATCCTGGGCTGGTACTGTGAGCCCCTGACAATAGCCTGGGAGAGAAGGGCCCCGGAGATGTTGCAGGAAGTGGGAGCTAAGCTGAGAGGAGAGGGTGCATTTTCTGTGAGGGTGATTGGTGTTCACGGAGTGGATTGCCGTGCAGCAAAGGCAGGGAGGCCAGAGACGTGTCTGGGGGTGTGTGAGGTGCTGGCTTCCCCTGCCCAAGCTCTTCTGCCCCAGCCCATTCTGGGATGGCAGGTGACCTATTTCTGGCCACTTTTCATGAGGAGACGTGGTCCCGACTTTGTCAGTAGTCACTAGCTTCCCTCCTGCAGGGTCCCCACAGCTGGAGCCGACCCCCACTGGGCTGTGCTGGTTACTCTTCCCCATCCCCGTTTCAGCATCTGGGCAGGGTTTGACCCGAGGCCAGGGGAGGGCGGAGATTCCGGGGTGGGTAGGAGAGAGGAGCCCAAGCACCCAGGTGGATGGAGAGCTTCCCGGGGGAGGCAGGGCCCCAGGGAGGGGCCGGACCTAGCGGACCCCCCTCCTCACGGCATCCCTGCCGATGAGCCCACCGCACCAGCCCCTCCCCCTTTCACCCACCCTCAGCCCGCCCCACAGCCCCTCAGGCCCTGCATCCCTGACTCACTTTGCTGCCATGTCGTAATAGTTCATGCGGTCATAATTGCTCGTGCCCTGCCATTCCTGCATGGCCCGCCGCACTCCGTCCTCCAGGCTCATGGTGGGCTTCAGCCGGGCCAGGGACCGAAGCACTGGGCTGTAGGTCCTCAGTGTCAGTCACAATGCCCCTGCCCTCCTCCCATCCCAGCTGACCGGCCCACACCCGTGCCCCGCCACATCACACACATCCCACCTGTCCTGTCACCTGTGCCTGTCCTCCCAGTGTGGGCTCTTCGGCCTCCAGGACAACCAACATGTGTCAACCTCAGCACCAAGGGACTGCTTGGCCTCTCTGACTTCCCTTGGAGGCCTTAGTATTATTGTGTGTTACGGACTGAATGTGTGTGTCCCCAAAATTCACATGTTGTGGCCCTAGCTTGCAATGTGATGGTATTTGGAGGTGGAGCCTTTGGGGATCATCAGGTTTAGATTAGATAATTGGGAGGCCCCGTGATGGGATTTGTGTCCCTGTGAGTGTGAGAAGAGGAAAAGACACCAGAACTCCCTGTGATGTGAGGACACAGCCATCGAAAGCCAGGCGGAAAGTCCTTGCCCGGAACTGAATCTGCCGGGACCTCATCTGGGACTTCCGCTTCCTGAACTGGGAGACGTGAAAGTCTGTTGTCTAAAGCACCTGTCCTGTGGCGTTTTGTTATGGCAGCCTGAGCTGACCGAGAACTGCCTAGAATGGCCGTTCCAAGGCCCCAGGACTGAGCACTTAATCAGCTCCTGGTGACTCTCTAGAGAGGCAGCCCTTGGGGACACAGCGTCAGAGTCCCTCAGCGTGCAGAGCAGGCGCGGGGATCCAGAGCCAAAGGAGACCGGTGCCTGAGCTGACCGGGCAAGGCCTGGGGGCGGTGGCTCCATTTAGGGACTCAGGACAGCCTAGGGCACCTGGGACTTTGGTCCAAGGGGAACTCCGACTGCTCAGCATGTGCGGGACACTGAAATCACTGGGGACAAGGATTTGGGGGCCCCTTTAATTTATACACTGTGTGCAGCTTCCCGTGGAGGGCAGCCAGTGTGGGAGCGGGGCAGGTATGCAGCCATGTCCCGTGTCCCGTGGACTAGGATACGTGCTCCATGTGATGGCCCCAGGAACACGAGGGCCTGCAGGTGGAAGGAGGCAGGTGTTGGGGAGGGAAAGACAAACGCTCCTGGCTACGGACGTCGCTGCCTCCCATCACCTCAGCCCCTGGTCCTGGGCTCCTGGGCTCACGGTCCCCTCACTCCCTGTGGTGGGACATGTGACTTTGGGAACACTGTCCTCTTCTAGGTTGCCTGTTCTTAGTGTTGACGGTAATAGTAATCATCATCATAATACGAAAACAACAATAATGAGGGACAGCACATGCCGGAGACCCTGCTGAGTGCATCAGACATGAGTCAGACAATCTTCCCACCCTCCGAATGAAGCGGAATTGTCTCTCTGTCTAGGAGGCATTCAGGGATAAAGAAGGCGACTCTGCGCAGGATCCAAACCCAGTGATGGGGGCCCAACCAGGTCCCAATGTGTGGCTTGACTACCTCAGTCTCCTTGCTAGAATTTTCCAGAAGAGTGAGGGGGTACATGTGTAAGGCTCCTCCTGTGGCCTGTGCCTTCTCCCCCCAGTCCCTCCATGTGACGTCCCGAAGCCATCCTCACTCAGGTCCTGTGCTGGGCATGAGAGGACACGGGGAGGAATCACGGGTGAAGGCAGAGACCTGAATCCAAGTTGTGGCTCATGTCACACCGGAAACTCACTCTGGCCTTTACCTTCTGTGCATATTATGGTAACTGTTAAAAACCAAGTTTGGTGGACTCACAGGGTGTTGGGGATCAGTCGACCTAAGGCTCGTGAATGTACGTCGTGAACCGGAGTGGGACATTAGTTAAACTGCTGAGAATGCATGGGCCGTCGCCCACGTGACCTTCATCCAAGTTCCCCTAAATAGGCTGCCCTCCTCGTCCGTCCTTCGTTCCCCTTCGTGTGGGAGCGGTGGGATTAGCTCCATCCCCCAAGGAGGGCACTCACATGAGGAAGCAGGACAGAGCTTCAGCATCAGGACTCTGGGGCAGGTGCCCGCGGGCCAGGGACTTGAAGCGCTGCCAGCGTCGGAAGTTGTCGTAAACACTCCTGGGGTTACAGGAGTCCTCTGGCGCGGCCTTGGCCTGGGAGGGGGCCTTGCCGCCCTCCCCACCAGCCCCATGTGGACGTGGCCCGTCATTCCCTGGGACCACGGTCGGACCCAGCTGGGCTGCTGGAAGGGGAGCTGGAAGGGGCTGGCCTGGGAACCAGTACCCCTCTCCAGCCCACGTGCCCCCGATGGATGCAGCAGGCATCACGGTCCCTACAGCGGGAGCTGCCAACAGCAGGGGAGCAGGACACTGAGCACCCCCGCAGAGGGCCCCTGGAGCACTCCAGTTGAGGGGGGCCTGAGCCAGGACAGTGGTCTGAGTGTGAGAGGGCTCTGCTGGAGCCCCTTGCGTCCTGACTGGGACAATGATGTTGAAAGCCCCGGCCCCATTCGGGCCATGGCCAGCGGCTCCGGTCCCCTGAGGCATCCTGGGGAAAGCAGACCGCACCAGGGGGCCACCAGGAGGCAACGCTGACATCACTAGGGCAGGTGGGGGCTGCTCGCGGGGCGGCCCGGGGACCGGGCCGGAAGCAGGCGTGGGAAACAGCGGACGGAAGGAAGTGAACGGAGGGTTCAGGGTCACGCTGGGCCCCAGCACTGCAGATGCTGTGGAGACAAAGGAGAGGGGCGAATGAGCAGGGGACGCGGCCACCAGGACGGAGGCTCTCCCTTCCCTTAGAGTCAGTGTGAACCAGAGCGAGGCATCCCAGCATTTGAGGGCCATAGGACGGGGAATTGTGCAGTTTGTCCCCAAGTGAATTTCATGCTCCCCCTTGGGTTGGGGATCATTCTACTAGAGAACTTGCTTCTCATTCACTGAGATCCTCTGACCCCCGTCAGTCAAGAAGTAACACCTAAGCTTCCCTTGCCTCTGAGAAGCTCCCCAGGGTGTCCCCGGCACGTGGACCCGCCAGCCTCGTGGGATTGCCCCTAGATGTGAGTTGGGGTGGACTCTGCTTGGCGGCACAACGCCCCTCAGTGTGCGCACCCCCATGAAGGGCACCTTCTCCAGTGCCAGTTGCAGGCGCCCCCCACGTGACCTATGTGAAGCCAGCAGATTCACAAGGTTATGAGCCCTTCTCTTTCTCAGTGCTCCTTTTCCTGATGCTCCTCATAAAGCCCTCACAACCCAAACAAATGAACTTGCACAAAATCTGTGCCTCAACTATCGCCCAGGAGCCCTGAGGGAACCCCATAATGCAGCAGCCCAGTGAGGATGTGCTTCTCCTGGTACCACCCACAGCAAGCATGGAACAGAGGCCAGGTTCGGGGCACACTTGTCCCCATGCACAGTGGTTCGTTCGTGCTGTCACTGAGGCAGCTCTGTTCTCAGGAGGTGGTCTGTGAGTTAGATGATGAATTCCCTGAGACCCTGTCACTGCACAGCCAGAGAGGGCTGCAGAGGGCTAGAAAGGCCAGGAAATGCGGAGCCCTGCGGCTCCCAGTGGAGGTTCGTAGAGATTTGAATAGCTGCTGGTGGTTAGAGCTGGCCGTGGGTAATGGAGACCTTCTGTGATCCTTCTCCTTTGAGCTCTCAGTGATGGCCCACAAAGAACCAGGCATGAGCCAGTGTGACAGGAAAGTTGTCTGGGTACATCCCTGTTCACTAGGGTTTCAGGTCAACCGTAGTCACGGAGAGCAAGGTCCATAGGACATGGTCCTAACTGATCAGGACATATGTCCTAACTTTGAATAACAACAGTCATAATAATAGAAGATCTTCCTAATGGTGTGCTGCTCTGCTTCCTCTCTCGGGAAGGAAACCAGCCTCTCAGAACCTTGCACTGTAAAGCCGACAGCACGCCTCATGTGTCCCCTGTTCATGATGTGCTAGACGTGGAGTATGAGCAAAGTCTTCATCTCCACATGAAACGAAGGGCAGAGGACAGGCCATGAGACAGGGTGGAAGATGAATGGGTCTGAAGACCCGAGCGTCCCCCAAAGGGACAGCAATTCAGAACAGCTCCGCGAAGAGCAAGCCCCATCTTGTTTGCAGTTTCTGGCTGCCCTGTCCCTGGTGAACAGAGACAACAGCGATCTGGACCGAATGAGAAGCCATCTCTGGGCAGACGTGAGCCGAGACTGGACTGCTGCAGGTAGAGCGACCTCCAGCCTCACTGACGGAGGGGATATTTCACGGTAATCTTGGTCAGAGAGAACTGTTCCACTGAACGGTTTTCTGGCTGAGACCGTTTCTCCCCGCTACTCCTCTAAGATCTGGAATACTCCGGTTTGTATCCCTCAGGACAGTACCATAGCACAAGCCCCAGGTGTCTGAAGAAAGGACGCAGGACTCAGGCTTTCTTCTTGAGCCCCCCTGTGGCACAAGCACGACACAGTCCACCATTGCCTACAAACACACGTTGACCTGTGTTGACTTAGAAACATAAGTCACCTGTTTCCCTTCTGGAAAGAGTCAGTACAACTGCTGTGTCCTTTCTCATCACCCGGTAGGTTTCTCCTGAGGCATCTGGATCCACCTGTGAGAAGCCCCCTTCCCCCTGCAGCCTCAGGATGCCAGTGGCTTCCCCCGTCTCCCGGGTGAGATGTCCTTGGGTAAGTCCGGTGCTCTCTCTTCCTCTGTTTCCACCCAACCAGCTGTCCCAGGGCAAGTGTCACATTTGAACTCCCATGGGTTTGAGGGGTGACAGGGGTGTGATAACACACCCCAGACCCTGCAGACTTACCTCCCTTTGAAGCCATCCCCATAGGCTTGGGGACTGACCACAGTGGCACGGCAGTCTCCACAGTGAGAAAAGTCTAGCGCAGGACCCGGACAGCAAACTGTCAACTGCAGATGCTCAGGGTCCAATTTTAAATGTCAACAGGCTTAGAATGTAGCTCTCCAGAATTCTGCAGTGGGGGAGGGGTGGGGGCAGTTGGGCTGGTGGGGGTGGGGAGACATGCCGTGCAGGGTTCTGGCAGGTAGGCAGGATTCTGAAGGTCCCTCAGATTATACAGGGGCAGCACAGTGGGTGTGTGCCTCTGAGGCAAGTTTCAAATTGTTTCTCAGATTCACAGCACAAAGCTTCTACCTGGTGTTCTACTCACTCCATTTCTTTATCAATAAACCTGTTTTTGTGCCCCTCAGCCAACCCTGCTGTAGAGTGGCTGCACTTCCCGAAGGTAGGTCAGAACAAGGAATCCGATAAATACAGGGTTTGTAAGGGAGGTAGGGGGAATGAGTGTCTGGAAATAGGTTTGGATTGTCTCAGCACCTCCAGCGGGCTGGGTTGCTGTATGCACATCATTCTGTAGGAAGCAGTCCTTGTACGCTCAGCTACGGTCTGTTGCTGCGACCTCTGCAGACTCCCGTGGACTGGCCTTGCTTACGATCCCCTTTGCTGGAAAGCCATGAAAATTCATGTCTTTCTTTGAAAACTGTCTCTGCCCATTTTAATATTGAATAACTTGTTTATGTGCTCTTGGGTTGTTTGAGTTGCTTATATGTCTGGATATTAGCCCCTTGTCTGTGTGCCTTCTTTTGCTGTGCAGAAGCTTTATGGTTTGATACATTGCAATATGTTTACTTTTACTGCTTGTGCTTTAGGGGTTTTATTCATAAAGTCTTTGCCCAGTCCTACATCCTGAAGTATGTCCCCTGTGTTTTCATCTAGGAGTTTTCTAGTTTCAGTTCTTATATTTGAGTCTTTAATCCATTTCGAGTTGATTTTGTGTATGGTGAAAGGTATGGGCCTAGTTTGACTTTTCTACGCATGGATGTCCGGTTTCCCCAGCACTATTTATTGAAGGTGCCGTCCTTTCCCTAGTGTATATTCTTGGTGGCCTTGTCAAAGATGAGTTGCCGGTAAAAAGCGCTTACGTCAAAAGAATGGAAACACTTCAAATAATCTAACATTAAATCTCAAGTAAGTAGAAAACCAAGAACAATCTAAGCACCAAACTAGTAGATGGAAAGCAATGATTAAGAACAGAGTCGAACTAAACCAAGTAGAGACCAAAAGAATGATGCAGAAAATCAATGAAGCAAAATGTTTTTGTTTTTCCCCAGGGGAAAAACAAACTACGCAAGCTGTTGGCCAGACTACTTAGAAAAGAAGAGAGAAGGCCCGAATAACAAAAATCAGAAATGGAAAGGGAGACATTGCAACCGATTCCACAGAAATACAAAGAATCATTAGAGATTGTTCAGAACAACTATACTCCAACAAATTTGAAAACCTGGAGGAAATGGATAGATTTCTGAAGACCCGTAAACTACTAAGACTGAACCAAGGAGAAATGCAGAACCCGAAGAGACCAATAAGAAGCAATGAGAATGATGCAGTCATCAACAGTACCCCAACACAGAAAAGCCCAGGACCAGATGGCTTCACTGCTGCATTCTACCAAAGTTTTAAAGAAGCATTAACAACCATCCTTTTCAGACTACTCCAAGAAATTGAAACAGAGGCCGTTCTCCTAAATTAATTCTATGAGGCCAGCATCATCCCGATCCCCAAATCAGACAAAGACACAACAACCGAAAAGAAAATTACAGGTCAGTAACCTTGATGAACATAGACACGAAAATCTCCAGCAAGACATTAGCAAACAGAATACAACAGCACGTCACAAAGATTATACACTGTGATCATGTGGGTTTCATCCCAGGGATGCAAGGATGGTTCAACATACATATATCAATAAATGTGATACACCACATGAACAAAAGCAAGGATAAAAACTATACGATTGTCTCAAGAGATGCAGAAAAAGCATTTGAGAAAATTCAGCATCATGGGCCGAGCCCGTGGCGCACTTGGTAGTGTGCTGCGCTGGCAGCGCAGCGACGCTCCCGCCGTGGGTTCGGATCCTATATAGGACTGACCGGTGCACTCACTGGCTGAATGCCGGTCACCAAAAAAAAAAAAAAAAAACAAAAAAAACAAAATTCAGCATCATCCCTTCATGATAAAGACCCTTAACTAAGTAGGTATAGAAGGAACATATGTCAACCCAATAAAAGCCATATATGAAAATCACACTGCCAACATTGTCCTGAATGGGGAAAAATTGAAAGCTTTTCCTTCAGGAACAGGAATAAGAGAAGGATGCTCACTCTCACCACTCCTATTTAACATAGCATTGGAAGTACTAGCCAGAGCAATCAGGCAAGAGAAAGAAAGAAAGGGCATCCACAGTGGAAAAGACAAAATCAAAACGTCACGTTTCACAGGATTGGACGTGATCCTACATATAGAAAAATCCATAACCTCTACCAAAAAACTCCTAGAGCTCCTAAACAAATTCAGTACTGTGCAGGATACAAAATCAATGCATAAAAATTGGGAATATTCTTATACGGCAACAACAAATAAGCAGGGGAAAAAAAAAAAAAGAAGAAGAAGAAGAAAGCCAGCCCATTTACAATTACTCTGAGAAGAATAAAATACGTAGGAATAAATTTAACCAAAGAGGTGAAAGATCTCTACAATGAGAACTACAAAACTCTGCTGAAAGAAAGAGGACACCAAGAGAGGTGGAAAGACATTCCTTGTTCATGGATTGGAAGAATTAATGTTGTGAAAATGTCCATAATACCAAAAGTGATCTACAGATTCGGTGCAATCCCCATCAAAATACCAATGACATTCTTCACAGAAATAGAAAAAACAATCCTAAATTCATATGGAACAACAAAAGACCCCAATAGCCAAAGCAGTCCTGAGCAAAAAAATAAAATAAAACCAGAGGCATTATACTACCTGACTTCAAACTAGACCTCAAATCTGTAGAAGGTACCAAGTCTTTATGGAGCTTTGGAACTCCCACCACTCTCAAACTGCCGGTTCACCGGTGAGCTAATCTTGTGACTTCTGGATGTAGGACCTAGTTACTTTGCTGTCTCCATTTAAAATCATGCAGTTGCCACGGTGAATGAGGTTTCAGAGGGCTGTGATCCAGACAGCCTCGATTCCTGACTGTCATTTGCATGCAGTATTCTCACACCAGGTTGGGTGACTACTTCTCATTTACCTTTATGAACCCCCGGAGTCACTTGAGACCACGTCATAGTAAGTAAAGGCTATTAAGCAGTTACGGGAGAGAGATGGGGATTTGGCCAACTGGCTCCTTGCAGCGTGCATTAGCTATTGTCGAGTGCCCATGTTCCTCCTCAGTCCAATCCAAAGTCAGGAGAACTTGAACTTGCATTTGAAAACATGACCACTCACAACACCTAGCCTGCCTCTAGTTCGGGGAATTTTACACTACTCCAAAGTATAGGTGAAAGTTAGATACTATGGAATTAATACCGAGATTCATTACTGAGAATCTGTGGACCATGGTGAGAGTTATAATTGTTGGTTTTCCGTTTTGATTTCCCTTTCCTGCTGTGTCATCACAGGGGGAAGAGAGAGTTCTGGTGTCTCCTCCTCTTCTTATAAGGGCGCTAATCCCCGTCATTAGGGCTCCACCCTCTGATCTCCTCTTACCCCAACAACCTCCCAAAGGCACCACCCCCAGATACCATCACGATGGGGCTTAGGGCTTCAACATGCGGATTTGGGGGACACGACATTGTGACTGTAACAGCCCTCCAGCTGGCCCCACTGTACAGGGTCAGGGGCAGATTGTAAGGTTGAGGCAGGGCACGGTGCTGGGGAAGCAGAGGTTGTGCCTCCTCCTGGGAACTGTTCAACCACAAAAGGGCCCCAGGACAGACAGCAGTCAGGTGGCGAGGACAGGAGTAGCAGCAGGAGCCCCGAGGTGTGACCGAGATGATGCCTGTGCTCGACTGAGTGCCCACACGTACTAGGGCATGGGCCAAGTCCCCTCCAAACACGACTTGCTCCACATTCCTAAAACCTAAGAGGGGCTCCTGAGGACAGCTCTGAATGTGGAAGAGTCAGGGAACTAGTGAGGAGTGGGTCCAGGGCTCCAGCCTTCGATCCCCGCGTTTTCCCTCAGCGCCTGATGTGTGCGCTGAGCTGGACAGCAGGGACAGTAGTGGGTTCCCGTGAGGATGCCCCCAACGAGGACCTGCATGGCATGATGTTCTGGAAGCTTCTGGGCTTGAGGGCCGTGGTGTGCGGCTTCACACCACGCCGTCTTAATCTAGCCAAGCTCTGAGGCCTTCTCCAATGTGGAGACCCACCTGGGAATAGGAGGGGCAGCAGCCAGCTGACCCGCCACCAAGAGTTAGCTTCCTTCACACTTCACAAAGGCACAGGGGCGGGTGGGACATGGATGCTGCTGACGTGGGACAGGGGAGGAAAGGTGCAGAGGAGCATCTGGGGGCTAACCAGCGAGCTCCGTGGGTGGATGGGCAGGAGACGCCCAGACATGGCCCCTTCCTCCCCCTAGCAGACAGCCAGGCCACCGTGGTGCTGGACGGTTTTGCCCACCTGCCACTGTTGCTGGGACACCCCCACCCCATGACCACAGCTCTGCATGTGGGGGCCGACACCCTTTTAGTCAAGGATCCCACATGGGTCCTGGGGGAGGAATCAGATCTCAGAATCTAGAGACGGAGTTGATGGTCGGGCACCGGTGGGCCCTTGGAGCCTGGCATCTCCCAGATCCTTCCTTCCTCACAGGCCTGTCTCCACTTAGTGGCACAGACGTGAGAACAGAGGCAGTAGTCCCAGGGCATTTCCCAACAATACCACTTTTATTCACACTTGTATACAAACCCCCATTACATACAACGCCCCCAACGTGCTGCCTCCCGGACCTGTGCCTCGCCTGTCCCCCACCCTCATCCCCCAAACAGGCCCCCCTCCCCCACCCCAATTCCCCATCCAGACCCCCCCACCCTCTCTCCCCTGTCCTGCCTCCCCCACCCTGCCCGTAGCTGAGGAGCAGCTGGGTCAGCACTGGGTGATGGGAGCTCGGGATCCCTCGGGCCACAGGATGCAGTGAGGGTCAAATCCAGTCCAGAGGGACTGGCACCCCTGAGAGGCCGGCCCACGGCCCCTACTGGCTGCAGTGCTGCTTCTTCCTCCTCCCAGAGACCAATGGGTCGCCCCTCCCCTTTTGAGGACGTGAGGGTCGAGCCAGACGCCGAGCAGGGACGGGGCTCAGGGACAGCCCCCAGGGCTGCAGGCTGTACTGCAAGGTCAGGAGGAAGTCCAGGCTGGGGAGGTCCTCCTCGACTTCACTGGACCTGACTGCCGGGCCCTGCGCAGGCATAACAGGACAGGCTCCCCGGAGACCAGGCGAGGAGGGTCTGTGGCCCTGGGGAGGGGAGCTGAGATGGGCAGCCCTCAGCTTGCGTGACTCCTGATGATCTGGCCAGAGGGCAGGCTCCTTGGGCCTGGGCAGGTCGGGGTTGTCTCGGCTGCGCGGTCGAGGGTCATGGGAAGCCGCCTCTGCTGGGCAGGTTTCTGTGATGACCCCTCCTTGGGGGCCACGGTCTTCGCTCTCTTCTCCTTGGCCAGCTGCAGTCTTAGGATGTGACTCCAATTGGGGTGCGCCATGAGCTGGGGTGGCCCCCACACCTCCTGCGTCATTCGGGGCCGCGAGGCGCTTTTCCACCAGCTGGGGGGAGCAAAGTGGCACTCACTGGCTCTGCCCCAGGTGTGGGGAGGGGCTGGCAGGATGGTGGAGAACCCTGCATTTGGGCGGGAGGTGGCGAAGGTGAGAGGAGGCTTGGCTTGGTGTCAGAGGCAGGGACTGTGACTGTGCTGTGCCCTGCTGGGCCTCCTTCCAGCTTCGCCCCCTGCCCTCCCTCCCTGGCTCTGTCCTCTCGTTCCTGCTCTTCTGCACCTACTCCTCTGACCCAGGCGGTTCCCCTCCGGAGGCCATGCACCCCCAGCAGGGTAAGACTAGACAAAATCACGTGGGCTTCAGGGGCACAGGGTCACGTGTTCCCCCTGGTTTGCCTGGTGCCCTTCCCTCCCCTAGGAGATCTGCTGGCCCTTTCTCCCCTGGGTGCCCTGGTGTCCCTGTCTCCCGTGTGTTACCTGTGCTAGGGTGAGTCCTTCTTCCTGCTCCAGCACCTCAGTCAGAGCCAAGGGATCCAAGTTTGGGTCTGGGGAAAGCAAAGCTGCCAGGAATCGGGGGTGGACGATGGCCTCCACCTGGAGCAGGGGGAAAGGGGCATGAGTGTCTTTGGCAGGGAGTGAACTGCAGCCAGGGGGACCTCGAGGAGAAGCAGAAAGTAATGCCTGTCTCTCCTGTCCACACAGCAGGGTCGTTCTAACTCATGGCCACTAGCAGCTACACACAGACTTTCTCTGTCTCTCACACACACACTGCTCCGTAGCTGAGGGATGAATAGAACTGAATTCCATGGGGCTGGGACTGCCGTTCCCCAGAAAACCTCCCCCACACGAGGGCTCCAAGCCAGCCCACCTTGGTGATGAAGTCTTCCTGGGAGCACAGCTTGTTAATGTAGCTCAGGAGACCTGGGTCCGGGTCAGTCCCGTCCTGCTCCTGCTGCTCCTCGATATCTTCATCCTCCCAATTTGCATGAGGCCCCAGCAGTGCCTCCATGATATCCACATACTCCTGGACAGCTTCTGGTGGGATCTCCTTGGGTGCCTTGGCCTGGGTCAGCTGCTGGGGTCTGCATGACAGCGGGCGAGTGGATGGTGCCCTGCGGCCAGCCTTCCTGGGAGCACACCCTAGGACAGGAGGGAGGACAGGTGCGTGGCTGGGCTGTAGCGGCCACCTCCAGCCACACTGGGGGGAGGTTGGAACTGAGGGCCATGAAATGGGTCCAGGCTGCACGTCAGGCCCCGTGGGAGGATACACTACCCGAGGTGGGTCATGTGAGACTGAGTTACCTGGAAAGACTTTGGAGCCACCAAGATTCTGGGACGTCTCCCCACCCAGCACTGCTTCCTGGGAAGACTGTACATTGGGTCCTGGACAGCCAAGGCCGATAGCAGCTACGAAACTACTGGACCAGGCCAATACCTAGTTCCTGATCCAGGGCAGTGGAGCCCCAGGTTCTCACTGGCTGCTCTCGCTGAAAGAGCAAGCGCCCCCTCCCCTTACAGGAAAGGGACAAGATGAGGGCACAAGGCCTCCGCAGGCCCCCTTAGGCCTTTGTATTGGCTCCTGTGGGAATATGCTTGCCGTACCTGACCGTGGCACAGTGTTGGGGACTGGTGGCCCTGGAGGAGCAAGCTTTGGTGGGGCTGGAGGAGGCAGGCCCTGGGGCCCCTTCACACACTGCAGCACCCGGAGCTGCATCTCCTCCTCAGCTTCAAATTCCATGAGCCTGGCGGGCAGAGGGAGAGCCATAGCCATGCTGAGAGGGAGGCCTGGCCAGGGATGGGGGAGGAAGGGCTTTGGGTGGGCTGGGCTGCTCCCCCACCTGCGGAACAGTTGCAGGGGTACGCTGGCTCACCTACACCTGCAGGGCAGAAAACATCCAGGGGGTCTTCCTGAATGAAGGCCTGTGTGACCCAGGCCCGGCCCTCAGGGGACCCTGCTCCTCCTATCCCTGCCCAGGGCCTCTCAGAAGAGCTGACAGCCAGAAGCTAGGTCAGGGATGTGACTGACTGCAAATGACATGAGGAATCCTTGCCCGGATCCGGGAATCCTGGGCTGGTACTGTGAGCCCCTGACAATAGCCTGGGAGAGAAGGGCCCCGGAGATGTTGCAGGAAGTGGGAGCTAAGCTGAGAGGAGAGGGTGCATTTTCTGTGAGGGTGATTGGTGTTCACGGAGTGGATTGCCGTGCAGCAAAGGCAGGGAGGCCAGAGACGTGTCTGGGGGTGTGTGAGGTGCTGGCTTCCCCTGCCCAAGCTCTTCTGCCCCAGCCCATTCTGGGATGGCAGGTGACCTATTTCTGGCCACTTTTCATGAGGAGACGTGGTCCCGACTTTGTCAGTAGTCACTAGCTTCCCTCCTGCAGGGTCCCCACAGCTGGAGCCGACCCCCACTGGGCTGTGCTGGTTACTCTTCCCCATCCCCGTTTCAGCATCTGGGCAGGGTTTGACCCGAGGCCAGGGGAGGGCGGAGATTCCGGGGTGGGTAGGAGAGAGAAGCCCAAGCACCCAGGTGGATGGAGAGCTTCCCGGGGGAGGCAGGGCCCCAGGGAGGGGCCGGACCTAGCGGACCCCCCTCCTCACGGCATCCCTGCCGATGAGCCCACCGCACCAGCCCCTCCCCCTTTCACCCACCCTCAGCCCGCCCCACAGCCCCTCAGGCCCTGCATCCCTGACTCACTTTGCTGCCATGTCGTAATAGTTCATGCGGTCATAATTGCTCGTGCCCTGCCATTCCTGCATGGCCCGCCGCACTCCGTCCTCCAGGCTCATGGTGGGCTTCAGCCGGGCCAGGGACCGAAGCACTGGGCTGTAGGTCCTCAGTGTCAGTCACAATGCCCCTGCCCTCCTCCCATCCCAGCTGACCGGCCCACACCCGTGCCCCGCCACATCACACACATCCCACCTGTCCTGTCACCTGTGCCTGTCCTCCCAGTGTGGGCTCTTCGGCCTCCAGGACAACCAACATGTGTCAACCTCAGCACCAAGGGACTGCTTGGCCTCTCTGACTTCCCTTGGAGGCCTTAGTATTATTGTGTGTTACGGACTGAATGTGTGTGTCCCCAAAATTCACATGTTGTGGCCCTAGCTTGCAATGTGATGGTATTTGGAGGTGGAGCCTTTGGGGATCATCAGGTTTAGATTAGATAATTGGGAGGCCCCGTGATGGGATTTGTGTCCCTGTGAGTGTGAGAAGAGGAAAAGACACCAGAACTCCCTGTGATGTGAGGACACAGCCATCGAAAGCCAGGCGGAAAGTCCTTGCCCGGAACTGAATCTGCCGGGACCTCATCTGGGACTTCCGCTTCCTGAACTGGGAGACGTGAAAGTCTGTTGTCTCAAGCACCTGTCCTGTGGCGTTTTGTTATGGCAGCCTGAGCTGACCGAGAACTGCCTAGAATGGCCGTTCCAAGGCCCCAGGACTGAGCACTTAATCAGCTCCTGGTGACTCTCTTGAGAGGCAGCCCTTGGGGACACAGCGTCAGAGTCCCTCAGCGTGCAGAGCAGGCGCGGGGATCCAGAGCCAAAGGAGACCGGTGCCTGAGCTGACCGGGCAAGGCCTGGGGGCGGTGGCTCCATTTAGGGACTCAGGACAGCCTAGGGCACCTGGGACTTTGGTCCAAGGGGAACTCCGACTGCTCAGCATGTGCGGGACACTGAAATCACTGGGGACAAGGATTTGGGGGCCCCTTTAATTTATACACTGTGTGCAGCTTCCCGTGGAGGGCAGCCAGTGTGGGAGCGGGGCAGGTATGCAGCCATGTCCCGTGTCCCGTGGACTAGGATACGTGCTCCATGTGATGGCCCCAGGAACACGAGGGCCTGCAGGTGGAAGGAGGCAGGTGTTGGGGAGGGAAAGACAAACGCTCCTGGCTACGGACGTCGCTGCCTCCCATCACCTCAGCCCCTGGTCCTGGGCTCCTGGGCTCACGGTCCCCTCACTCCCTGTGGTGGGACATGTGACTTTGGGAACACTGTCCTCTTCTAGGTTGCCTGTTCTTAGTGTTGACGGTAATAGTAATCATCATCATAATACGAAAACAACAATAATGAGGGACAGCACATGCCGGAGACCCTGCTGAGTGCATCAGACATGAGTCAGACAATCTTCCCACCCTCCGAATGAAGCGGAATTGTCTCTCTGTCTAGGAGGCATTCAGGGATAAAGAAGGCGACTCTGCGCAGGATCCAAACCCAGTGATGGGGGCCCAACCAGGTCCCAATGTGTGGCTTGACTACCTCAGTCTCCTTGCTAGAATTTTCCAGAAGAGTGAGGGGGTACATGTGTAAGGCTCCTCCTGTGGCCTGTGCCTTCTCCCCCCAGTCCCTCCATGTGACGTCCCGAAGCCATCCTCACTCAGGTCCTGTGCTGGGCATGAGAGGACACGGGGAGGAATCACGGGTGAAGGCAGAGACCTGAATCCAAGTTGTGGCTCATGTCACACCGGAAACTCACTCTGGCCTTTACCTTCTGTGCATATTATGGTAACTGTTAAAAACCAAGTTTGGTGGACTCACAGGGTGTTGGGGATCAGTCGACCTAAGGCTCGTGAATGTACGTCGTGAACCGGAGTGGGACATTAGTTAAACTGCTGAGAATGCATGGGCCGTCGCCCACGTGACCTTCATCCAAGTTCCCCTAAATAGGCTGCCCTCCTCGTCCGTCCTTCGTTCCCCTTCGTGTGGGAGCGGTGGGATTAGCTCCATCCCCCAAGGAGGGCACTCACATGAGGAAGCAGGACAGAGCTTCAGCATCAGGACTCTGGGGCAGGTGCCCGCGGGCCAGGGACTTGAAGCGCTGCCAGCGTCGGAAGTTGTCGTAAACACTCCTGGGGTTACAGGAGTCCTCTGGCGCGGCCTTGGCCTGGGAGGGGGCCTTGCCGCCCTCCCCACCAGCCCCATGTGGACGTGGCCCGTCATTCCCTGGGACCACGGTCGGACCCAGCTGGGCTGCTGGAAGGGGAGCTGGAAGGGGCTGGCCTGGGAACCAGTACCCCTCTCCAGCCCACGTGCCCCCGATGGATGCAGCAGGCATCACGGTCCCTACAGCGGGAGCTGCCAACAGCAGGGGAGCAGGACACTGAGCACCCCCGCAGAGGGCCCCTGGAGCACTCCAGTTGAGGGGGGCCTGAGCCAGGACAGTGGTCTGAGTGTGAGAGGGCTCTGCTGGAGCCCCTTGCGTCCTGACTGGGACAATGATGTTGAAAGCCCCGGCCCCACTCGGGCCATGGCCAGCGGCTCCGGTCCCCTGAGGCATCCTGGGGAAAGCAGACCGCACCAGGGGGCCACCAGGAGGCAACGCTGACATCACTAGGGCAGGTGGGGGCTGCTCGCGGGGCGGCCCGGGGACCGGGCCGGAAGCAGGCGTGGGAAACAGCGGACGGAAGGAAGTGAACGGAGGGTTCAGGGTCACGCTGGGCCCCAGCACTGCAGATGCTGTGGAGACAAAGGAGAGGGGCGAATGAGCAGGGGACGCGGCCACCAGGACGGAGGCTCTCCCTTCCCTTAGAGTCAGTGTGAACCAGAGCGAGGCATCCCAGCATTTGAGGGCCATAGGACGGGGAATTGTGCAGTTTGTCCCCAAGTGAATTTCATGCTCCCCCTTGGGTTGGGGATCATTCTACTAGAGAACTTGCTTCTCATTCACTGAGATCCTCTGACCCCCGTCAGTCAAGAAGTAACACCTAAGCTTCCCTTGCCTCTGAGAAGCTCCCCAGGGTGTCCCCGGCACGTGGACCCGCCAGCCTCGTGGGATTGCCCCTAGATGTGAGTTGGGGTGGACTCTGCTTGGCGGCACAACGCCCCTCAGTGTGCGCACCCCCATGAAGGGCACCTTCTCCAGTGCCAGTTGCAGGCGCCCCCCACGTGACCTATGTGAAGCCAGCAGATTCACAAGGTTATGAGCCCTTCTCTTTCTCAGTGCTCCTTTTCCTGATGCTCCTCATAAAGCCCTCACAACCCAAACAAATGAACTTGCACAAAATCTGTGCCTCAACTATCGCCCAGGAGCCCTGAGGGAACCCCATAATGCAGCAGCCCAGTGAGGATGTGCTTCTCCTGGTACCACCCACAGCAAGCATGGAACAGAGGCCAGGTTCGGGGCACACTTGTCCCCATGCACAGTGGTTCGTTCGTGCTGTCACTGAGGCAGCTCTGTTCTCAGGAGGTGGTCTGTGAGTTAGATGATGAATTCCCTGAGACCCTGTCACTGCACAGCCAGAGAGGGCTGCAGAGGGCTAGAAAGGCCAGGAAATGCGGAGCCCTGCGGCTCCCAGTGGAGGTTCGTAGAGATTTGAATAGCTGCTGGTGGTTAGAGCTGGCCGTGGGTAATGGAGACCTTCTGTGATCCTTCTCCTTTGAGCTCTCAGTGATGGCCCACAAAGAACCAGGCATGAGCCAGTGTGACAGGAAAGTTGTCTGGGTACATCCCTGTTCACTAGGGTTTCAGGTCAACCGTAGTCACGGAGAGCAAGGTCCATAGGACATGGTCCTAACTGATCAGGACATATGTCCTAACTTTGAATAACAACAGTCATAATAATAGAAGATCTTCCTAATGGTGTGCTGCTCTGCTTCCTCTCTCGGGAAGGAAACCAGCCTCTCAGAACCTTGCACTGTAAAGCCGACAGCACGCCTCATGTGTCCCCTGTTCATGATGTGCTAGACGTGGAGTATGAGCAAAGTCTTCATCTCCACATGAAACGAAGGGCAGAGGACAGGCCATGAGACAGGGTGGAAGATGAATGGGTCTGAAGACCCGAGCGTCCCCCAAAGGGACAGCAATTCAGAACAGCTCCGCGAAGAGCAAGCCCCATCTTGTTTGCAGTTTCTGGCTGCCCTGTCCCTGGTGAACAGAGACAACAGCGATCTGGACCGAATGAGAAGCCATCTCTGGGCAGACGTGAGCCGAGACTGGACTGCTGCAGGTAGAGCGACCTCCAGCCTCACTGACGGAGGGGATATTTCACGGTAATCTTGGTCAGAGAGAACTGTTCCACTGAACGGTTTTCTGGCTGAGACCGTTTCTCCCCGCTACTCCTCTAAGATCTGGAATACTCCGGTTTGTATCCCTCAGGACAGTACCATAGCACAAGCCCCAGGTGTCTGAAGAAAGGACGCAGGACTCAGGCTTTCTTCTTGAGCCCCCCTGTGGCACAAGCACGACACAGTCCACCATTGCCTACAAACACACGTTGACCTGTGTTGACTTAGAAACATAAGTCACCTGTTTCCCTTCTGGAAAGAGTCAGTACAACTGCTGTGTCCTTTCTCATCACCCGGTAGGTTTCTCCTGAGGCATCTGGATCCACCTGTGAGAAGCCCCCTTCCCCCTGCAGCCTCAGGATGCCAGTGGCTTCCCCCGTCTCCCGGGTGAGATGTCCTTGGGTAAGTCCGGTGCTCTCTCTTCCTCTGTTTCCACCCAACCAGCTGTCCCAGGGCAAGTGTCACATTTGAACTCCCATGGGTTTGAGGGGTGACAGGGGTGTGATAACACACCCCAGACCCTGCAGACTTACCTCCCTTTGAAGCCATCCCCATAGGCTTGGGGACTGACCACAGTGGCACGGCAGTCTCCACAGTGAGAAAAGTCTAGCGCAGGACCCGGACAGCAAACTGTCAACTGCAGATGCTCAGGGTCCAATTTTAAATGTCAACAGGCTTAGAATGTAGCTCTCCAGAATTCTGCAGTGGGGGAGGGGTGGGGGCAGTTGGGCTGGTGGGGGTGGGGAGACATGCCGTGCAGGGTTCTGGCAGGTAGGCAGGATTCTGAAGGTCCCTCAGATTATACAGGGGCAGCACAGTGGGTGTGTGCCTCTGAGGCAAGTTTCAAATTGTTTCTCAGATTCACAGCACAAAGCTTCTACCTGGTGTTCTACTCACTCCATTTCTTTATCAATAAACCTGTTTTTGTGCCCCTCAGCCAACCCTGCTGTAGAGTGGCTGCACTTCCCGAAGGTAGGTCAGAACAAGGAATCCGATAAATACAGGGTTTGTAAGGGAGGTAGGGGGAATGAGTGTCTGGAAATAGGTTTGGATTGTCTCAGCACCTCCAGCGGGCTGGGTTGCTGTATGCACATCATTCTGTAGGAAGCAGTCCTTGTACGCTCAGCTACGGTCTGTTGCTGCGACCTCTGCAGACTCCCGTGGACTGGCCTTGCTTACGATCCCCTTTGCTGGAAAGCCATGAAAATTCATGTCTTTCTTTGAAAACTGTCTCTGCCCATTTTAATATTGAATAACTTGTTTATGTGCTCTTGGGTTGTTTGAGTTGCTTATATGTCTGGATATTAGCCCCTTGTCTGTGTGCCTTCTTTTGCTGTGCAGAAGCTTTATGGTTTGATACATTGCAATATGTTTACTTTTACTGCTTGTGCTTTAGGGGTTTTATTCATAAAGTCTTTGCCCAGTCCTACATCCTGAAGTATGTCCCCTGTGTTTTCATCTAGGAGTTTTCTAGTTTCAGTTCTTATATTTGAGTCTTTAATCCATTTCGAGTTGATTTTGTGTATGGTGAAAGGTATGGGCCTAGTTTGACTTTTCTACGCATGGATGTCCGGTTTCCCCAGCACTATTTATTGAAGGTGCCGTCCTTTCCCTAGTGTATATTCTTGGTGGCCTTGTCAAAGATGAGTTGCCGGTAAAAAGCGCTTACGTCAAAAGAATGGAAACACTTCAAATAATCTAACATTAAATCTCAAGTAAGTAGAAAACCAAGAACAATCTAAGCACCAAACTAGTAGATGGAAAGCAATGATTAAGAACAGAGTCGAACTAAACCAAGTAGAGACCAAAAGAATGATGCAGAAAATCAATGAAGCAAAATGTTTTTTTTTTTCCCCAGGGGAAAAACAAACTACGCAAGCTGTTGGCCAGACTACTTAGAAAAGAAGAGAGAAGGCCCGAATAACAAAAATCAGAAATGGAAAGGGAGACATTGCAACCGATTCCACAGAAATACAAAGAATCATTAGAGATTGTTCAGAACAACTATACTCCAACAAATTTGAAAACCTGGAGGAAATGGATAGATTTCTGAAGACCCGTAAACTACTAAGACTGAACCAAGGAGAAATGCAGAACCCGAAGAGACCAATAAGAAGCAATGAGAATGATGCAGTCATCAACAGTACCCCAACACAGAAAAGCCCAGGACCAGATGGCTTCACTGCTGCATTCTACCAAAGTTTTAAAGAAGCATTAACAACCATCCTTTTCAGACTACTCCAAGAAATTGAAACAGAGGCCGTTCTCCTAAATTAATTCTATGAGGCCAGCATCATCCCGATCCCCAAATCAGACAAAGACACAACAACCGAAAAGAAAATTACAGGTCAGTAACCTTGATGAACATAGACACGAAAATCTCCAGCAAGACATTAGCAAACAGAATACAACAGCACGTCACAAAGATTATACACTGTGATCATGTGGGTTTCATCCCAGGGATGCAAGGATGGTTCAACATACATATATCAATAAATGTGATACACCACATGAACAAAAGCAAGGATAAAAACTATACGATTGTCTCAAGAGATGCAGAAAAAGCATTTGAGAAAATTCAGCATCATGGGCCGAGCCCGTGGCGCACTTGGTAGTGTGCTGCGCTGGCAGAGCAGCGACGCTCCCGCCGTGGGTTCGGATCCTATATAGGACTGACCGGTGCACTCACTGGCTGAGTGCCGGTCACCAAAAAAAAAAAAAAAAAAAAAAAAAACAAAATTCAGCATCATCCCTTCATGATAAAGACCCTTAACTAAGTAGGTATAGAAGGAACATATGTCAACCCAATAAAAGCCATATATGAAAATCACACTGCCAACATTGTCCTGAATGGGGAAAAATTGAAAGCTTTTCCTTCAGGAACAGGAATAAGAGAAGGATGCTCACTCTCACCACTCCTATTTAACATAGCATTGGAAGTACTAGCCAGAGCAATCAGGCAAGAGAAAGAAAGAAAGGGCATCCACAGTGGAAAAGACAAAATCAAAACGTCACGTTTCACAGGATTGGACGTGATCCTACATATAGAAAAATCCATAACCTCTACCAAAAAACTCCTAGAGCTCCTAAACAAATTCAGTACTGTGCAGGATACAAAATCAATGCATAAAAATTGGGAATATTCTTATACGGCAACAACAAATAAGCAGGCGGAAAATAAAAAAAAAGAAGAAGAAGAAAGCCAGCCCATTTACAATAACTCGGAGAAGAATAAAATACGTAGGAATAAATTTAACCAAAGAGGTGAAAGATCTCTACAATGAGAACTACAAAACTCTGCTGAAAGAAAGAGGACACCAAGAGAGGTGGAAAGACATTCCTTGTTCATGGATTGGAAGAATTAATGTTGTGAAAATGTCCATAATACCAAAAGTGATCTACAGATTCGGTGCAATCCCCATCAAAATACCAATGACATTCTTCACAGAAATAGAAAAAACAATCCTAAATTCATATGGAACAACAAAAGACCCCAATAGCCAAAGCAGTCCTGAGCAAAAAAATAAAATAAAACCAGAGGCATTATACTACCTGACTTCAAACTAGACCTCAAATCTGTAGAAGGTACCAAGTCTTTATGGAGCTTTGGAACTCCCACCACTCTCAAACTGCCGGTTCACCGGTGAGCTAATCTTGTGACTTCTGGATGTAGGACCTAGTTACTTTGCTGTCTCCATTTAAAATCATGCAGTTGCCACGGTGAATGAGGTTTCAGAGGGCTGTGATCCAGACAGCCTCGATTCCTGACTGTCATTTGCATGCAGTATTCTCACACCAGGTTGGGTGACTACTTCTCATTTACCTTTATGAACCCCCGGAGTCACTTGAGACCACGTCATAGTAAGTAAAGGCTATTAAGCAGTTACGGGAGAGAGATGGGGATTTGGCCAACTGGCTCCTTGCAGCGTGCATTAGCTATTGTCGAGTGCCCATGTTCCTCCTCAGTCCAATCCAAAGTCAGGAGAACTTGAACTTGCATTTGAAAACATGACCACTCACAACACCTAGCCTGCCTCTAGTTCGGGGAATTTTACACTACTCCAAAGTATAGGTGAAAGTTAGATACTATGGAATTAATACCGAGATTCATTACTGAGAATCTGTGGACCATGGTGAGAGTTATAATTGTTGGTTTTCCGTTTTGATTTCCCTTTCCTGCTGTGTCATCACAGGGGGAAGAGAGAGTTCTGGTGTCTCCTCCTCTTCTTATAAGGGCGCTAATCCCCGTCATTAGGGCTCCACCCTCTGATCTCCTCTTACCCCAACAACCTCCCAAAGGCACCACCCCCAGATACCATCACGATGGGGCTTAGGGCTTCAACATGCGGATTTGGGGGACATGACATTGTGACTGTAACAGCCCTCCAGCTGGCCCCACTGTACAGGGTCAGGGGCAGATTGTAAGGTTGAGGCAGGGCACGGTGCTGGGGAAGCAGAGGTTGTGCCTCCTCCTGGGAACTGTTCAACCACAAAAGGGCCCCAGGACAGACAGCAGTCAGGTGGCGAGGACAGGAGTAGCAGCAGGAGCCCCGAGGTGTGACCGAGATGATGCCTGTGCTCGACTGAGTGCCCACACGTACTAGGGCATGGGCCAAGTCCCCTCCAAACACGACTTGCTCCACATTCCTAAAACCTAAGAGGGGCTCCTGAGGACAGCTCTGAATGTGGAAGAGTCAGGGAACTAGTGAGGAGTGGGTCCAGGGCTCCAGCCTTCGATCCCCGCGTTTTCCCTCAGCGCCTGATGTGTGTGCTGAGCTGGACAGCAGGGACAGTAGTGGGTTCCCGTGAGGATGCCCCCAACGAGGACCTGCATGGCATGATGTTCTGGAAGCTTCTGGGCTTGAGGGCCGTGGTGTGCGGCTTCACACCACGCCGTCTTAATCTAGCCAAGCTCTGAGGCCTTCTCCAATGTGGAGACCCACCTGGGAATAGGAGGGGCAGCAGCCAGCTGACCCGCCACCAAGAGTTAGCTTCCTTCACACTTCACAAAGGCACAGGGGCGGGTGGGACATGGATGCTGCTGACGTGGGACAGGGGAGGAAAGGTGCAGAGGAGCATCTGGGGGCTAACCAGCGAGCTCCGTGGGTGGATGGGCAGGAGACGCCCAGACATGGCCCCTTCCTCCCCCTAGCAGACAGCCAGGCCACCGTGGTGCTGGACGGTTTTGCCCACCTGCCACTGTTGCTGGGACACCCCCACCCCATGACCACAGCTCTGCATGTGGGGGCCGACACCCTTTTAGTCAAGGATCCCACATGGGTCCTGGGGGAGGAATCAGATCTCAGAATCTAGAGACGGAGTTGATGGTCGGGCACCGGTGGGCCCTTGGAGCCTGGCATCTCCCAGATCCTTCCTTCCTCACAGGCCTGTCTCCACTTAGTGGCACAGACGTGAGAACAGAGGCAGTAGTCCCAGGGCATTTCCCAACAATACCACTTTTATTCACACTTGTATACAAACCCCCATTACATACAACGCCCCCAACGTGCTGCCTCCCGGACCTGTGCCTCGCCTGTCCCCCACCCTCATCCCCCAAACAGGCCCCCCTCCCCCACCCCAATTCCCCATCCAGACCCCCCCACCCTCTCTCCCCTGTCCTGCCTCCCCCACCCTGCCCGTAGCTGAGGAGCAGCTGGGTCAGCACTGGGTGATGGGAGCTCGGGATCCCTCGGGCCACAGGATGCAGTGAGGGTCAAATCCAGTCCAGAGGGACTGGCACCCCTGAGAGGCCGGCCCACGGCCCCTACTGGCTGCAGTGCTGCTTCTTCCTCCTCCCAGAGACCAATGGGTCGCCCCTCCCCTTTTGAGGACGTGAGGGTCGAGCCAGACGCCGAGCAGGGACGGGGCTCAGGGACAGCCCCCAGGGCTGCAGGCTGTACTGCAAGGTCAGGAGGAAGTCCAGGCTGGGGAGGTCCTCCTCGACTTCACTGGACCTGACTGCCGGGCCCTGCGCAGGCATAACAGGACAGGCTCCCCGGAGACCAGGCGAGGAGGGTCTGTGGCCCTGGGGAGGGGAGCTGAGATGGGCAGCCCTCAGCTTGCGTGACTCCTGATGATCTGGCCAGAGGGCAGGCTCCTTGGGCCTGGGCAGGTCGGGGTTGTCTCGGCTGCGCGGTCGAGGGTCATGGGAAGCCGCCTCTGCTGGGCAGGTTTCTGTGATGACCCCTCCTTGGGGGCCACGGTCTTCGCTCTCTTCTCCTTGGCCAGCTGCAGTCTTAGGATGTGACTCCAATTGGGGTGCGCCATGAGCTGGGGTGGCCCCCACACCTCCTGCGTCATTCGGGGCCGCGAGGCGCTTTTCCACCAGCTGGGGGGAGCAAAGTGGCACTCACTGGCTCTGCCCCAGGTGTGGGGAGGGGCTGGCAGGATGGTGGAGAACCCTGCATTTGGGCGGGAGGTGGCGAAGGTGAGAGGAGGCTTGGCTTGGTGTCAGAGGCAGGGACTGTGACTGTGCTGTGCCCTGCTGGGCCTCCTTCCAGCTTCGCCCCCTGCCCTCCCTCCCTGGCTCTGTCCTCTCGTTCCTGCTCTTCTGCACCTACTCCTCTGACCCAGGCGGTTCCCCTCCGGAGGCCATGCACCCCCAGCAGGGTAAGACTAGACAAAATCACGTGGGCTTCAGGGGCACAGGGTCACGTATTCCCCCTCGTTTGCCTGGTGCCCTTCCCTCCCCTAGGAGATCTGCTGGCCCTTTCTCCCCTGGGTGCCCTGGTGTCCCTGTCTCCCGTGTGTTACCTGTGCTAGGGTGAGTCGTCCTTCCTGCTCCAGCACCTCAGTCAGAGCCAAGGGATCCAAGTTTGGGTCTGGGGAAAGCAAAGCTGCCAGGAATCGGGGGTGGACGATGGCCTCCACCTGGAGCAGGGGGAAAGGGGCATGAGTGTCTTTGGCAGGGAGTGAACTGCAGCCAGGGGGACCTCGAGGAGAAGCAGAAAGTAATGCCTGTCTCTCCTGTCCACACAGCAGGGTCGTTCTAACTCATGGCCACTAGCAGCTACACACAGACTTTCTCTGTCTCTCACACACACACTGCTCCGTAGCTGAGGGATGAATAGAACTGAATTCCATGGGGCTGGGACTGCCGTTCCCCAGAAAACCTCCCCCACACGAGGGCTCCAAGCCAGCCCACCTTGGTGATGAAGTCTTCCTGGGAGCACAGCTTGTTAATGTAGCTCAGGAGACCTGGGTCCGGGTCAGTCCCGTCCTGCTCCTGCTGCTCCTCGATATCTTCATCCTCCCAATTTGCATGAGGCCCTAGCAGTGCCTCCATGATATCCACATACTCCTGGACAGCTTCTGGTGGGATCTCCTTGGGTGCCTTGGCCTGGGTCAGCTGCTGGGGTCTGCATGACAGCGGGCGAGTGGATGGTGCCCTGCGGCCAGCCTTCCTGGGAGCACACCCTAGGACAGGAGGGAGGACAGGTGCGTGGCTGGGCTGTAGCGGCCACCTCCAGCCACACTGGGAGGAGGTTGGAACTGAGGGCCATGAAATGGGTCCAGGCTGCACGTCAGGCCCCGTGGGAGGATACACTACCCGAGGTGGGTCATGTGAGACTGAGTTACCTGGAAAGACTTTGGAGCCACCAAGATTCTGGGACGTCTCCCCACCCAGCACTGCTTCCTGGGAAGACTGTACATTGGGTCCTGGACAGCCAAGGCCAATAGCAGCTACGAAACTACTGGACCAGGCCAATACCTAGTTCCTGATCCAGGGCAGTGGAGCCCCAGGTTCTCACTGGCTGCTCTCGCTGAAAGAGCAAGCGCCCCCTCCCCTTACAGGAAAGGGACAAGATGAGGGCACAAGGCCTCCGCAGGCCCCCTTAGGCCTTTGTATTGGCTCCTGTGGGAATATGCTTGCCGTACCTGACCGTGGCACAGTGTTGGGGACTGGTGGCCCTGGAGGAGCAAGCTTTGGTGGGGCTGGAGGAGGCAGGCCCTGGGGCCCCTTCACACACTGCAGCACCCGGAGCTGCATCTCCTCCTCAGCTTCAAATTCCATGAACCTGGCGGGCAGAGGGAGAGCCATAGCCATGCTGAGAGGGAGGCCTGGCCAGGGATGGGGGAGGAAGGGCTTTGGGTGGGCTGGGCTGCTCCCCCACCTGCGGAACAGTTGCAGGGGTACGCTGGCTCACCTACACCTGCAGGGCAGAAAACATCCAGGGGGTCTTCCTGAATGAAGGCCTGTGTGACCCAGGCCCGGCCCTCAGGGGACCCTGCTCCTCCTATCCCTGCCCAGGGCCTCTCAGAAGAGCTGACAGCCAGAAGCTAGGTCAGGGATGTGACTGACTGCAAATGACATGAGGAATCCTTGCCCGGATCCGGGAATCCTGGGCTGGTACTGTGAGCCCCTGACAATAGCCTGGGAGACAAGGGCCCCGGAGATGTTGCAGGAAGTGGGAGCTAAGCTGAGAGGAGAGGGTGCATTTTCTGTGAGGGTGATTGGTGTTCACGGAGTGGATTGCCGTGCAGCAAAGGCAGGGAGGCCAGAGACGTGTCTGGGGGTGTGTGAGGTGCTGGCTTCCCCTGCCCAAGCTCTTCTGCCCCAGCCCATTCTGGGATGGCAGGTGACCTATTTCTGGCCACTTTTCATGAGGAGACGTGGTCCCGACTTTGTCAGTAGTCACTAGCTTCCCTCCTGCAGGGTCCCCACAGCTGGAGCCGACCCCCACTGGGCTGTGCTGGTTACTCTTCCCCATCCCCGTTTCAGCATCTGGGCAGGGTTTGACCCGAGGCCAGGGGAGGGCGGAGATTCCGGGGTGGGTAGGAGAGAGAAGCCCAAGCACCCAGGTGGATGGAGAGCTTCCCGGGGGAGGCAGGGCCCCAGGGAGGGGCCGGACCTAGCGGACCCCCCTCCTCACGGCATCCCTGCCGATGAGCCCACCGCACCAGCCCCTCCCCCTTTCACCCACCCTCAGCCCGCCCCACAGCCCCTCAGGCCCTGCATCCCTGACTCACTTTGCTGCCATGTCGTAATAGTTCATGCGGTCATAATTGCTCGTGCCCTGCCATTCCTGCATGGCCCGCCGCACTCCGTCCTCCAGGCTCATGGTGGGCTTCAGCCGGGCCAGGGACCGAAGCTCTGGGCTGTAGGTCCTCAGTGTCAGTCACAATGCCCCTGCCCTCCTCCCATCCCAGCTGACCGGCCCACACCCGTGCCCCGCCACATCACACACATCCCACCTGTCCTGTCACCTGTGCCTGTCCTCCCAGTGTGGGCTCTTCGGCCTCCAGGACAACCAACATGTGTCAACCTCAGCACCAAGGGACTGCTTGGCCTCTCTGACTTCCCTTGGAGGCCTTAGTATTATTGTGTGTTACGGACTGAATGTGTGTGTCCCCAAAATTCACATGTTGTGGCCCTAGCTTGCAATGTGATGGTATTTGGAGGTGGAGCCTTTGGGGATCATCAGGTTTAGATTAGATAATTGGGAGGCCCCGTGATGGGATTTGTGTCCCTGTGAGTGTGAGAAGAGGAAAAGACACCAGAACTCCCTGTGATGTGAGGACACAGCCATCGAAAGCCAGGCGGAAAGTCCTTGCCCGGAACTGAATCTGCCGGGACCTCATCTGGGACTTCCGCTTCCTGAACTGGGAGACGTGAAAGTCTGTTGTCTCAAGCACCTGTCCTGTGGCGTTTTGTTATGGCAGCCTGAGCTGACCGAGAACTGCCTAGAATGGCCGTTCCAAGGCCCCAGGACTGAGCACTTAATCAGCTCCTGGTGACTCTCTAGAGAGGCAGCCCTTGGGGACACAGCGTCAGAGTCCCTCAGCGTGCAGAGCAGGCGCGGGGATCCAGAGCCAAAGGAGACCGGTGCCTGAGCTGACCGGGCAAGGCCTGGGGGCGGTGGCTCCATTTAGGGACTCAGGACAGCCTAGGGCACCTGGGACTTTGGTCCAAGGGGAACTCCGACTGCTCAGCATGTGCGGGACACTGAAATCACTGGGGACAAGGATTTGGGGGCCCCTTTAATTTATACACTGTGTGCAGCTTCCCGTGGAGGGCAGCCAGTGTGGGAGCGGGGCAGGTATGCAGCCATGTCCCGTGTCCCGTGGACTAGGATACGTGCTCCATGTGATGGCCCCAGGAACACGAGGGCCTGCAGGTGGAAGGAGGCAGGTGTTGGGGAGGGAAAGACAAACGCTCCTGGCTACGGACGTCGCTGCCTCCCATCACCTCAGCCCCTGGTCCTGGGCTCCTGGGCTCACGGTCCCCTCACTCCCTGTGGTGGGACATGTGACTTTGGGAACAGTGTCCTCTTCTAGGTTGCCTGTTCTTAGTGTTGACGGTAATAGTAATCATCATCATAATACGAAAACAACAATAATGAGGGACAGCACATGCCAGAGACCCTGCTGAGTGCATCAGACATGAGTCAGACAATCTTCCCACCCTCCGAATGAAGCGGAATTGTCTCTCTGTCTAGGAGGCATTCAGGGATAAAGAAGGCGACTCTGCGCAGGATCCAAACCCAGTGATGGGGGCCCAACCAGGTCCCAATGTGTGGCTTGACTACCTCAGTCTCCTTGCTAGAATTTTCCAGAAGAGTGAGGGGGTACATGTGTAAGGCTCCTCCTGTGGCCTGTGCCTTCTCCCCCCAGTCCCTCCATGTGACGTCCCGAAGCCATCCTCACTCAGGTCCTGTGCTGGGCATGAGAGGACACGGGGAGGAATCACGGGTGAAGGCAGAGACCTGAATCCAAGTTGTGGCTCATGTCACACCGGAAACTCACTCTGGCCTTTACCTTCTGTGCATATTATGGTAACTGTTAAAAACCAAGTTTGGTGGACTCACAGGGTGTTGGGGATCAGTCGACCTAAGGCTCGTGAATGTACGTCGTGAACCGGAGTGGGACATTAGTTAAACTGCTGAGAATGCATGGGCCGTCGCCCACGTGACCTTCATCCAAGTTCCCCTAAATAGGCTGCCCTCCTCGTCCGTCCTTCGTTCCCCTTCGTGTGGGAGCGGTGGGATTAGCTCCATCCCCCAAGGAGGGCACTCACATGAGGAAGCAGGACAGAGCTTCAGCATCAGGACTCTGGGGCAGGTGCCCGCGGGCCAGGGACTTGAAGCACTGCCAGCGTCGGAAGTTGTCGTAAACACTCCTGGGGTTACAGGAGTCCTCTGGCGCGGCCTTGGCCTGGGAGGGGGCCTTGCCGCCCTCCCCACCAGCCCCATGTGGACGTGGCCCGTCATTCCCTGGGACCACGGTCGGACCCAGCTGGGCTGCTGGAAGGGGAGCTGGAAGGGGCTGGCCTGGGAACCAGTACCCCTCTCCAGCCCACGTGCCCCCGATGGATGCAGCAGGCATCACGGTCCCTACAGCGGGAGCTGCCAACAGCAGGGGAGCAGGACACTGAGCACCCCCGCAGAGGGCCCCTGGAGCACTCCAGTTGAGGGGGGCCTGAGCCAGGACAGTGGTCTGAGTGTGAGAGGGCTCTGCTGGAGCCCCTTGCGTCCTGACTGGGACAATGATGTTGAAAGCCCCGGCCCCACTCGGGCCATGGCCAGCGGCTCCGGTCCCCTGAGGCATCCTGGGGAAAGCAGACCGCACCAGGGGGCCACCAGGAGGCAACGCTGACATCACTAGGGCAGGTGGGGGCTGCTCGCGGGGCGGCCCGGGGACCGGGCCGGAAGCAGGCGTGGGAAACAGCGGACGGAAGGAAGTGAACGGAGGGTTCAGGGTCACGCTGGGCCCCAGCACTGCAGATGCTGTGGAGACAAAGGAGAGGGGCGAATGAGCAGGGGACGCGGCCACCAGGACGGAGGCTCTCCCTTCCCTTAGAGTCAGTGTGAACCAGAGCGAGGCATCCCAGCATTTGAGGGCCATAGGACGGGGAATTGTGCAGTTTGTCCCCAAGTGAATTTCATGCTCCCCCTTGGGTTGGGGATCATTCTACTAGAGAACTTGCTTCTCATTCACTGAGATCCTCTGACCCCCGTCAGTCAAGAAGTAACACCTAAGCTTCCCTTGCCTCTGAGAAGCTCCCCAGGGTGTCCCCGGCACGTGGACCCGCCAGCCTCGTGGGATTGCCCCTAGATGTGAGTTGGGGTGGACTCTGCTTGGCGGCACAACGCCCCTCAGTGTGCGCACCCCCATGAAGGGCACCTTCTCCAGTGCCAGTTGCAGGCGCCCCCCACGTGACCTATGTGAAGCCAGCAGATTCACAAGGTTATGAGCCCTTCCCTTTCTCAGTGCTCCTTTTCCTGATGCTCCTCATAAAGCCCTCACAACCCAAACAAATGAACTTGAACAAAATCTGTGCCTCAACTATCGCCCAGGAGCCCTGAGGGAACCCCATAATGCAGCAGCCCAGTGAGGATGTGCTTCTCCTGGTACCACCCACAGCAAGCATGGAACAGAGGCCAGGTTCGGGGCACACTTGTCCCCATGCACAGTGGTTCGTTCGTGCTGTCACTGAGGCAGCTCTGTTCTCAGGAGGTGGTCTGTGAGTTAGATGATGAATTCCCTGAGACCCTGTCACTGCACAGCCAGAGAGGGCTGCAGAGGGCTAGAAAGGCCAGGAAATGCGGAGCCCTGCGGCTCCCAGTGGAGGTTCGTAGAGATTTGAATAGCTGCTGGTGGTTAGAGTTGGCCGTGGGTAATGGAGACCTTCTGTGATCCTTCTCCTTTGAGCTCTCAGTGATGGCCCACAAAGAACCAGGCATGAGCCAGTGTGACAGGAAAGTTGTCTGGGTACATCCCTGTTCACTAGGGTTTCAGGTCAACCGTAGTCACGGAGAGCAAGGTCCATAGGACATGGTCCTAACTGATCAGGACATATGTCCTAACTTTGAATAACAACAGTCATAATAATAGAAGATCTTCCTAATGGTGTGCTGCTCTGCTTCCTCTCTCGGGAAGGAAACCAGCCTCTCAGAACCTTGCACTGTAAAGCCGACAGCACGCCTCATGTGTCCCCTGTTCATGATGTGCTAGACGTGGAGTATGAGCAAAGTCTTCATCTCCACATGAAACGAAGGGCAGAGGACAGGCCATGAGACAGGGTGGAAGATGAATGGGTCTGAAGACCCGAGCGTCCCCCAAAGGGACAGCAATTCAGAACAGCTCCGCGAAGAGCAAGCCCCATCTTGTTTGCAGTTTCTGGCTGCCCTGTCCCTGGTGAACAGAGACAACAGCGATCTGGACCGAATGAGAAGCCATCTCTGGGCAGACGTGAGCCGAGACTGGACTGCTGCAGGTAGAGCGACCTCCAGCCTCACTGATGGAGGGGATATTTCACGGTAATCTTGGTCAGAGAGAACTGTTCCACTGAACGGTTTTCTGGCTGAGACCGTTTCTCCCCGCTACTCCTCTAAGATCTGGAATACTCCGGTTTGTATCCCTCAGGACAGTACCATAGCACAAGCCCCAGGTGTCTGAAGAAAGGACGCAGGACTCAGGCTTTCTTCTTGAGCCCCCCTGTGGCACAAGCACGACACAGTCCACCATTGCCTACAAACACACGTTGACCTGTGTTGACTTAGAAACATAAGTCACCTGTTTCCCTTCTGGAAAGAGTCAGTACAACTGCTGTGTCCTTTCTCATCACCCGGTAGGTTTCTCCTGAGGCATCTGGATCCACCTGTGAGAAGCCCCCTTCCCCCTGCAGCCTCAGGATGCCAGTGGCTTCCCCCGTCTCCCGGGTGAGATGTCCTTGGGTAAGTCCGGTGCTCTCTCTTCCTCTGTTTCCACCCAACCAGCTGTCCCAGGGCAAGTGTCACATTTGAACTCCCATGGGTTTGAGGGGTGACAGGGGTGTGATAACACACCCCAGACCCTGCAGACTTACCTCCCTTTGAAGCCATCCCCATAGGCTTGGGGACTGACCACAGTGGCATGGCAGTCTCCACAGTGAGAAAAGTCTAGCGCAGGACCCGGACAGCAAACTGTCAACTGCAGATGCTCAGGGTCCAATTTTAAATGTCAACAGGCTTAGAATGTAGCTCTCCAGAATTCTGCAGTGGGGGAAGGGTGGGGGCAGTTGGGCTGGTGGGGGTGGGGAGACATGCCGTGCAGGGTTCTGGCAGGTAGGCAGGATTCTGAAGGTCCCTCAGATTATACAGGGGCAGCACAGTGGGTGTGTGCCTCTGAGGCAAGTTTCAAATTGTTTCTCAGATTCACAGCACAAAGCTTCTACCTGGTGTTCTACTCACTCCATTTCTTTATCAATAAACCTGTTTTTGTGCCCCTCAGCCAACCCTGCTGTAGAGTGGCTGCACTTCCCGAAGGTAGGTCAGAACAAGGAATCCGATAAATACAGGGTTTGTAAGGGAGGTAGGGGGAATGAGTGTCTGGAAATAGGTTTGGATTGTCTCAGCACCTCCAGCGGGCTGGGTTGCTGTATGCACATCATTCTGTAGGAAGCAGTCCTTGTACGCTCAGCTACGGTCTGTTGCTGCGACCTCTGCAGACTCCCGTGGACTGGCCTTGCTTACGATCCCCTTTGCTGGAAAGCCATGAAAATTCATGTCTTTCTTTGAAAACTGTCTCTGCCCATTTTAATATTGAATAACTTGTTTATGTGCTCTTGGGTTGTTTGAGTTGCTTATATGTCTGGATATTAGCCCCTTGTCTGTGTGCCTTCTTTTGCTGTGCAGAAGCTTTATGGTTTGATACATTGCAATATGTTTACTTTTACTGCTTGTGCTTTAGGGGTTTTATTCATAAAGTCTTTGCCCAGTCCTACATCCTGAAGTATGTCCCCTGTGTTTTCATCTAGGAGTTTTCTAGTTTCAGTTCTTATATTTGAGTCTTTAATCCATTTCGAGTTGATTTTGTGTATGGTGAAAGGTATGGGCCTAGTTTGACTTTTCTACGCATGGATGTCCGGTTTCCCCAGCACTATTTATTGAAGGTGCCGTCCTTTCCCTAGTGTATATTCTTGGTGGCCTTGTCAAAGATGAGTTGCCGGTAAAAAGCGCTTACGTCAAAAGAATGGAAACACTTCAAATAATCTAACATTAAATCTCAAGTAAGTAGAAAACCAAGAACAATCTAAGCACCAAACTAGTAGATGGAAAGCAATGATTAAGAACAGAGTCGAACTAAACCAAGTAGAGACCAAAAGAATGATGCAGAAAATCAATGAAGCAAAATGTTTTTTTTTTTTCCCAGGGGAAAAACAAACTACGCAAGCTGTTGGCCAGACTACTTAGAAAAGAAGAGAGAAGGCCCGAATAACAAAAATCAGAAATGGAAAGGGAGACATTGCAACCGATTCCACAGAAATACAAAGAATCATTAGAGATTGTTCAGAACAACTATACTCCAACAAATTTGAAAACCTGGAGGAAATGGATAGATTTCTGAAGACCCGTAAACTACTAAGACTGAACCAAGGAGAAATGCAGAACCCGAAGAGACCAATAAGAAGCAATGAGAATGATGCAGTCATCAACAGTACCCCAACACAGAAAAGCCCAGGACCAGATGGCTTCACTGCTGCATTCTACCAAAGTTTTAAAGAAGCATTAACAACCATCCTTTTCAGACTACTCCAAGAAATTGAAACAGTGGCCGTTCTCCTAAATTAATTCTATGAGGCCAGCATCATCCCGATCCCCAAATCAGACAAAGACACAACAACCGAAAAGAAAATTACAGGTCAGTAACCTTGATGAACATAGACACGAAAATCTCCAGCAAGACATTAGCAAACAGAATACAACAGCACGTCACAAAGATTATACACTGTGATCATGTGGGTTTCATCCCAGGGATGCAAGGATGGTTCAACATACATATATCAATAAATGTGATACACCACATGAACAAAAGCAAGGATAAAAACTATACGATTGTCTCAAGAGATGCAGAAAAAGCATTTGAGAAAATTCAGCATCATGGGCCAAGCCCGTGGCGCACTTGGTAGTGTGCTGCGCTGGCAGCGCAGCGACGCTCCCGCCGTGGGTTCGGATCCTATATAGGACTGACCGGTGCACTCACTGGCTGAGTGCCGGTCACCAAAAAAAAAAAAAAAAAACAAAAAAAACAAAATTCAGCATCATCCCTTCATGATAAAGACCCTTAACTAAGTAGGTATAGAAGGAACATATGTCAACCCAATAAAAGCCATATATGAAAATCACACTGCCAACATTGTCCTGAATGGGGAAAAATTGAAAGCTTTTCCTTCAGGAACAGGAATAAGAGAAGGATGCTCACTCTCACCACTCCTATTTAACATAGCATTGGAAGTACTAGCCAGAGCAATCAGGCAAGAGAAAGAAAGAAAGGGCATCCACAGTGGAAAAGACAAAATCAAAACGTCACGTTTCACAGGATTGGACGTGATCCTACATATAGAAAAATCCATAACCTCTACCAAAAAACTCCTAGAGCTCCTAAACAAATTCAGTACTGTGCAGGATACAAAATCAATGCATAAAAATTGGGAATATTCTTATACGGCAACAACAAATAAGCAGGGGGAAAAAAAAAAAAAAGAAGAAGAAGAAGAAAGCCAGCCCATTTACAATTACTCTGAGAAGAATAAAATACGTAGGAATAAATTTAACCAAAGAGGTGAAAGATCTCTACAATGAGAACTACAAAACTCTGCTGAAAGAAAGAGGACACCAAGAGAGGTGGAAAGACATTCCTTGTTCATGGATTGGAAGAATTAATGTTGTGAAAATGTCCATAATACCAAAAGTGATCTACAGATTCGGTGCAATCCCCATCAAAATACCAATGACATTCTTCACAGAAATAGAAAAAACAATCCTAAATTCATATGGAACAACAAAAGACCCCAATAGCCAAAGCAGTCCTGAGCAAAAAAATAAAATAAAACCAGAGGCATTATACTACCTGACTTCAAACTAGACCTCAAATCTGTAGAAGGTACCAAGTCTTTATGGAGCTTTGGAACTCCCACCACTCTCAAACTGCCGGTTCACCGGTGAGCTAATCTTGTGACTTCTGGATGTAGGACCTAGTTACTTTGCTGTCTCCATTTAAAATCATGCAGTTGCCACGGTGAATGAGGTTTCAGAGGGCTGTGATCCAGACAGCCTCGATTCCTGACTGTCATTTGCATGCAGTATTCTCACACCAGGTTGGGTGACTACTTCTCATTTACCTTTATGAACCCCCGGAGTCACTTGAGACCACGTCATAGTAAGTAAAGGCTATTAAGCAGTTACGGGAGAGAGATGGGGATTTGGCCAACTGGCTCCTTGCAGCGTGCATTAGCTATTGTCGAGTGCCCATGTTCCTCCTCAGTCCAATCCAAAGTCAGGAGAACTTGAACTTGCATTTGAAAACATGACCACTCACAACACCTAGCCTGCCTCTAGTTCGGGGAATTTTACACTACTCCAAAGTATAGGTGAAAGTTAGATACTATGGAATTAATACCGAGATTCATTACTGAGAATCTGTGGACCATGGTGAGAGTTATAATTGTTGGTTTTCCGTTTTGATTTCCCTTTCCTGCTGTGTCATCACAGGGGGAAGAGAGAGTTCTGGTGTCTCCTCCTCTTCTTATAAGGGCGCTAATCCCCGTCATTAGGGCTCCACCCTCTGATCTCCTCTTACCCCAACAACCTCCCAAAGGCACCACCCCCAGATACCATCACGATGGGGCTTAGGGCTTCAACATGCGGATTTGGGGGACACGACATTGTGACTGTAACAGCCCTCCAGCTGGCCCCACTGTACAGGGTCAGGGGCAGATTGTAAGGTTGAGGCAGGGCACGGTGCTGGGGAAGCAGAGGTTGTGCCTCCTCCTGGGAACTGTTCAACCACAAAAGGGCCCCAGGACAGACAGCAGTCAGGTGGCGAGGACAGGAGTAGCAGCAGGAGCCCCGAGGTGGGACCGAGATGATGCCTGTGCTCGACTGAGTGCCCACACGTACTAGGGCATGGGCCAAGTCCCCTCCAAACACGACTTGCTCCACATTCCTAAAACCTAAGAGGGGCTCCTGAGGACAGCTCTGAATGTGGAAGAGTCAGGGAACTAGTGAGGAGTGGGTCCAGGGCTCCAGCCTTCGATCCCCGCGTTTTCCCTCAGCGCCTGATGTGTGCGCTGAGCTGGACATCAGGGACAGTAGTGGGTTCCCGTGAGGATGCCCCCAACGAGGACCTGCATGGCATGATGTTCTGGAAGCTTCTGGGCTTGAGGGCCGTGGTGTGCGGCTTCACACCACGCCGTCTTAATCTAGCCAAGCTCTGAGGCCTTCTCCAATGTGGAGACCCACCTGGGAATAGGAGGGGCAGCAGCCAGCTGACCCGCCACCAAGAGTTAGCTTCCTTCACACTTCACAAAGGCACAGGGGTGGGTGGGACATGGATGCTGCTGATGTGGGACAGGGGAGGAAAGGTGCAGAGGAGCATCTGGGGGCTAACCAGCGAGCTCCGTGGGTGGATGGGCAGGAGACGCCCAGACATGGCCCCTTCCTCCCCCTAGCAGACAGCCAGGCCACCGTGGTGCTGGACGGTTTTGCCCACCTGCCACTGTTGCTGGGACACCCCCACCCCATGACCACAGCTCTGCATGTGGGGGCCGACACCCTTTTAGTCAAGGATCCCACATGGGTCCTGGGGGAGGAATCAGATCTCAGAATCTAGAGACGGAGTTGATGGTCGGGCACCGGTGGGCCCTTGGAGCCTGGCATCTCCCAGATCCTTCCTTCCTCACAGGCCTGTCTCCACTTAGTGGCACAGACGTGAGAACAGAGGCAGTAGTCCCAGGGCATTTCCCAACAATACCACTTTTATTCACACTTGTATACAAACCCACATTACATACAACGCCCCCAACGTGCTGCCTCCCGGACCTGTGCCTCGCCTGTCCCCCACCCTCATCCCCCAAACAGGCCCCCCTCCCCCACCCCAATTCCCCATCCAGACCCCCCCACCCTCTCTCCCCTGTCCTGCCTCCCCCACCCTGCCCGTAGCTGAGGAGCAGCTGGGTCAGCACTGGGTGATGGGAACTCGGGATCCCTTGGGCCACAGGATGCAGTGAGGGTCAAATCCAGTCCAGAGGGACTGGCACCCCTGAGAGGCCAGCCCACGGCCCCTACTGGCTGCAGTGCTGCTTCTTCCTCCTCCCAGAGACCAATGGGTCGCCCCTCCCCTTTTGAGGACGTGAGGGTCGAGCCAGACGCCGAGCAGGGACGGGGCTCAGGGACAGCCCCCAGGGCTGCAGGCTGTACTGCAAGGTCAGGAGGAAGTCCAGGCTGGGGAGGTCCTCCTCGACTTCACTGGACCTGACTGCCGGGCCCTGCGCAGGCATAACAGGACAGGCTCCCCGGAGACCAGGCGAGGAGGGTCTGTGGCCCTGGGGAGGGGAGCTGAGATGGGCAGCCCTCAGCTTGCGTGACTCCTGATGATCTGGCCAGAGGGCAGGCTCCTTGGGCCTGGGCAGGTCGGGGTTGTCTCGGCTGCGCGGTCGAGGGTCATGGGAAGCCGCCTCTGCTGGGCAGGTTTCTGTGATGACCCCTCCTTGGGGGCCACGGTCTTCGCTCTCTTCTCCTTGGCCAGCTGCAGTCTTAGGATGTGACTCCAATTGGGGTGCGCCATGAGCTGGGGTGGCCCCCACACCTCCTGCGTCATTCGGGGCCGCGAGGCGCTTTTCCACCAGCTGGGGGGAGCAAAGTGGCACTCACTGGCTCTGCCCCAGGTGTGGGGAGGGGCTGGCAGGATGGTGGAGAACCCTGCATTTGGGCGGGAGGTGGCGAAGGTGAGAGGAGGCTTGGCTTGGTGTCAGAGGCAGGGACTGTGACTGTGCTGTGCCCTGCTGGGCCTCCTTCCAGCTTCGCCCCCTGCCCTCCCTCCCTGGCTCTGTCCTCTCGTTCCTGCTCTTCTGCACCTACTCCTCTGACCCAGGCGGTTCCCCTCCGGAGGCCATGCACCCCCAGCAGGGTAAGACTAGACAAAATCACGTGGGCTTCAGGGGCACAGGGTCACGTGTTCCCCCTGGTTTGCCTGGTGCCCTTCCCTCCCCTAGGAGATCTGCTGGCCCTTTCTCCCCTGGGTGCCCTGGTGTCCCTGTCTCCCGTGTGTTACCTGTGCTAGGGTGAGTCCTTCTTCCTGCTCCAGCACCTCAGTCAGAGCCAAGGGATCCAAGTTTGGGTCTGGGGAAAGCAAAGCTGCCAGGAATCGGGGGTGGACGATGGCCTCCACCTGGAGCAGGGGGAAAGGGGCATGAGTGTCTTTGGCAGGGAGTGAACTGCAGCCAGGGGGACCTCGAGGAGAAGCAGAAAGTAATGCCTGTCTCTCCTGTCCACACAGCAGGGTCGTTCTAACTCATGGCCACTAGCAGCTACACACAGACTTTCTCTGTCTCTCACACACACACTGCTCCGTAGCTGAGGGATGAATAGAACTGAATTCCATGGGGCTGGGACTGCCGTTCCCCAGAAAACCTCCCCCACACGAGGGCTCCAAGCCAGCCCACCTTGGTGATGAAGTCTTCCTGGGAGCACAGCTTGTTAATGTAGCTCAGGAGACCTGGGTCCGGGTCAGTCCCGTCCTGCTCCTGCTGCTCCTCGATATCTTCATCCTCCCAATTTGCATGAGGCCCCAGCAGTGCCTCCATGATATCCACATACTCCTGGACAGCTTCTGGTGGGATCTCCTTGGGTGCCTTGGCCTGGGTCAGCTGCTGGGGTCTGCATGACAGCGGGCGAGTGGATGGTGCCCTGCGGCCAGCCTTCCTGGGAGCACACCCTAGGACAGGAGGGAGGACAGGTGCGTGGCTGGGCTGTAGCGGCCACCTCCAGCCACACTGGGGGGAGGTTGGAACTGAGGGCCATGAAATGGGTCCAGGCTGCACGTCAGGCCCCGTGGGAGGATACACTACCCGAGGTGGGTCATGTGAGACTGAGTTACCTGGAAAGACTTTGGAGCCACCAAGATTCTGGGACGTCTCCCCACCCAGCACTGCTTCCTGGGAAGACTGTACATTGGGTCCTGGACAGCCAAGGCCGATAGCAGCTACGAAACTACTGGACCAGGCCAATACCTAGTTCCTGATCCAGGGCAGTGGAGCCCCAGGTTCTCACTGGCTGCTCTCGCTGAAAGAGCAAGCGCCCCCTCCCCTTACAGGAAAGGGACAAGATGAGGGCACAAGGCCTCCGCAGGCCCCCTTAGGCCTTTGTATTGGCTCCTGTGGGAATATGCTTGCCGTACCTGACCGTGGCACAGTGTTGGGGACTGGTGGCCCTGGAGGAGCAAGCTTTGGTGGGGCTGGAGGAGGCAGGCCCTGGGGCCCCTTCACACACTGCAGCACCCGGAGCTGCATCTCCTCCTCAGCTTCAAATTCCATGAACCTGGCGGGCAGAGGGAGAGCCATAGCCATGCTGAGAGGGAGGCCTGGCCAGGGATGGGGGAGGAAGGGCTTTGGGTGGGCCGGGCTGCTCCCCCACCTGCGGAACAGTTGCAGGGGTACGCTGGCTCACCTACACCTGCAGGGCAGAAAACATCCAGGGGGTCTTCCTGAATGAAGGCCTGTGTGACCCAGGCCCGGCCCTCAGGGGACCCTGCTCCTCCTATCCCTGCCCAGGGCCTCTCAGAAGAGCTGACAGCCAGAAGCTAGGTCAGGGATGTGACTGACTGCAAATGACATGAGGAATCCTTGCCCGGATCCGGGAATCCTGGGCTGGTACTGTGAGCCCCTGACAATAGCCTGGGAGAGAAGGGCCCCAGAGATGTTGCAGGAAGTGGGAGCTAAGCTGAGAGGAGAGGGTGCATTTTCTGTGAGGGTGATTGGTGTTCACGGAGTGGATTGTCGTGCAGCAAAGGCAGGGAGGCCAGAGACGTGTCTGGGGGTGTGTGAGGTGCTGGCTTCCCCTGCCCAAGCTCTTCTGCCCCAGCCCATTCTGGGATGGCAGGTGACCTATTTCTGGCCACTTTTCATGAGGAGACGTGGTCCCGACTTTGTCAGTAGTCACTAGCTTCCCTCCTGCAGGGTCCCCACAGCTGGAGCCGACCCCCACTGGGCTGTGCTGGTTACTCTTCCCCATCCCCGTTTCAGCATCTGGGCAGGGTTTGACCCGAGGCCAGGGGAGGGCGGAGATTCCGGGGTGGGTAGGAGAGAGAAGCCCAAGCACCCAGGTGGATGGAGAGCTTCCCGGGGGAGGCAGGGCCCCAGGGAGGGGCCGGACCTAGCGGATCCCCCTCCTCACGGCATCCCTGCCGATGAGCCCACCGCACCAGCCCCTCCCCCTTTCACCCACCCTCAGCCCGCCCCACAGCCCCTCAGGCCCTGCATCCCTGACTCACTTTGCTGCCATGTCGTAATAGTTCATGCGGTCATAATTGCTCGTGCCCTGCCATTCCTGCATGGCCCGCCGCACTCCGTCCTCCAGGCTCATGGTGGGCTTCAGCCGGGCCAGGGACCGAAGCACTGGGCTGTAGGTCCTCAGTGTCAGTCACAATGCCCCTGCCCTCCTCCCATCCCAGCTGACCGGCCCACACCCGTGCCCCGCCACATCACACACATCCCACCTGTCCTGTCACCTGTGCCTGTCCTCCCAGTGTGGGCTCTTCGGCCTCCAGGACAACCAACATGTGTCAACCTCAGCACCAAGGGACTGCTTGGCCTCTCTGACTTCCCTTGGAGGCCTTAGTATTATTGTGTGTTACGGACTGAATGTGTGTGTCCCCAAAATTCACATGTTGTGGCCCTAGCTTGCAATGTGATGGTATTTGGAGGTGGAGCCTTTGGGGATCATCAGGTTTAGATTAGATAATTGGGAGGCCCCGTGATGGGATTTGTGTCCCTGTGAGTGTGAGAAGAGGAAAAGACACCAGAACTCCCTGTGATGTGAGGACACAGCCATCGAAAGCCAGGCGGAAAGTCCTTGCCCGGAACTGAATCTGCCGGGACCTCATCTGGGACTTCCGCTTCCTGAACTGGGAGACGTGAAAGTCTGTTGTCTCAAGCACCTGTCCTGTGGCGTTTTGTTATGGCAGCCTGAGCTGACCGAGAACTGCCTAGAATGGCCGTTCCAAGGCCCCAGGACTGAGCACTTAATCAGCTCCTGGTGACTCTCTAGAGAGGCAGCCCTTGGGGACACAGCGTCAGAGTCCCTCAGCGTGCAGAGCAGGCGCGGGGATCCAGAGCCAAAGGAGACCGGTGCCTGAGCTGACCGGGCAAGGCCTGGGGGCGGTGGCTCCATTTAGGGACTCAGGACAGCCTAGGGCACCTGGGACTTTGGTCCAAGGGGAACTCCGACTGCTCAGCATGTGCGGGACACTGAAATCACTGGGGACAAGGATTTGGGGGCCCCTTTAATTTATACACTGTGTGCAGCTTCCCGTGGAGGGCAGCCAGTGTGGGAGCGGGGCAGGTATGCAGCCATGTCCCGTGTCCCGTGGACTAGGATACGTGCTCCATGTGATGGCCCCAGGAACATGAGGGCCTGCAGGTGGAAGGAGGCAGGTGTTGGGGAGGGAAAGACAAACGCTCCTGGCTACGGACGTCGCTGCCTCCCATCACCTCAGCCCCTGGTCCTGGGCTCCTGGGCTCACGGTCCCCTCACTCCCTGTGGTGGGACATGTGACTTTGGGAACACTGTCCTCTTCTAGGTTGCCTGTTCTTAGTGTTGACGGTAATAGTAATCATCATCATAATACGAAAACAACAATAATGAGGGACAGCACATGCCAGAGACCCTGCTGAGTGCATCAGACATGAGTCAGACAATCTTCCCACCCTCCGAATGAAGCGGAATTGTCTCTCTGTCTAGGAGGCATTCAGGGATAAAGAAGGCGACTCTGCGCAGGATCCAAACCCAGTGATGGGGGCCCAACCAGGTCCCAATGTGTGGCTTGACTACCTCAGTCTCCTTGCTAGAATTTTCCAGAAGAGTGAGGGGGTACATGTGTAAGGCTCCTCCTGTGGCCTGTGCCTTCTCCCCCCAGTCCCTCCATGTGACGTCCCGAAGCCATCCTCACTCAGGTCCTGTGCTGGGCATGAGAGGACACGGGGAGGAATCACGGGTGAAGGCAGAGACCTGAATCCAAGTTGTGGCTCATGTCACACCGGAAACTCACTCTGGCCTTTACCTTCTGTGCATATTATGGTAACTGTTAAAAACCAAGTTTGGTGGACTCACAGGGTGTTGGGGATCAGTCGACCTAAGGCTCGTGAATGTACGTCGTGAACCGGAGTGGGACATTAGTTAAACTGCTGAGAATGCATGGGCCGTCGCCCACGTGACCTTCATCCAAGTTCCCCTAAATAGGCTGCCCTCCTCGTCCGTCCTTCGTTCCCCTTCGTGTGGGAGCGGTGGGATTAGCTCCATCCCCCAAGGAGGGCACTCACATGAGGAAGCAGGACAGAGCTTCAGCATCAGGACTCTGGGGCAGGTGCCCGCGGGCCAGGGACTTGAAGCGCTGCCAGCGTCGGAAGTTGTCGTAAACACTCCTGGGGTTACAGGAGTCCTCTGGCGCGGCCTTGGCCTGGGAGGGGGCCTTGCCGCCCTCCCCACCAGCCCCATGTGGACGTGGCCCGTCATTCCCTGGGACCACGGTCGGACCCAGCTGGGCTGCTGGAAGGGGAGCTGGAAGGGGCTGGCCTGGGAACCAGTACCCCTCTCCAGCCCACGTGCCCCCGATGGATGCAGCAGGCATCACGGTCCCTACAGCGGGAGCTGCCAACAGCAGGGGAGCAGGACACTGAGCACCCCCGCAGAGGGCCCCTGGAGCACTCCAGTTGAGGGGGGCCTGAGCCAGGACAGTGGTCTGAGTGTGAGAGGGCTCTGCTGGAGCCCCTTGCGTCCTGACTGGGACAATGATGTTGAAAGCCCCGGCCCCACTCGGGCCATGGCCAGCGGCTCCGGTCCCCTGAGGCATCCTGGGGAAAGCAGACCGCACCAGGGGGCCACCAGGAGGCAACGCTGACATCACTAGGGCAGGTGGGGGCTGCTCGCGGGGCGGCCCGGGGACCGGGCCGGAAGCAGGCGTGGGAAACAGCGGACGGAAGGAAGTGAACGGAGGGTTCAGGGTCACGCTGGGCCCCAGCACTGCAGATGCTGTGGAGACAAAGGAGAGGGGCGAATGAGCAGGGGACGCGGCCACCAGGACGGAGGCTCTCCCTTCCCTTAGAGTCAGTGTGAACCAGAGCGAGGCATCCCAGCATTTGAGGGCCATAGGACGGGGAATTGTGCAGTTTGTCCCCAAGTGAATTTCATGCTCCCCCTTGGGTTGGGGATCATTCTACTAGAGAACTTGCTTCTCATTCACTGAGATCCTCTGACCCCCGTCAGTCAAGAAGTAACACCTAAGCTTCCCTTGCCTCTGAGAAGCTCCCCAGGGTGTCCCCGGCACGTGGACCCGCCAGCCTCGTGGGATTGCCCCTAGATGTGAGTTGGGGTGGACTCTGCTTGGCGGCACAACGCCCCTCAGTGTGCGCACCCCCATGAAGGGCACCTTCTCCAGTGCCAGTTGCAGGCGCCCCCCACGTGACCTATGTGAAGCCAGCAGATTCACAAGGTTATGAGCCCTTCCCTTTCTCAGTGCTCCTTTTCCTGATGCTCCTCATAAAGCCCTCACAACCCAAACAAATGAACTTGAACAAAATCTGTGCCTCAACTATCGCCCAGGAGCCCTGAGGGAACCCCATAATGCAGCAGCCCAGTGAGGATGTGCTTCTCCTGGTACCACCCACAGCAAGCATGGAACAGAGGCCAGGTTCGGGGCACACTTGTCCCCATGCACAGTGGTTCGTTCGTGCTGTCACTGAGGCAGCTCTGTTCTCAGGAGGTGGTCTGTGAGTTAGATGATGAATTCCCTGAGACCCTGTCACTGCACAGCCAGAGAGGGCTGCAGAGGGCTAGAAAGGCCAGGAAATGCGGAGCCCTGCGGCTCCCAGTGGAGGTTCGTAGAGATTTGAATAGCTGCTGGTGGTTAGAGTTGGCCGTGGGTAATGGAGACCTTCTGTGATCCTTCTCCTTTGAGCTCTCAGTGATGGCCCACAAAGAACCAGGCATGAGCCAGTGTGACAGGAAAGTTGTCTGGGTACATCCCTGTTCACTAGGGTTTCAGGTCAACCGTAGTCACGGAGAGCAAGGTCCATAGGACATGGTCCTAACTGATCAGGACATATGTCCTAACTTTGAATAACAACAGTCATAATAATAGAAGATCTTCCTAATGGTGTGCTGCTCTGCTTCCTCTCTCGGGAAGGAAACCAGCCTCTCAGAACCTTGCACTGTAAAGCCGACAGCACGCCTCATGTGTCCCCTGTTCATGATGTGCTAGACGTGGAGTATGAGCAAAGTCTTCATCTCCACATGAAACGAAGGGCAGAGGACAGGCCATGAGACAGGGTGGAAGATGAATGGGTCTGAAGACCCGAGCGTCCCCCAAAGGGACAGCAATTCAGAACAGCTCCGCGAAGAGCAAGCCCCATCTTGTTTGCAGTTTCTGGCTGCCCTGTCCCTGGTGAACAGAGACAACAGCGATCTGGACCGAATGAGAAGCCATCTCTGGGCAGACGTGAGCCGAGACTGGACTGCTGCAGGTAGAGCGACCTCCAGCCTCACTGATGGAGGGGATATTTCACGGTAATCTTGGTCAGAGAGAACTGTTCCACTGAACGGTTTTCTGGCTGAGACCGTTTCTCCCCGCTACTCCTCTAAGATCTGGAATACTCCGGTTTGTATCCCTCAGGACAGTACCATAGCACAAGCCCCAGGTGTCTGAAGAAAGGACGCAGGACTCAGGCTTTCTTCTTGAGCCCCCCTGTGGCACAAGCACGACACAGTCCACCATTGCCTACAAACACACGTTGACCTGTGTTGACTTAGAAACATAAGTCACCTGTTTCCCTTCTGGAAAGAGTCAGTACAACTGCTGTGTCCTTTCTCATCACCCGGTAGGTTTCTCCTGAGGCATCTGGATCCACCTGTGAGAAGCCCCCTTCCCCCTGCAGCCTCAGGATGCCAGTGGCTTCCCCCGTCTCCCGGGTGAGATGTCCTTGGGTAAGTCCGGTGCTCTCTCTTCCTCTGTTTCCACCCAACCAGCTGTCCCAGGGCAAGTGTCACATTTGAACTCCCATGGGTTTGAGGGGTGACAGGGGTGTGATAACACACCCCAGACCCTGCAGACTTACCTCCCTTTGAAGCCATCCCCATAGGCTTGGGGACTGACCACAGTGGCATGGCAGTCTCCACAGTGAGAAAAGTCTAGCGCAGGACCCGGACAGCAAACTGTCAACTGCAGATGCTCAGGGTCCAATTTTAAATGTCAACAGGCTTAGAATGTAGCTCTCCAGAATTCTGCAGTGGGGGAAGGGTGGGGGCAGTTGGGCTGGTGGGGGTGGGGAGACATGCCGTGCAGGGTTCTGGCAGGTAGGCAGGATTCTGAAGGTCCCTCAGATTATACAGGGGCAGCACAGTGGGTGTGTGCCTCTGAGGCAAGTTTCAAATTGTTTCTCAGATTCACAGCACAAAGCTTCTACCTGGTGTTCTACTCACTCCATTTCTTTATCAATAAACCTGTTTTTGTGCCCCTCAGCCAACCCTGCTGTAGAGTGGCTGCACTTCCCGAAGGTAGGTCAGAACAAGGAATCCGATAAATACAGGGTTTGTAAGGGAGGTAGGGGGAATGAGTGTCTGGAAATAGGTTTGGATTGTCTCAGCACCTCCAGCGGGCTGGGTTGCTGTATGCACATCATTCTGTAGGAAGCAGTCCTTGTACGCTCAGCTACGGTCTGTTGCTGCGACCTCTGCAGACTCCCGTGGACTGGCCTTGCTTACGATCCCCTTTGCTGGAAAGCCATGAAAATTCATGTCTTTCTTTGAAAACTGTCTCTGCCCATTTTAATATTGAATAACTTGTTTATGTGCTCTTGGGTTGTTTGAGTTGCTTATATGTCTGGATATTAGCCCCTTGTCTGTGTGCCTTCTTTTGCTGTGCAGAAGCTTTATGGTTTGATACATTGCAATATGTTTACTTTTACTGCTTGTGCTTTAGGGGTTTTATTCATAAAGTCTTTGCCCAGTCCTACATCCTGAAGTATGTCCCCTGTGTTTTCATCTAGGAGTTTTCTAGTTTCAGTTCTTATATTTGAGTCTTTAATCCATTTCGAGTTGATTTTGTGTATGGTGAAAGGTATGGGCCTAGTTTGACTTTTCTACGCATGGATGTCCGGTTTCCCCAGCACTATTTATTGAAGGTGCCGTCCTTTCCCTAGTGTATATTCTTGGTGGCCTTGTCAAAGATGAGTTGCCGGTAAAAAGCGCTTACGTCAAAAGAATGGAAACACTTCAAATAATCTAACATTAAATCTCAAGTAAGTAGAAAACCAAGAACAATCTAAGCACCAAACTAGTAGATGGAAAGCAATGATTAAGAACAGAGTCGAACTAAACCAAGTAGAGACCAAAAGAATGATGCAGAAAATCAATGAAGCAAAATGTTTTTTTTTTTTCCCAGGGGAAAAACAAACTACGCAAGCTGTTGGCCAGACTACTTAGAAAAGAAGAGAGAAGGCCCGAATAACAAAAATCAGAAATGGAAAGGGAGACATTGCAACCGATTCCACAGAAATACAAAGAATCATTAGAGATTGTTCAGAACAACTATACTCCAACAAATTTGAAAACCTGGAGGAAATGGATAGATTTCTGAAGACCCGTAAACTACTAAGACTGAACCAAGGAGAAATGCAGAACCCGAAGAGACCAATAAGAAGCAATGAGAATGATGCAGTCATCAACAGTACCCCAACACAGAAAAGCCCAGGACCAGATGGCTTCACTGCTGCATTCTACCAAAGTTTTAAAGAAGCATTAACAACCATCCTTTTCAGACTACTCCAAGAAATTGAAACAGTGGCCGTTCTCCTAAATTAATTCTATGAGGCCAGCATCATCCCGATCCCCAAATCAGACAAAGACACAACAACCGAAAAGAAAATTACAGGTCAGTAACCTTGATGAACATAGACACGAAAATCTCCAGCAAGACATTAGCAAACAGAATACAACAGCACGTCACAAAGATTATACACTGTGATCATGTGGGTTTCATCCCAGGGATGCAAGGATGGTTCAACATACATATATCAATAAATGTGATACACCACATGAACAAAAGCAAGGATAAAAACTATACGATTGTCTCAAGAGATGCAGAAAAAGCATTTGAGAAAATTCAGCATCATGGGCCAAGCCCGTGGCGCACTTGGTAGTGTGCTGCGCTGGCAGCGCAGCGACGCTCCCGCCGTGGGTTCGGATCCTATATAGGACTGACCGGTGCACTCACTGGCTGAGTGCCGGTCACCAAAAAAAAAAAAAAAAAACAAAAAAAAACAAAATTCAGCATCATCCCTTCATGATAAAGACCCTTAACTAAGTAGGTATAGAAGGAACATATGTCAACCCAATAAAAGCCATATATGAAAATCACACTGCCAACATTGTCCTGAATGGGGAAAAATTGAAAGCTTTTCCTTCAGGAACAGGAATAAGAGAAGGATGCTCACTCTCACCACTCCTATTTAACATAGCATTGGAAGTACTAGCCAGAGCAATCAGGCAAGAGAAAGAAAGAAAGGGCATCCACAGTGGAAAAGACAAAATCAAAACGTCACGTTTCACAGGATTGGACGTGATCCTACATATAGAAAAATCCATAACCTCTACCAAAAAACTCCTAGAGCTCCTAAACAAATTCAGTACTGTGCAGGATACAAAATCAATGCATAAAAATTGGGAATATTCTTATACGGCAACAACAAATAAGCCGGGGGAAAAAAAAAAAAGAAGAAGAAGAAGAAAGCCAGCCCATTTACAATTACTCTGAGAAGAATAAAATACGTAGGAATAAATTTAACCAAAGAGGTGAAAGATCTCTACAATGAGAACTACAAAACTCTGCTGAAAGAAAGAGGACACCAAGAGAGGTGGAAAGACATTCCTTGTTCATGGATTGGAAGAATTAATGTTGTGAAAATGTCCATAATACCAAAAGTGATCTACAGATTCGGTGCAATCCCCATCAAAATACCAATGACATTCTTCACAGAAATAGAAAAAACAATCCTAAATTCATATGGAACAACAAAAGACCCCAATAGCCAAAGCAGTCCTGAGCAAAAAAATAAAATAAAACCAGAGGCATTATACTACCTGACTTCAAACTAGACCTCAAATCTGTAGAAGGTACCAAGTCTTTATGGAGCTTTGGAACTCCCACCACTCTCAAACTGCCGGTTCACCGGTGAGCTAATCTTGTGACTTCTGGATGTAGGACCTAGTTACTTTGCTGTCTCCATTTAAAATCATGCAGTTGCCAGAGTGAATGAGGTTTCAGAGGGCTGTGATCCAGACAGCCTCGATTCCTGACTGTCATTTGCATGCAGTATTCTCACACCAGGTTGGGTGACTACTTCTCATTTACCTTTATGAACCCCCGGAGTCACTTGAGACCACGTCATAGTAAGTAAAGGCTATTAAGCAGTTACGGGAGAGAGATGGGGATTTGGCCAACTGGCTCCTTGCAGCGTGCATTAGCTATTGTCGAGTGTCCATGTTCCTCCCCAGTCCAATCCAAAGTCAGGAGAACTTGAACTTGCATTTGAAAACATGACCACTCACAACACCTAGCCTGCCTCTAGTTCGGGGAATTTTACACTACTCCAAAGTATAGGTGAAAGTTAGATACTATGGAATTAATACCGAGATTCATTACTGAGAATCTGTGGACCATGGTGAGAGTTATAATTGTTGGTTTTCCGTTTTGATTTCCCTTTCCTGCTGTGTCATCACATGGGGAAGAGAGAGTTCTGGTGTCTCCTCCTCTTCTTATAAGGGCGCTAATCCCCGTCATTAGGGCTCCACCCTCTGATCTCCTCTTACCCCAACAACCTCCCAAAGGCACCACCCCCAGATACCATCACGATGGGGCTTAGGGCTTCAACATGCGGATTTGGGGGACACGACATTGTGACTGTAACAGCCCTCCAGCTGGCCCCACTGTACAGGGTCAGGGGCAGATTGTAAGGTTGAGGCAGGGCACGGTGCTGGGGAAGCAGAGGTTGTGCCTCCTCCTGGGAACTGTTCAACCACAAAAGGGCCCCAGGACAGACAGCAGTCAGGTGGCGAGGACAGGAGTAGCAGCAGGAGCCCCGAGGTGTGACCGAGATGATGCCCGTGCTCGACTGAGTGCCCACACGTACTAGGGCATGGGCCAAGTCCCCTCCAAACACGACTTGCTCCACATTCCTAAAACCTTAGAGGGGCTCCTGAGGACAGCTCTGAATGTGGAAGAGTCAGGGAACTAGTGAGGAGTGGGTCCAGGGCTCCAGCCTTCGATCCCCGCGTTTTCCCTCAGCGTCTGATGTGTGCGCTGAGCTGGACAGCAGGGACAGTAGTGGGTTCCCGTGAGGATGCCCCCAACGAGGACCTGCATGGCATGATGTTCTGGAAGTTTCTGGGCTTGAGGGCCGTGGTGTGCAGCTTCACACCACGCCGTCTTAATCTAGCCAAGTTCTGAGGCCTTCTCCAATGTGGAGACCCACCTGGGAATAGGAGGGGCAGCAGCCAGCTGACCCGCCACCAAGAGTTAGCTTCCTTCACACTTCACAAAGGCACAGGGGTGGGTGGGACATGGATGCTGCTGACGTGGGACAGGGGAGGAAAGGTGCAGAGGAGCATCTGGGGGCTAACCAGCGAGCTCCGTGGGTGGATGGGCAGGAGACGCCCAGACATGGCCCCTTCCTCCCCCTAGCAGACAGCCAGGCCACCGTGGTGCTGGACGGTTTTGCCCACCTGCCACTGTTGCTGGGACACCCCCACCCCATGACCACAGCTCTGCATGTGGGGGCCGACACCCTTTTAGTCAAGGATCCCACATGGGTCCTGGGGGAGGAATCAGATCTCAGAATCTAGAGACGGAGTTGATGGTCGGGCACCGGTGGGTCCTTGGAGCCTGGCATCTCCCAGATCCTTCCTTCCTCACAGGCCTGTCTCCACTTAGTGGCACAGACATGAGAACAGAGGCAGTAGTCCCAGGGCATTTCCCAACAATACCACTTTTATTCACACTTGTATACAAACCCACATTACATACAACGCCCCCAACGTGCTGCCTCCCGGACCTGTGCCTCGCCTCTCCCCCACCCTCATCCCCTAAACAGGCCCCCCTCCCCCACCCCAATTCCCCATCCAGACCCCCCCACCCTCTCTCCCCTGTCCTGCCTCCCCCACCCTGCCCGTAGCTGAGGAGCAGCTGGGTCTGCACTGGGTGATGGGACCTCGGGATCCCTCAGGCTACAGGATGCGGTGAGGGTCAAATCTAGTCCAGAGGGGCTGCCACCAGTGGTGCTTCTTCCTCCTCCCAGAGACCAATGGGTCACCCCTCACCTTTTGATGACGTGAGGGTCGAGCCAGACGCCGAGCAGGGACATTCCTCCAGGGCTGCAAGCTGTATTTCCAGTCAGGAGGATGGCCAGGCTGGGGAAGTCCTCCTCGCCCTCACTGTACCTGGCTGCCGGGCCCTGCGCAGGCATAAGAGGACAGGCTCCACTGAGACCAGGTGAGGTGGGTCTGTGGCCCTGGGGATGGGAGCTGAGATGGGCAGCTCTCAACTTTCGTGACTCCTGATGCCCTGGCTGGAGGGCTGGCTCCTTGGCCTGCGCAGGTTGGTGTTGTCTCAGCTGCGCTGTCGAGGGTCATGGGAAGTCCCTTCTGCTCGGCAGGTTTCTGTGATGACCCGTACTTGGGGCCCAGCCTCTAGAACTTTGAACAAGAAGTTCCTGTTGTTTGTAAATTACCCAGTCTGAGGTATTTTATCATAGAAGATGAAATGGAGTAAGACACTGGCTCCATAGAATGAGTTGGGATGTGTCTCCTCTTCTTCAATTTTCTAGATGTGTTTGTGTATAATCAGTATTATTTCCTTCCTAAATATATGGTGCCATTTAACAGTGAAGCCATATGTGTTTGGGGTTTTCTTTATGGATAGGCTTTTAACAAAGATTAATTTTTAATAGACATATTTCTTCTTGTGTGACCTTTAGTGATGTTTACCTTTCAAGGATTTGTCAATTTCATCTAAGTTGTTGAATTTATTAACATAAAGTTTTTATTAATGTTCTCTTTTTATCCTTTTAATATCTGTAGAATCTGTGATTTTATTGATCTTGCCAAAAACCAGCTTTTAAATCAATTAATTTTCTTTATTTTTTTCCTCTTTTGTATTTCATGGTTTCTGATAGTATCTGTTTCCTTCCTGTTCTACTTATTTTGGGTTTAATTTGCTTATCCTTTTCTAGTTTGTTGTTGTGTGTTTGTGTCAGCTCAATTTCTTTACTTTTCTTTTTTTACACCTTTACTGAGATATCATTGATATACAAAAAACTGCACATATTTAATGTATACAGTTTGATGAGTTTGGACATATGCATTGTGGGGAAAATGGATAGTTTAGTCCGGCCCCCTCACCTCAGTTCTGGTTGGGGGTGGAGCAGCACATTCTTTGTAAACAAGTTGTGTGGGGGTAGAGTTAGTGCACATGCATGCCCATGTATCTTTTTAGCTTGTTGCTATTCTTGTGTGTTCTTCCGTGTGTGAAGCATCCGCTCTGAACTGCTGGTCAGCAAAGCTCATGTCTAAAAATAGGGTGTGTTTACTTTGCTGGCAGCTGCTCAGTTTCTCTTTGGACTGCCAAGCGCTTAGACATGTGTGTGCTGAATAAAGACTATTTTTTCTTCCCCTATGGCTCCTAGGACCCTTTTCCTTTTCCCTAGCTCATAGACCTACATGTGAAGGGTTTGTGACCCAGTCTAGACAATGGGCTTGAGGGGTCTGTGAACTCCAGACCCAGCCCTAGCTCTAGATGCATATACTCATGATACCATCACCACAATCATGGTAATAAATATCCATCATCTCCAAAAGTTCCCTTCTGTCCATTTGTTGCCTTTTGTTTGCTTATTGTTTTTATTCCTATTTTATTTGTGTAGTAAGACTACTTAATAGGAGATCTTAACAAAATTTTACGTGCATAATTGTTAACTATAGGTGTTATGTTGTACAGCAGATCTCTAGAACTTACCTTGTATAACCATAACATTATACCTTTTAAACAACTCCCCATCTGCATTAGTCCATTTTTTGTTGCTATAACAGAAATACCTGAAACTGGGTAACGTACAAAGAACAGAGGTTTATTTGGCTTATGATTCTGGGACAGCTGCATCTGGCACAGGCCTCAGGCTGCTTCTACTCATGGCGGAAAGTGGCAGGTAGCCGGTGGTACAAGCAGATCACATAGCAAGAGGAAGCAAGAGAGAGAGAACCTGCCAGGGTCTTTTGAACAATGAGCTCTTGAGGGAACTAATAGAGCAAGAACTCACTCACTACCCCTCCTCCAGTGAGAGCATTAATCCATTCATGAGGGGTCCGTCCCCATGACTCAATCAGTTTCCAACACTGCCATAACAGGGATCAAATTTCAACGAGTTTTGGAGGGGGCAACACATCCAAACTCCATCACCATCTCCCCCTCTGCCATCCCTAGCAACCACCATTCTGTCTTCTGCTTCTATAAGTTTGCCTGTTTTAGAAACCACTTATAGGTGGATCCATACAGTACTTGTCCCTCTGTGACTAACTATTTTACTCAGTATAATGTCTTTCAGGCCCATCTCTATTGTCACAAATGGTAGGATTTCCTTTTTTAAGGCTGAGTAGTATTGCACGATATGTATATACCACATTTTCTCTATCCATTCACATCTTGGTGGATATTTGGGTTGTTCCAAATCTTAGTTCTTGTGATGCACTTCACAATGTAAATACACTGCAGTAAACATGTGCGTGCAGATATTGCTGAGATACTGCTTTCAATTTGGTTGGATACATACAGAAATGGGATAGCTGGATCACGTGGTAGTTCTATGTTTAATTTTTTGTGGAACTTCCATACTGTTTTCCATAGCAGCTGCACCATTTTATATTTCCTTCAATAGTCTACAAGGTTTCCAATTTCTCCACAACCTTAACGACACTTGTTATTTTTTGTTTTTTGATATTAGCCATCCTATAGGTGTGAGATGATATCTCATTGTGGTTTTGATTTGCATTTTCCTGATGACTATTAGTGAGTTTGAGCACCATTTCATATACTTATTGGCCATTTATGTGTCTTCTTTGGAGAAAGGTCTGTTCAAGTCCTTTGCCCACATTTTAGTCGGGTTATTTGTTTTCTTGTTACTGAGTTGTAGAAGTTCCTTATATATTTCAGGAATGAGCCCCTTATCAGATACATTGTTGCAAATGTTTTCTCCCATTTTGTAGGTTGCCTTTTCACTTGTTTCCTTTGCTGTGCAGAAACTTCTGGGTTTGATATAGTCTCACTTGTCCAGTTTTGCTTTTGTTGCCTGTGCTTTTTGTGCCATTTCTGTGAAATTATTGCCAAGACTCATGTCATGAAGCTTTCATGTTTTCTTCTAGGAGTTTTACAGTTTTAGGTCTTATGTTTAAGTCTCTAATCCATTTTTATCCATTTCTAGTTTTTTAAGGTGGAAGCTGAATTCACTGCTTTTATCAAATGTGTTTTGTAGCTTCCATTTCCATCCTACTGGCCTTTGTGTTATTACTATAACACATGTCACTTATACAGATGTCATAAGCCCCATACTAACTTATTACTTTGCCTTAGAAAGTCTTCCAAAGAGAATTTTAAAGTCAGAAAAAATATATCACTTACATTTACTCACATGTTTACTATTTTTAGTGTTCTTTATTCCTTTGTGAAAATCCAGGTTTTCATATGGCATCTTTTTCCCTTTGCCTGAAGGACTTCCTTTAACATTGCTTATAGGGCAGATGTGCTGGTGCGCATGTGCTGGTGGTTAATTCGCTTAGGTTTTCCTTATTTGAAAAACCTTCATTGTGGACTTTGATTTCAAAAATTATTTTTGTTGGGGATATAATTCTAGGTTGACAGTTTGTTTTGTTCTTAATTTCAGTTTTATAAGTACTCCAGTGTTTTGCAGTTTGATTTGTTTCTTAGGAGAAATCTTCTGTCATTCTTACCATTGTTTCGCTATATGTAATGTATCTTGTTCCTCTGGCTGTTTTATTACTAGTTTTGAACAATTTGATTATGAAATGCTTTGGTTTAGTTTTCTTCTTGTTTCCTGTGCTTCAGGCTCATTGAGTTCTGTGGATCTGTGGCTTTTATCAAATTTGAAAAACTTTTGGCCATTATTTCTTCAAATACTTTTTCTCTCCCACTCGCCTCCTCTTCAGGAACTACAATTGTTTGTACTAGGTCACTTGAAGTTTTCCCACAGGTCACTTATGATCTGTTCTTTATTTTAGTCTCTTGTTTTTATTTCACTTTGGATGGTTTCTATTGTTATATCTTGAAGTTCATGTGTTCTGTGTGTCTAATTTGCTTTTAATCCCATTCTATATATTTTATCATTTTAGACCTTGTAATCTTATCTCTAGAAATTCAATTTGGATATTTTTTATATTTTAGATATCTCTACTTAAAATGTTCAACATTTTCTCTAACTTCTTGAACACATGGAATATAGTTGTAATAACTATTTTAATGTCCTTGTTTACTAAATCTATCATATGTGTAATTCCTCAGTTATTTTCAATTGATTTATATTTCTCTTCATTTTGGTTCCTATTTTCCTGATTATCTGTGTGCCTGATAATGCTTTATTAGATGCCAGACATTTTGAATTTTAGCCTGTTTGATGCTGAATATTTTTGTATTAACATTAATGCTCTTTATCTTCTTTCTGGGATGTGATTAGTTACTTGTAAACAGTTTGATCATTTTCAGGCTTGCTTTTAACTAGAGCAGACTCTAGTGTAGTGTAAGTGTTGGCAAACACTTGACCTCTGAAGCATGCCCAGTTAGTTACCTGTTTTTACTTTGTTTTCCTTTTCAGCCTGCAAGTGAATGATAGTTTTTAAATATTTTAAATATTACATTTTTATTGGTTCTATAAATACCTGCATATTAAGCTTGTGTGCTTCTCATTATACTTATTGACTCTTTAGGTTGACACCATTCATCAGTTTTGAAAAACTCTTGGCTATTATTTTTTTTAATGTTGTTTCTTTCCCAGTTTTTGTCTGCTTTCCTTCTGAAACCCATTTGAGATGCTCCCACATGCCTCGGAAGCTCTGTCCTGTTCTTCCTCCAGCCTTCTCATGCTGTACCTCACTATGGTTATTTTCTCTTGTCCTGTTTTCCAATTTATTAATCCTGGGGCCTGCTGTCTCCAAAGTGTGGTTATGCTAACCCACTGATTTCTTAATTTGTATACATTAAGTTTTACAACTAGAATATCCATTTCATTATTTTAATACAATTCAATTCACTTTTGAAATTGTCTGTCCTTTCAAATATTTTGTCCACCTTTTCCTCTATTTTATTTAACATACAGATCATAGTTAAAGCGCTTACTTGTAACTCCAGCATATTGATTGCTTGTGTGTCTGCTTGTGTTACTTGTTCTTCTGTTTGTCATCAAGCATATTGTCTTGCCTTATTGTATACCTAGTAATGTTTTCTTTTAAGTTGGATGACATGCATCAAAGATGTATATAGATGGAAATAGACACAGATAGATATTCTTGATGTCTTCCATCATGGAATCTTCCACCATGATATCTTCTATCATGGAAGATATCTCTTTCCCTTTGCTATGTATTTTTGAGTGGAACTGGATAGCAGTACATAAGACTCAATCCTTCTTTAGTTGGTCCCTTTTTCTTGGGGATATTCCTGTTAGGCTTTTGGTTGAGAGCGTGGTCTTCATTCCCATCACCAATCACTTTGAAAGACTGAGATCTAGCCTAGAATTCTAAGATTGATGGCCTGCTTTTCAGCTTCCTGCCCCACATAGTTAAAAATGTCCTGTGGCAGACAATCAACACCGTATTTGAAGTAGGTCCCTTTTCCTGTTGAGTCTTTATTTCCAAAGAACTAAGAGACTAGAGACTTCACTCTGGTTTTTAGAAGCTGTCAGCCTAGTTGCCCCACCCAGAACTAGGACATGGTACTGGAATGCATCAGCTGTCATGTGAGATATCAGCCGTTATGCGGTGAATTGTGTCTCTCCCAAAATTCATATGTTGAAGCCCTTACTCTAGTACTTTAGAATGTGACATATTTTGAGACAGGGTCTTTAAAGGGGTGATTAAGTTAAAATGAAACTGTTGGGGGGGCCCTGATCCAGTCTGACTGGTGTCCTTATAAGAAGAAGAAATTTGGACATGCAGAGAAAGAGACACCAGGGATGTGCACACACAGAGGAGAGGCCATGTGATGACACAGGGAGAAGATGGCCATCTACAAGTAAGAGAGTGATTATACTCAGGCTCCATTGTCTATCTGACATAGCAGCACCCTCTGTAACAAAGCATGAGCTGAGCTCACACACACAAACTTCTGATGCCCCTTCTCACCAAACCCCATGGTGGCTCTTGAAGCTTTGTATCAACTCTGCCTTTCTTTTCCCATTCTCTATAAGCTTGACTTTACCTCCATAATCTGTAGCTCTGAGTCACTGGGGTGTATGACAAGCAGCTGCATGTGGCTGCCTAAAATTAAATTTTTTTTTTCTGGTGTTCTCTATTCTTTTATTTTATTTTTTTTAAATTTTATTTTGTCGATATACATTGTAGCTGATTATTGCTCCCCATCACCAAAACCTCCCTCCCTTCTCCCTCCCCCCTCCCCCCCAACAATGTCCTTTCTGTTTGCTTGTTGTATCAACTTCAAATAATTGTGGTTGTTATATCTTCTTCCCCCCCCCGGTTTGTGTGTGTGTGTGTGTGTATGTGTGTGTGTGAATTTATATATTAATTTTTAGCTCCCTCCAATAAGTGAGAACATGTGGTATTTCTCTTTCTGTGCCTGACTTGTTTCACTTAATATAATTCTCTCAAGGTCCATCCATGTTGTTGCAAATGGCAGTATTTCATTCGTTTTTATAGCTGAGTAGTATTCCATTGTGTAGATATACCACATTTTCCGTATCCACTCATCTGATGATGGGCATTTGGGCTGGTTCCAACTCTTGGCTATTGTAAAGAGTGCTGCGATGAACATTGGGGAACAGGTATACCTTCGACTTGATGATTTCCATTCCTCTGGGTATATTCCCAACAGTGGGATGGCTGGGTCGTATGGTAGATCTATTTGCAATTGTTTAAGGAACCTCCATACCATTTTCCATAGAGGCTGCACCATTTTGCAGTCCCACCAACAATGTATGAGAGTTCCTTTTTCTCCGCAGCCTCGCCAGCATTTATCGTTCATAGTCTTTTGGATTTTAGCCATCCTAACTGGGGTTAGATGGTATCTCAATGTGGTTTTGATTTGCATTTCCTGGATGCTGAGTGATGTTGAGCATTTTTTCATATGTCTGTTGGCCATTTGTATATCTTCCTTAGAGAAATGCCTACTTAGCTCTTTTGCCCATTTTTTAATTGGGTTGCTTGTTTTCTTCTTGTAAAGTTGTTTGAGTTCCTTATATATTCTGGATATTAATCCTTTGTCAGATGTATATTTTGCAAATATTTTCTCCCACTCTGTTGGTTGTCTTTTAACTCTTTTAATTGTTTCTTTTGCTGTGCAGAAGCTTTTTAGTTTGATATAATCCCATTTGTTTATTTTTCCTTTGGTTGCCCGTGCTTTTGGGGTCGTATTCATGAAGTCTGTGCCCAGTCCTATTTCCTGAAGTGTTTCTCCTATGTTTTCTTTAAGAAGTTTTATTGTTTCAGGGTGTATATTTAAATCCTTAATCCATTTTGAGTTGATTTTAGTATACGGTGAGAGGTATGGATCTAGTTTCATTCTCCTGCATATCGATATCCAGTTATCCCAGCACCACTTGCTGAAGAGGCAGTCCCTTCCCCAGTGAATAGGCTTGGTGCCTTTGTCAAAGATCAGATGGCAGTAAGTGTGTGGGTTGATTTCTGGATTCTCTATTCTATTCCATTGGTCAGTGTGTCTGTTTTTATGCCAGTACCATACTGTTTTGGTTATTATAGCTTTGTAGTATAGCTTAAAGTCAGGTAGTGTTATGCCTCCAGCTTTATTTTTTTTGCTGAGCATTGCTTTGGCTATTCGTGGTCTTTTATTGTTCCATATAAATGTCTGAATAGTTTTTTCCATTTCTGAGAAAAATGTCTTTGGAATTTTGATGGGGATTGCATTGAATTTGTATATCACTTTGGGTAGTATGGACATTTTCACTATGTTGATTCTTCCAATCCAAGAGCATGGAATATCTTTCCATCTTCTTGTATCCTCTCTAATTTCTCTCAGCAGTGGTTTGTAGTTCTCATTATAGAGATTTTTCACCTCCTTGGTTAACTCAATTCCTAAGTATTTTATTTTTTTGGTGGCTATTGTAAATGGGCAGGCTTTCTTGATTTCTCCTTCTGCATGTTCACTATTGGAGAAAAGAAATGCTACTGATTTTTGTGTGTTGATTTTGTATCCTGCTACTGTGCTGAAATCATTTATCAAATCCAACAGTTTTTTTGTAGAGGTTTTAGGCTGTTCGATATATAGGATCATGTCATCTGCAAACAGGGACAGTTTGACTTCATCTTTTCCAATCTGGATGCCCTTTATTTCCTTCTCTTCTCTGATTGCTCTGGCTAGTACTTCCAACACTATGTTGAATAGGAGTGGTGAGAGTGGGCATCCTTGTCTAGTGCCTGTTCTTAAAGGAAAAGCTTTCAGCTTTTCCCCATTCAGGATGATATTGGCAGTGGGTTTGGCATATATGGCTTTAATTATGTTGAGATACTTTCCCTCTATACCTAACTTATAGAGGATCTTTGTCATGAATGAGTGCTGAACTTTATCAAATGCTTTTTCAGCATCTATAGAGATGATCATATGGTCCTTGTGTTTGAGTTTATTAATATGGTGTATCACATTTATTGATTTGCGTATGTTGAACCAACCTTGCATCCCTGGGATGAATCCCACTTGATCGTGATGAATAATTTTTCGTATGTGTTGCTGTATTCTGTTTGCTAGTATTTTAGTGAGGATTTTTGCATCTATATTCATCAAGGATATCGGCCTGTAGTTTTCTTTTTTGGTTATATCTTTACCTGGTTTGGGTATCAGGATGATGTTTGCTTCATAGAATGAGTTTGGGAGATTTGCGTCCGTTTCAATCTTTTGGAATAGTTTGTAAAGAATCGGTGTCAATTCCTCTTTGAATGTTTGGTAAAATTCTGCTGTGAATCCATCTGGTCCTGGGCTTTTCTTTGTTGGGAGCCTTCTGATAACAGCTTCAATCTCCTTTATTGTTATTGGTCTGTTCACATTTTCTACGTCTTCACGGTTCAGTTTTGGGAGCTTGTGTGTGTCCAGAAATTTATCCATTTCCTCCAGATTTTCAAATTTGTTGGCGTATAGTTGTTTATAGTAGTCTCGAATGATTCCTTGTATTTCAGATGAATCAGTTGTAATATCGCCTTTTTCATTTCTAATTTTTGTTATTTGAGTCTTCTCTCTTCTTTTTTTTGTTAGCCATGCTAATGGTTTGTCAATTTTATTTATCTTTTCAAAAAACCAACTTTTTGATTCGTTGATCTTTTGAATTGTTTTTTGGTTTTTAATTTCATTCAGTTCTGCTCTGATCTTAATGATTTTTTTCCGTCTGCTAACTTTAGGGTTGGATTGTTCTTGTTTTTCTAGTTCTTTAAGGTGAAGTGTTAGGTTGTTCACTTGCCATCTTTCCATTCTTCTGAAGTGAGCATTTAATGCAATAAATTTTCCCCTCAATACTGCTTTTGCAGTATCCCACAGGTTTTGGTATGATGTATCATTGTTTTCATTAGTTTCAATAAACTTTTTGATTTCCTGCTTGATTTCTTCTTGGACCCATATGTCATTAAGTAGAATGCTGTTTAATTTCCATGTGTTTGTATAGTTTCCAGAGTTTTGTTTGTTATTAATTTCTAGTTTTAATCCATTGTGGTCTGAGAAGATACATGGGATAATTCCAATTTTTTGAATTTATTGAGACTTGATTTGTGACCTAATATGTGATCTATCCTGGAGAATGATCCATGTGCTGATGAGAAGAATGAATATTCTGAGGTTGTTGGGTGGAATGTTCTGTAGATATCTGCCAATTCCAATTGGTCTAGAGTCTTGTTTAGATCTTGTGTTTCTCTACTGATTCTTTGCCTAGATGATCTGTCTAATATTGACAGTGGAGTGTTCAGGTCCCCTGCTATTATGGTATTAGTGTCTATTTCCTTCTTTAGGTCTAATAGAGTTTGTTTTATAAATCTGGCTGCTCCAACATTGGGTGCATACATATTTATGATTGTTATGTCTTCTTGATGGATCAGTCCTTTTATCATTAAGTAGTGTCCCTCATTGTCTCTTTTTATGGTTTTTAGTTTAAAGTCTATTTTGTCAGATATAAGAATAGCCACTCCAGCTCGTTTTTCTTTTCTGTTTGCATGGTAAATCTTTTTCCATCCTTTCACTCTTAGTCTGTGTGAATCTTTATGGGTGAGGTGGGTCTCTTGTAGGCAGCATATAGTTGGGTCCTGCTTTTTGATCCAGTCAGCCAGTCTGTGTCTTTTAATTGGGGAATTTAAGCCTTTAACATTAAGAGTTGTTATTGAAAGGTGTTGATTTATTCCTAGCATTTTATTGGTTGTTTGGTTGTCTTAGGTGTCTTTTGTTCCTTGCTTTCTGATTTACTGTTTGGTTTCTTTGTTTGTTGGTTCCTTAGGTTGTAGATAGTGTTTTTGTTAGCTTGTTTTCTCTTCATGAATGCCATTTTTATTGTACTAGCGGGTTTAGATTTTTCTTAGGTTTTTATGGCAGTGGTAGTTATTTTTCAGGAACAAACCCAGTACTCCCTTGAGGATTTCTTGTAAGGGTGGTCTTGTGGTAGTGAACTCCCGCAGTTTTTGTTTGTCTGAGAAATATACTATTTGCGCCTCATTTTGGAAGGATAGCCTTGCAGGGTAGAGTATTCTTGGCTGGCAATCTTTGTCTTTTAGTATTTTGAAAATATCATCCCATTCCTTTCTAGCTTTTAGGGTTTGTGATGAAAAGTCTGATGTTAACCTGATTGGGGCTCCCTTATAGGTGATTTGACGCTTCTCTCTTGCAGCTTTTAAGATTCTCTCTTTGTTTCTGAGTTTTGCCAATTTGACTATGACATGTCTTGGAGAAGGCCTTTTTGGGTTGAATACGTTTGGAGATCATTGAGCTTCCTGGATCTGAAGATCTGTGATTTTTCCTATACCTGGGAAGTTTTCTGCCACTATTTTGTTGAATATGTTTTCAATGGAATCTCCATTTTCCTCCCCTTCTGGAATACCCATGACTCGGATATTTGAGCGCTTGAGGTTGTCTGATATCTCTCTCAGATTTTCTTCCATGTCCTTGATTCTTTTTTCTTTCTTTTTGTCTGCTTGTGTTATTTCAAACAGCCCATCTTCAAGTTCAGAGGTTCTCTCTTCAACTTCGACAAGCCTGCTGGTTAAACTCCCATTGTGTTTTTTATTTCGCTGAATAACTTCTTCAGTTCAGCAAGTTCTGCTACATTTTTTTTCAGGACATTGATTTCCTTGTATATTTCCTCTTTCAGATCCTGTATACTTTTCCTCATTTCATCATGATGTCTAGCTGAGTTTTCTTGTATCTCATTCAGTTTCCTTAGAATTATCACTCGAAATTCCTTGTCAGTTATTTCATGGGCTTCTTGTTCTATAGGATCTAGAGTATGAGATTTATTAACTTTTGGTGGTGTACTTTCTTGATTTTTTGTATTTCTGGTGTCTTTTTTTTGGTGTTTATTCATTGTGGCAGGGGGTTTCACAGTCCACCGGTTTGAGACTAATGACTAACTAGGATGTTGCTGTGGTTGCCAATTTGGTATGGCTCCCGCCGTGACTGCTCAGTTGGCCTCTAGTGTCTTGTGTGTGTGGTTGCCTCGGGTCTTGGGCTTCTCCGGGGATCCACCTTTCTGGTCAGCTTGTACTCTGCTGGGCTGGTGGATCACGTACCACAGGGTGTGTGATCTCTGTTGAGCTTTCACTTTCTGTACAGGACTTCTCCCCGTTCCGTGTGCTCTGGCCCAGGCTGTTAGATCGTGCAGTGGTGACCCCACCGGGTGTGTGGTTTCTGTCGAGTCTCCGCCTCACTGGCCGCACGTCTCCCCCCTCTGTGCACACTGTGCTGGGCTGGGGTGTGTCTTCTGCACCCCTCGTCTATCAGCTGGGCCTTCAAGACCCTGCTCAGCACCGCCTCGCCCAGGAAGTCTACCAGGTTTCTGCTAGGCACAGACGACCGGTCTCTCTGGGTGCCTTTGTAGCACTGTGTAGATCTTTCTCGGGTCTTGTTCACCTTTGTATCCCCCCGGTATAAACCGAGTCTAGTGCCCGCCTGCAGCCTGCTCTCCGGCAGGTTCAAGCGGACCTGGGAACTCTCCTACCACACACTATTCCCAACCAGAAATTCGTTAGGCTTTTTTCCAAACTGGTGGTCGCAGAGATGGTATCTGCCTCCCAGTAACAGGAAGTTTACCGGGGCCGGAGTCCAGGGTGTGGTGGAGTGACAGTCGGCCTGCCCGTACTTCCTAGCCCTCCCAAAAGTGGTCGGGACGCCCCACACCCCCAGTCCTGCCAGAGAACCGCGGAGGGAGTGGGAGAGGAGGCCGGCCCGCAGGGTCCGGAAAGCCCCGCGCCAGGAAAAGCAAATGGGCTCAGTGATGGCCGAGCAGGGCGGAGCTGCCCGCACCTGGGAAAATGGAGGCAGCACCGGGGCAGTGAGTGGCCTGGTGGTGCAGGCGGGAGCCGCGTGGGCATCCACCCCCCGAACAGAGCTGTGCCAGGGATCACTCACAGTGCTGTGCCAGGTCGGGCGCTCGCTCTGTCTCTGGTTTGTTGCCTTCCGTGTTCTCGGCGCTGCCGCCTCAGGCTGTTCAGTCGCGGCGCCGCTCGGGCGCTCCCAGGAATCTTCTTTAATGCCGGCCTGAAACCTCGAATCCTGAATAGGGCAGCTGGCCGCCTTCAGTGCGGCCCCAGCCTCCGGGATCCTGGCTGCATCCACAGCAGCCCTGGCGCCATGTTCCCTGTTTCAAGACTCGCTTTTGCAGCTAAGAATCAGTTCTTTTCCTGCTCCACACTTCAAAGCTGTTGCCTGTAAATGAGGCAGCCTCTCCTGCCAGGGGCAAAGTGGCGTTGAGCCCCCACGACCGGCCAGCAGCAGCAGTCCTCCCTTAAGAGATGGCCAGAGGAAGGTCCACAAGTTTCCCGGCTGCCTGAGGCCCAGTGGCCACCTTTTCCACCTCAGCTACTCCGCGCCAGCCGCCGCAGCCGCCGCCATCTTGAAACTCCCGCTAAAATTAAATTTAATTACATTAAACAAAATTTAAAATTCAGCTCCTCAGTCACAATAGCCACATTTCAAGTGCTCAGTAGCCATGCGTGGCTAATGGCTACTATACTGGACAGCACAGTATGGAACATTTGCATCATTCCAGAAAGCCCTGCTAGATGGCCCTGCTCTAGAGTCTGTCTATGTACCACATGTTTGTATGTGTCCTGGTTTGTGGATGTCTGTGCATGGGTAAGTTCCATTTGTGCAGGAATACTTTCATGATTCCTCTTGTGCCAGTTTAATCTCTATGGCTGCTTGCATAAGTCCCAGTGTCTATATGTGTATGTGTATGCCAGAGAGTGCCCTTATGAGTCCATATAGTCACACTTGTTCCCAGCTGTGCAGCATGCCCTGATGTGTACCTACTTGTTTATTCATTATTTATTCATTCATCAAACACTTATTGAGCACAGGTACCATGTCCTATGCTATGTCATAGGGATAAGGGTTAAAAACTAAACAAAACAAAATCCTTCTGACCTCCAGGAGTTACAAATCCAGTAGTGTGCTACAAATCACAGCATAAATGCAATCCTACAATAGAGGCATGGGCATTTGCTTTAGGTACATGGGGGAGGGAGCTGCCAAAGTCCTGAGGAAGCCAGAGAAAGCTTTCCAGAGATAACGAGGAATTTAAAGGCTAAATAAAGAGAGTGTGCAGAGGCCTGAAGTGGGATAAATCATGGTGCATCAGACAAGAGCAAGAAGCTCACTGTGGAACAGCGTCCCCATGTGTCCCAAAAGGGGCAGGGCGCAGTGGCTGAGGGTAAATCTAGAAAGAGTAGGTTTGAGAGAGTTTGCCCTGTCTGCCATGGTAAGGAATGGGACTCATGGGTAGAGATGTCCCTTGGCCAGACTGCAGGAAAGGGTGGGGTGGAGGGACAGGAGGATCAGTTTGGGCAAGACAGTGGAGAGGAGGAGGCAGGGAATGTCTGATGCTGGAATCTGGGAGTGAGTGGGCAGATCCTGAGATACAGTGTCAGATGCATTTTTTTCCATGGCCCATGTTCCGTCTGGGGGCTTACAGGAAGAGAGAGCAGGTCCTGGTCAGGAGACACTGATCACAGGAAAACTGGATGCAGGTGAAAACCAGCTAACGTTTTAACGATTTCTGTGGCCTGTGGGAGAGCAGCCCAGATCTTCCCAGGCCATGGCCACTGTCCAAACGTCCTCCAAAGCTGGGCAGCAGTCAGGGTGTCTGGGAGGAGCCAACCCAAGGACATAATTCACATCTATGTTAGGTCTGTGGAGGATATTTCCAAAGGAGGAGACCCCATCTGTTTTCCACACTGATGATGACCTGAGGAAAAGACTGTTGAGTCCAGGCTAGTTGGGTCCCCTTAAACTGCTGTGTCTGCCCTGATTCACATGCTGGGACCAACTGAAAGGGTTTCCGTGGCACTTGTCTATGATTCTTGACCTCAGCCCTGATCCTCCTGCCTTGCCTCACTCACTCCACCTCATTCCGCCATTTTCTGCACCTTCTCTGCTGTGGGATCTCTCATTTCTGTTTCTCTACTGCCACTGCATGTGGACAATATAGTATTGGTGAAACTGCCCGAGGTGCCATGACTGATACTCCTCAAGGTTCAATCTATCTTTGGTCCCCCCAGTGACTGTCTTCTGTTGACAAAGTCTCCACCCCAGTTCTACTTGCTCCAGACAGAGGAAAGGGCTTAAAATAAGTCCATAATGATCTTAGACCCTTCTTGTCTGTTACAAAATTTAAAATACTATTTAAATTGGTGTTATTGTTCAATATGTAACCTTGTATGTCAGCTAGACTATCTCTGCCCAATAAGAACTAGAAAAGATTGTGTTAGACCTCCAGGTTCATGCTCTGTGGAAGTCCAGTGACATCCTCAAAATTTTTTGTGAAGCCCTGATGAAGTTAATGGTGTCATGGTCACCTTCAGTTCCAAATCTCACAACATACACACCCCTGACCAAGAGAGTTTTCTTCTCCTACCCAGCTGTTTCCCTGTACTCTGTTGGAAAAGAGCCGGCACAAAAACCCTGAGGTCCTGGCAATGTGGTCTGACTAACCCAGCTGTAACCATGTGGAGGGTTTTTAACCAGGTCAAAGCCTGGGCCCACACCACATGGACTAGCCTGACGCTAAAGGAGATCGTGGGTCCAGGCTGTGGCTCTGCTCAGCTCAGATCCCAGCCCCTCACAGTGTCACAAAATAGAGCAATCCTGTAGCTGAGCTGGGTTTGGGCAGGGAAAGGGTGAGGAACCCCAAGGTCTGGACAGACCCCTTCTAGGACAAGCGGATTCTGCTACACACCCAAAAGTTGCTTCACTGATGGAATGTGGGATCTAAGGAATCCTGTCTTTTTAGGTGAGGCAGGATAGTAACTGCCAGGAGCCATGTAGGGTTAAATGGTGGAGAAACAAGTCTTCAATTATACCTGTCAAAGACAAACACAGAGGACATTAGTCAAGGAGGTGAAAACAGATTTTATTCAGTAACCACTGTCAGTAGGGAGGGATGAGGCATTTCAAAGGGAGGATGAGGGAGTCAGGAGGGGGTGAGTGGAGCTCAGTCAAGTCAGGGAAGTGAAAAATTACAAAGGGTCATCAGGACAGCCGTGTCTGCCAGCTGTCAGTTATTGGAGTTGGGAGCCTATCCTTCCATAGAGACTGGGAGACAGAGGCTTTGTTACTCCTAATGATTACGCTTCAAAGGAATGGCTCTCAGATCCTTAAGAAAGACACCCCTGAGGTGTGGGAGATACATGTTCACAATTGTAAATATGTACCTTTACTTTTTAGCCTTTTTAGTAAATGCTCTGAGGAAGAGGTCAGGGGCCTATATCAGGTTTTGGCTAGAACAGGCAATTCTCCTGGCAGCCTTGAGCTTTCTCAGCAGGTATTGTAATGGGGATGGGGGTGTGCTGGGGTCATCCTAGGACATGGCCTCAGGCTACTGTAAGTCGTCTCTCAGTGTAGAGGTTTGGAGAGAGTCATAAGGTGCTGTGGGCTTGGCAGCCCTCATATCAACACTTCCTAACTCAGTTTTGGATGGAGTTGTCCCATTCTCTGAGCCTCAATTTCCTCGCATGTAAAATGTGAAAAGAAATCCTTTCCTGCCATTGGGTTGTTGTAAATGATGAAGTAGTGATCTTCATCATCATTTCTGATCTAGAAGAGACCTTAGTGATGACATATTGCAAAATGCCATGGATTTCTTGCTTTGCACACACTTTCTGAAGACCCTTCTGTTTCAGCTTGACATCTCGAGTGACAAGGATGTTATTTTATTAGTGGACACCTCTAGAGGCTGGGAAAATCCCTCATCCCCCTGAGCTATGATCTGCAGTTTCCACTCACTGATCCTGGCTCTGCTGTCAGGATACACTGTCGGCTCCCTTTCCCACAGGACAGCACTTGAGTGATTTAAGACATTATCTTGTCTTACCCAGATCTTCTCTGCCCAAACATTTATTTCCATACTTCCTGCTAACCTGATCATCTCTGCCAGTGTGTCCTGTCTGTAAAGGCCCCTTTGGACCTCACTTCCAGGTGTGTGGGCCAGAGTCATCTCCTGAGCATGGTCTGACAGGGCCATCAGCTATTATATTCATGAGTAGTTAGTAACAATATGAATAAGTCGTTGCTAAATCTTTTGATGGTTTCCAAAGGCCAAAGTTCAAAGCTGAAAATCAGTAAATTTCTCCTGTCAGAAGAAAAATGTGCCTTCCTATATATTAGGAACATTCCACGTTGCTCAAGTTTTCTGCTCCTGGTTATAGAGGACTGGAAGAATTATACCTGTGTCTGCCCATAATGAGCTTAAAAGAGATAAAATAGTAGAATCTAGGCTTAAGTGAAAATCATAGATAAAACTCAGAGAGCAGGACATGAAACCTGTCTCCTGCATTTTCCAGAAAGAATTTTGAAGCCGGGAATAAACGAGACTCAGTCCACGTTGGGGAGAGTCAGTGTCCCAAGTCTCTACGGCATCTTTGAAGGCCAGAGTTTCCAGTGAGCCATTTCTTCACAAGAATTCATGCTGATTCATAGAACCACAGATTCATAGAGTCATAGAAACATAAATTCAGAGTGATATCTACCAGTCCAACCCAGCACCACATTATAGCCTCCTTTCTTTATGTGTAGCTCTTTCTCCAACAAAGAGAACCTGGCTCTCATTATCCACAATATTTACTTCTTTGCTTGATTCTAGAATACACATAAATTAGTTTAGGTGCCACTTCCCCCAACCCTTGTTGAATTTAATTATTTTTGAGCACATGAAAATGAGCATATTTCTATATGTAAGAACAATTAAAAGGTATACTCAAAGAAGCATCCCATCCCACCACCTTGTCTCTTTTCATCTCTCATAATCTCATCAGTTTTTAGTTTATAGTTCTTGTTTCATTTTTGTGCAAATTAATGGATACATATTTATTTTCCTGTTTCCTGAGCTTTCTTATATGAATACCAGATACTTCAAGAAAAAGTTCTCATCTAATTTTAGTCTAACCCTAAACCTATACAAATGACACATTTGCAATTATTTAGCAACTTCAAGTGAATACATAAAGGGATGAATAGTTTTTTATTTTATTTTTTATTGATTATTTATATTTGTAGAGTACAGAATCAACTATCAATACATGTGCACACTATGTGGTGATCAAATTAGGATAATTAGTATGCTCATGTTTACAAAACATCGTCAATCATTGTGAACCTTAACTAGCTTCCTGCCAGCCCCCTCTCTCTTCCCCTCCCCCATCTTACCTCTAAAAACCGCAGTTCTGTTCTCTCTTTAATTTTGGGGGGGGAAATAGCTTCTAAAACTAAGCCAAATGATTGAATCAACTTTCTAATTTTTTCTCTCCATAAGCATTCTGGTCCTGCTTATGAGCATTCAAAAGCACTTACCATTCAACCTGAGGTGAAGCACGAGATGGCAGTAGACGTCCTGACAGCCATTCTGATTTATCAATACACTCATCTCAATTCCTACACTAAAAATATCTGCAATTTTGCAACCTTCTTCTGATCAGTAAATATAAGGATTTGGGCTAATTGGATATCTGATGACATTCAACTCCAAGATTCTGTGAGACTCTGTTCCCATGGTGCTGTGGTTCTAATATTCCATAGCACAGGAAAATCAATTTTTAGAGACATTTACAGGCAGTCCCACTGTCCTGTCTTGAACCTCCTCAGCCAAAGACTGAACATGGCTGGAATGGGCTATGTAATGAAGAAGGGCACCTTCAGAGCAGACCCCATGTACCTGCGGAAGGCCCTTGTGTATAACCTCGGAGAGGAAAAGAGGACCAGGCTTCACATTCAAAAACTCCAGAAGGTTTTAAATATCCAGCTCAGGGAGATCGATAGAGAAAACGCAGCCCTGAAGAAATTTTTGGTAAAGCTTCACAAGACAACGGGTTGTTTTCCTCGAGTGCAGTTCTGGTGACCGATGCCTCTGTGGGTGAAGAGTTCATCTAAAAGTTTCATTACAGAACACATCTAAGTCTCCTTCTGTTATCTCTATGTGACCCAAGAAAGCAATATAAGCAACTTCTAGGACAAGCCAAAAAAGAAAAAAGACTGTACAATTGAAGACACAAAGGGAATGTGGAATGTCTACAATAGAATCAACAATTTCCTACAATAGAGAGAATAAGACATGGATTTTTTCCAAATGATCCATTTCTTTACAACTCGAGGTGGTAAAATACAGTGTATACATTGTTTTCTTACAAACTTTCCTTGAGACAAGAACAAACTTAGCTATTTTAGAGATTTCTGATATTGATCATGAAATACATATTGTACTTGCTTTAATCCTGTTTTTTCTCATCAATAGAAATTTCAATTATTTTTGTATAGTTTTAATAGCACGAATAAATAAAAGTTGATGCTAAATTTAAGATGAAAGTAACACAATAGTGGCAAATGCATAGAATATTGACTCTATAAGAGAACTCAATTCAAATCTAGGTTTTGTCATGTATTACCTGTGTGATCCTGGGGTTAGAAACTCTTTTCTTTTACTCAAGATGGAGATAATAATATCTATATTAAAAATTATTTTAAGGATTAAGTAAGATAATATATATACAGGGCATATTGCAGATACCCCCCAAATGGTAGTAGCTCTTATTGTAACTATTTTTGTTTTCATTACTATTTTTACCACTGTGTAATAAAGCCCAGGTTGTATTCCTAATTCTTCTACGAATATCCTACGATCTCTAGGCAAATCCATTTCCATTCATGGACATCAGTTTTTTCCAAAGCTATAATGTGAGAGCTGGACTAGATAATCTCCAATGGCCCTTCTGACTTTAAGTTCTTCAATGCTAAAACTCCATGCTTCAACTTTGAAATGTGTTTGAAGCACCCTAGAGAAAAGACCTAGCAATTAGCATGCATACCAGCGTGACTTTAGGGGATTGGATGTATGTTCCTACTTAGCCATGACTTATCTCCCACCCTCACATTTAAAGATACTTGACATTCAAATATGATATATTCTTAGCAGCCTCTCATGATAGATATGCTGGCTGACTTACAGAGCAAAGGGAACACACTTCTTGAAAGGCCTTGGAATTAAGTTGCATGTCTTTATGACTTGTTTAGGCTCTGCAGGCAAATAGATCTAGATTCCAAATCAAATCCTGCCTGGTACTGTTGTTTCATATTAGGCAAGTTGCCTAACATTTATATACCTTAAGTTGCTTAGATTTTCCAGCTATAAAATGGGAATATATTAACTCAAAAGACTGTTGTGATGTTTTCCTGTCGTATCACACTTAGATCTGTTAGCACAACGTCTAACATATCGTAGGCACTCATTATACAGTTGCTGTGGTGGTTGTTATTTCCAGAAACAGGCAACAATTGGAGCTTCTGGGCTAATAAATGGCTTTGTGGACCCTCAACACTCCTAGTGTGAGTCGTTACTTTTGGATCTCAGATATGAGATCCTGCTTCACTAGATCCCAATCATCTGCAACAGAAACACGTATGTGCAAGACGGATGGTATAGACACATGTGTCACTTAACAACAGAGACACATTCTAAGAAATGAGTTGTTAGACACTGTTGTCATTGTGTGAACATCGCAGAGTGTTCGTATATAAACCTAGATGGTCCAACCTACTACCAGGCTACATGGCACAGCCTATGGCTTCTGAGCTACAAACCTGCACAGCATGTTACTGTACTGAATACTGTAGGCAATTTTAATACAATGGTAAGTATTTGTGTGTCTAAACATAGCTAAACATAGAAAAGGAACAGTAAAAATATGGTATTACAATCTTATGGGAACACTGTCATATATGCAGTCCGTTGTTGGCCAAAACGTTGTTATGCAGTGCATGACTGCACATAAGATATAGATATAATGTGATGAGCGTGAGGATTTCAGGCTCCTCGGACTTGATCATTTCATTTGTCCTCTCTTCAAGTTCACTGATTCTTCTGCTTAAATCTGCTGTTGGAACCCTCTAGTGAATTTACTTCAGTTTTGTACCTTACAGTTTTGGAATTTCTTTTTGATCCCTTTATATAATTTGTGTTTATTGATCTTCTCTATTTATTGAGACATTTCTCTCTTGGTTTCCTTTTGCTCTTGAGTACACATATGTCATACATTTAAGAGAGTTGACTTAAAGTCTTTGTCTAGTAAGTCCAATGTCTGTGCTTCCTCAGGAACAATTTCTGCTAATTTCTCCTGTGAATGGGTCATACTTTCTTGTTCTTTGAATGCTTTGTAATTTTTTATTGAAAACTGAATATTTTAAATACCATAATGTGATAATGCTGGAAAACAGCTTCTTCCCTCTCCCCAGGGTTTGTGGTTTTTATTTCCTGTGGATTGTAGGAGTTTGTTTTAGTGACTTTTTAAAACTCTATTTGGAAAGTGTCTGTTATTTGTTGTATCTGGTTTCTGTAGTCTTTGTTTCTTTAATTTGTAGTCAGCTAGAGTTTTGATACGGATTTCTTTGAATGTCTGTAAAAGAAAAAAAAAGGAAAAAGAAAGAAGAGAGGGAGGAAGAAAGAAAGAAAAAAGAAAACAAAAAAGATTAAAAGAGAAAAGAAAAAAAACTTTCCCAGTCTTTGCAGATTAGGTCTGTGTTTGGTCACTTATCACTTATGCTTTTTATGACATGGAAAAAGAAACGAAGAGAATAATGTCTCAACAAATAGAGAGTGTCAGTAGATGAAAATTATTAAAAAGAACAAAATATAAATTCTGGATTTGAAAGGTATCATTACTGAATAAAAAATTCACTAACAGCCAAGGACATTATTGGATCAATAAAAGCTGAGGGAGTATGTCACTGCTAGACATACTCTACAAGAAATGTTAAAAGGAGTCCTTTAGGTTAACATGAAAGGATACTAGACAGTAACTCAAAGCCTATAGAGTAACCAAAAGAGGACTAGGCTGGCTATACTAATCATAAAGGAAATGATAAAATACTTTGAGGCAAATGAAAAGGAAAAACAACATACTAAAACTTGTAGAATGCAGCAGTAACAGTGATCAGAGGAAATTTAAACCTGCAAATGGCTACATTAAAAAAGAAGATTCCAAAAGAGTAATTAAATTTTATACCTTAAAGAACTAGAAAAAGAAGAGCATACTAAGCCAAAAAGCCAGCAGAAAGAAAGAACAGAGGTTAAAGTAGAGATAAATGGAATAGGAATAGAAAAAATCCATGAAACTAAAGGTTGGTTCTCTGAGCAGATGAACAAAATTGGTAAACCTTTAGCTAGATTGACTAAGAAAAAGAGAAACTCAAATTATTAAAATCAGAAATGAAAGTGGGGTCATGATCCTACATTACAGAAATAGAAAGGATTATACAAGAACACTATGAATAACTGTACACCAACAAATTAGATAACTCAAATGAAATGTACAAATTCCTAGAAACACATAAATTACAAAAACTAACTAAGGAATGCAACACACAAAATCAATCTGTATAATACAAGGGTGCTTCAAAATGTTCATGGAAAAATAGAATTAAAAGATAATATGAATCTTCCCATGACCTTTTGAAAATATCCTCATACACCACATAAATAGAATAAAGGGGGAAATAAAAGATACGGTCATCCCAACTGATGTTTTTATTTTATTTTATTTTATTTTATTTTATTTTATTTTATTTATTATTATTTTTTAAAATTTTATTATGTCGATATACATTGTGGCTGATTATTGTTGCCCATCACCAAAACCTCCCACCCTCCTCCCTCCCCCCCCAACAATGTCCTTTCTGTTTGCTTGTCGTATCAACTTCAAATAATTGTGGTTGTTATATCTTCTCCCCCCCCCCGGTTTTTTTTCTTATTTTGTGTGTGTGTGTGTGTGTGTGTGTGTGTGTGAATTTATATATTAATTTTTATCTCCCACCAAAAAGTGAGAACATGTGGTATTTCTCTTTCTGTGCCTGACTTGTTTCACTTAATATGATTCTCTCCAGGTCCATCCATGTTGTTGCAAATGGCAGTATTTCATTCGTTTTTATAGCTGAGTAGTATTCCATTGTGTAGATGTACCACATTTTCCGTATCCACTCATCTGATGATGGACATTTGGGCTGGTTCCAACTCTTGGCTATTGTAAAGAGTGTTGCAATGAACATTGGGGAACAGGTATATCTTCGACTTGATGATTTCCATTCCTCTGGGTATATTCCCAGCAACTGATGTTTTTTAAAAAGGATCAAACAAAATACCATACCTTTCCCTATTAAAACACGCTAACTAGGAATACAGGGACAACCTCAAGTTGATAAAAGGCATTTATGAAAAACCCACAGTTAACATCATACTCGGCGGTGGGAGGCTGAAAGTGTTTCCCCCTAAGATATGGAACATAACAAGGATACCTGCTTTTATCAATTGTTTTTAACATTGTACTGGAATTTCTAGCCAGAGCAATTCGGAAAGAAAATAAATAAATAAATAAATAAAGGCCTCCAAATTGGAAAGTAAGAAGTAAAACAACCCTTGTTTTCAGATAACACAATTTCTATATATAAAATCCTAGAGAATTCCCCCAAATCTATTAGAACTAATAAAACAATTCAACAAAGTTGCAAGATACAATATCAACACAAATAAGTCACATTTCTAAATGCTAGTAATGAGCAATCAAAAGGGAAATTAAGAAAACACTTTGATTTACAAAAACATTCAAAAGAATAAAATATCTAGAAATAAATTTAACCAAGGAAGAGAAAAACTTTTACACTGAAAACCACAAAATACTTATGAAAGAAATTCAAGAAGACCTAAACAAATAAACAAATCTTGAGGACTCAGACTTTCCAGTTTCCAAATTTACTACAAAGCTACAGAGATTTTAAAAAGTGTGCTACTGGTAAAGATAAACATATGGACCAACAGAATAGAATTGAGATTTCTTAAATAAATATCTATGGCCAATTTATTTTTGACAGTGTGCCTAGCCATAAAAAAGGAAAAACAGTCTTCAACAAATGGTGTTGGACAACTGAATATCTGCACACAAAAGAGTGGAGTTGGACCTCTACATCATACCATATACAAAAATTAACTCAAAATGTATCATAGACTTGAATATAAGAGCCCAAACTATAAACCCTCAGAAGAAATCTTTGGAATCTTGGATTCATCAATGGATTCTTAGTTATAGCACCAAAAACCTGAGAAACAGAAGACAAAATAAAAATATTGGACTTCATCAAAATTAAAAACTTTCATGCATCAAAGGCCATTATTAAGAAAGTGAAAAGGCAATTTACAGAATGGAAGAAAATATTTGAAAATTATATATCTGGTAAATGTTTGATATCCAGAATATAAATAACTCGTACACCTCAACATCAAAAAGACAATCCTATTTAAGAATTGAGAAAGGATTTAAACACTTCTCCCCAAATAATATACAAATGGCCAAAAAGCAGATGAAAAGATGTTCAACATCAATAGTCATTAGAAAAATGAATCAAAACCACAATGAGATACCACTTCATACCACTGGGATGGCTGGAATAAAATGAACAAACAAAGAGGAAACTAACAAGTATTAGTAAGGATGTGTAGAAATTGGAGCCCTCATACATGGCTGCTGGGAATGTAAAATGGTCTAGCCACTAGAAATGTAGGTGGGCAGTTCCTTGAAAAATTAAACATAATTGACAACAGGTGTTTAAATCAAAACTTGGATACAAATGTTTACAGCAGCATTATTTACAATAACTGAAAGGTGGAAACAACACAAATGTTCATCAGCAGATGAATAAACAAATTATGGTGTATATACACACAATGAAATATTATTCAGCCATACAAAGGAATGAAGTACTCATAAATGCTGCAATGTATAAGAGCCTTAAAAACATTATGCTAAATAAAAGAAGTCAGACACAAAAGATCACAGTTACATTATATGAAATATCCAGCATAGGTAAATCCATAGAGACAGAAAACAAATAGGTGGTTGCTAGGAGCTGGGGAAGGAGAGAATGGGAATGATTGCTTAACGTGGTATGTGGTGTTTCTTGGGTTGATAAAAATGTTGAACTGCACACTTTAAAATGGCTAATTTCATGTTATGTGAATTTCATCTCTAAAAAATATTGAAGAAATATAGAGGATCTTTCATACTAAATGAAAAGGACATTATAAAGAGCATCAGTAAATATAATTGAAAGAGGTAAATATGAAAGATGGCATAAATGTATTTATTGTTTAATGCTTTTTTTCACCTACATGACTTAAAAGACAAAGCATAAAGCACAAATTATAAATCTGTGTTGTTGGCACAAATGTAAAAAGATCTTATCTGTATGACAACAGCAGACAGGAGGGGACAAAGAAAGGGGTTATGTAGAAGCAAAGTTTTTGGATACTATTAAAATTAAGTTGGTATTGATTCAAGCTAAACTGCTATTAAGATATTAATAGTAATTATCTGGGTAACCAGTAAAAAATTACTAAAACATGTAAAAGAAATGTTTGGAGGGACAACACTAAGTGAGATTTGGACACAATCCTCCAATCCAGGTGTGGTATGTGCTCTGCTGCAATGACTCATAAACCTACATGTCACCAGCAGACACTAGTCTAGAGCCAACAGGTGTAGGAGTGGCCCCTTTTATTACACCCAGTGATACACTTGCATATTTTCTGTGTTACATTTGTGCAGCCTTGGGCTCTCAGTGATTAGCAGTCCTAGTTCCTGGAGATGGGAGTAGAGACAATTCTTTCAGGGGTCACAGCAGGTGCTCTACTTGACTGGAAGCTGAGATTTCCACCTGTTTTGTTGTTGTTGTTGTTGTTGTTGTTGTTGTTGTTTTGTGTGTGTGTGTGTGTGTCAGTGGCCCATAAGGCAAAGAAAGGAGTGACTATAATGATTGGGGTTGTAACTGATAAACATCAGGGACTGGGGCTATAGTATATAATGGTAGTAGGGAGGAGTGTGTCTGGAACCTAGGTAACTGGGGTATCTTTAAACTTTTTTAAAGAGCAAGGAACACAACCCTAACTAAGGGCTGACACCTTAGGGATGAAGGTCTGGGTTACCCCAACAAGCAAACAACCCAGACTGCACAAAGCACCAGTTTGGATAAGAGGATTCAGCAAAGGGGACTCCCTCTAATTTCACTAACATTCTCACCTGTTACTTCATTTGGGGGGTTGTGTCAACTGCATGTCTTTTAACTTTATGGTGTCCTTTGCTACCAAAGATTTAAATTTTGGTAGACTATTTTGTTGTGGGTTTTACTTTTTTGTTACTTAATTCTTCTTTAAAGGTCTCCCCTAGTATTATTTTTTTCTTATAATTTTAAAATTTTGTTTACATCCTGTATAAAACACAAGAAATTTTTGTGCATGGTATAAGGAAGAAATCTGATTTTATACCATTTGGAGAGCTAGTCCTTCCAGTATCACTTATGAAGCATTAATTTCCTCCTCTGATGTGAAATGTCATCTATGGTGTACATTAAACTTGCAGATATATGTGGCTTTGTTTCTTCCTCCTCTATTCTGTTTGTCTACTCGTGACCACCACCACCTTGTTTCAATGACTAAAGTTAATTTTTATCTTTATAACTCAGAGAGCCGGTTGCTCTATCCTCTAACCTTCTTGGTTCTGCAAAAGTCTTGGCTATTTTTGCACTCTTATAACTCCACATACATTTTAGAATCATTTTTTTTCATATTCCATTCTTTAAAAAACTGTAGCAATTTTAATGATATTGCTTTTAATTTGTAACCTCTTTAATAAAAATAGTTCTTCTACCCATGAACATTGAATATCTCATTAACATTCTTTTAATGGAATATCTCTTTATTCCTTTAGAAAAGCTTTGTCTTTTCTCCATTAATTTTTTTTAAAAAGACGATTCCTAGATATAATTTCTTCTGTTATTGTGATTATCATACTTATTTTTCATATTTTCTGATTTTTGGTATGTTGACTTCAATATGCGGATAACCTATTTACCAATCATGCTGAATTTTGCTTACTAATTCTAATGATTTTCTTAGGTTTCTAAAAGGGATATAGTACTGTTTAGAAATTGTGATGAATATACTTCCTTTCTAATCTTTTTAGGACTCAATTGTATTAGGGAAGGGGAAAAAAATGGTCCTACATGTGTTAGCACCAGAGCAACACTTAATTATGGTGGTGATCACTGTCACCCTCCCCTTCTTTCTGACTTGAGTTAATGGAAGGATTTGAGGAGGGTTCATAGAGACTTGCATGCTTCTGGAGGACTCCACCAGCCTACTGAGGTCCTCACACTACCCCAGTTGCAGCAGTGCCCACTGAATGCCATAAAAGCAGCCTTCAGATTTTGGACTTGGAGAGTGTGAGAGCATGGCATATTTCCCATGTATTTCTTTCTGGGGCCAGGGCACCATACCTCAGTAGACCACGTTATCCTGATAGGAGCCCATCTGCCAGATGCAGAATACACCTACAGCAAGAGGGGCTTCCTGTGCTCCCATTAGGACTTCCCTTACCAAACCACCACGTACCCCCACAGCAGGGATCTACAGAGATGCACCATTCCTGGGTAGGGCCACTAGACGCAGACATGGCACCACCCTTAATATCAGAGCTGACCCACAAAGAATGGTGGGACTGCACCTGATTATCGCTTCCCCTAAGAACTTCTCGGACATGCATCTGTTCCTCAGTCTCCATGGGCCCACACCTCTCAGGTAGACCTGGAAACGCAACATCCCCATCTGATCTCCAGTCTCTTACCATTACCCCAACCTTTTCCACTGTGTCTTCAGCAATAACCCCTGCATTCTGAACTTACCTGAATCTTCTGAACATAACAGCTATTTCCTTTTTTTACTGTGCCATGTGTATTTCTGTCAGCTAATTTCTCTTTTGTCTTGTCTCCCCCACTACTGTCTATGGGACACCTTTGTCCTGGCCATCCTCATCAATTAGTCCACAAATTTCAGGACATCACACAAAACTGTGATGAAACAAGATGAGGAATGGAGCCCACCACTGGCACTTTCAAGAACTAATGAAGACCTTGGGGAAATGACTGCATCTGGTTTTAGTTATACAGGACACAGTGGCTATGTTATGTAAAATACTGCTGTTAAAGGGCAAACATAGGAAATAGGGAATATTTGGATATTGGGCAGCCAAAGTAGTAGACTGTTATCACCAGCTTTTTATCCTTACTTTTGATTTCTGAGGAATTTTTCCTTCCTACCTTTGATAAATTTTCCACCCTGTGAGTCTTGTTGGGAGCATGCACATGTACACACACACACAGCATCCTGAATCTCATCACCTCCCTCAGGAGTAGCTGGCAAGTTTTTCAGATGGTGGCTGTGGTGCCTGTTCAGTGACAGTAGCAGCAGTATGGTGGCAGCAAAGGGCAGAGCCTGAGGCAAATGGTGGTGGTGACACAGTGGAGCTGCTGGAGCAGGCCTTGCTTGTCTCCTGCTGCCCAGATGCCCTTGTCTTTCCTCTTTTTCCAGCCTTCCCACTGACTTAGTGGGCTACTCCATTTTCTTCCAATAAATCCCTTTTTTGGTTTCAGTCGGTCAGTGTCAACTCCTGTTGCTTGCAATTAAGAACTCTAAATGATACACCCAAAATCTCAGCCAGGGCTTCCACACTGACCAACTCCAGGGTCACCACTGTTAGAAAATAAAAACTGGCAGCCTAGAGTTATGCAATGCGGCACCACAAAACTCATCTATGTGAAAGCAAGAATTATGTACTAATGTGTCTAAAGCACACAACACAGAATAGGAAGATAAAAAATATTTACTTAATTACATATTTGGACAACAAAAACAACTATATTATAATCCCAGCACATAAGCATGGGCTTTCTAAAAGCCCCAGACTTGTATTCAACTCCTTTCTGCCACTTACTATCTGAATAATTTTGGGCAGGTTGCTTAGCATCTGGAAAGTGGGGCTAACAATGGGTTAATTACTGTCCTTTTTTTTTTCTTTTTACTGTAACAAAGTTGATAATACATATCTGTGGGGTACAGAGTTGAACATCAGAACCCAAGTGCAATATGTGGTGCTCACATGAGAATAATTATTATATTCAATAATATACATTATCATTGCTATTCATGATTCTAATAACCCCAGTTGTCCTTTTGAAAGTTCAATGTATTATTGGGAATGTTGTATCTTTCTTTCTTTTATATATATGTTTATTATTTTAGCTCCCACTTATGAGTGAGAACATATGGTATTTCACAGCAGGGAGACATCCAGCAGGGGAGGTGAAAGCTCTGCAGAAACCACATGCCCTGTGGTGACGCCATGCAACCCAGCATCCTGGCCCAGTGCGTACAGAGCAGGGAGATGTCCAGCAGGGGATGAGGAAGTTCCACAGAGACCACACGCCCTGTGGTGCCAGTGTGTGATCTAGCACGCTGGCCCAGTGTGTGCAGAGCAGGGAGACATCCAGCAGGGGAGGCAGAAGCTCCACAGAGACCACACACCCTGCAGTGCCACCATGCGACCCAGCAGCCCAGCCAAGTGCACACTGACCAGAGAGGTGGCTCCCCAGAGAGGCCCAAGACCCGAGGCAACCACACAGGCAAGGAACTAGTGGCCAACTGAGCAGACACTGAGGTAGCCATACCAAATTGGCAACCACAGCAACATCCCGGCCAGACAAGAGTGTCAAAACTGTGGACTGTGAAACCCCTGCCACAATGACTAAACATCAAAGGAAAGATACCAGAAATATGAACAATCAAGAAAGTAAACCACCAAAGGGTAATAACTCTCAATCTCTAGATCCTATAGAACAAGAAGCCCTTGAAATGTCTGACAAGGAATTTCGAGTGATAATTCTAAGGAAACTGAATGAGACACAAGAAAACTCAGCTAGATAACATGATGAAACGAGGAAAAGTATATAGGACCTGAAAGAAGAAATGTACAAGGAAATCAATGTCCTGAAATAGAACGTAGCAGACCTAGCTGAATTGAAGAATTCATTAAATGAAATAAAAAGCACAACAGAGAGTTTAACCGGCAGGCTTGCAGAAGTAGAAGAGAGAACTTCTGACCTTGAAGTTGGGCTGTTTGAAATAACACAGGCAGACAAAAAAAAAAAAAGAAAGAAAGAAAGAAAGAAAAGAAAGAAAGAAAGAAAAAAGAATTAAAGGCATTGAAGAAAATCTGAGAGAGATATCAGACAACCTTAAGTGCTCAAATATCCAAGTCATAGGTATTCCAGAAGGGGAGGAAAAAGGAGATTGCATTGAAAACATATTCAACAAAATAGTGGCAGAAAACATCCCAGTTATTGGAAAAGACCAAGATCTTCAGATTCAGGAAGCTCGAAGATCCCCAAACGTATTCAACCCAAAAAGGTCTTCTCCAAGACATGTTATAGTCAATTTGGCAAAACTCAAAGACAAAGAGAGAATCTTAAAAGCTGCAAGAGAGAAGTGTCAAATCACTTATAAGGGAGCCCCAATCAGACTAACACCAGACTTTTCATCACAAACCCTAAAAGCCAGAAAGGAATGGGTAATATATTCAAAATAATAAAAGACAGAGATTGCCAGCCAAGAATACTCTACCCTGCAAGGCTATCCTTCCAAAATGAAGGGCAAATAGTATATTTCTCAGACAAACAAAAACTGCGGGAGTTCACTACCACACGACCATCCTTACAAGAAATTCTCAAGGGAGTACTGGGTTTGGTACTGGTAAAATAACTACCACTGCCCTAAAAACCCAAGAAAAATCAAAACCCACTAGTATAATGAAAATGGCATTCATGAAGAGAAAACAAACAAACAAACAGAAAGGCTATCTACAACCGAAGGAACCAACAAATACAGAAAACAAGCAGTAAATCAGAAAGAAAGAAACAAAAGACACCTAGGAAATCCAAACTATAATCACTAAAATGCTAGGATTAAATCAACACTTTTCAATAACAACTCAATGTAAAAGCCTTAAATTCCCTAATCAAAAGACACAGACTGGCTGATTGGGTTAAAAAGGAGGACCCAACTATATGTTGCCTCACCCATAAAGACTCGCCTAGACCAAGAGTGAAAGGATGGAAAAAGATTTACCATGCAAACAGAAATGAAAAATGTGCTGGAGTAGCTATTCTTAAATCTGATAAAATAGACTTTAACTAAAAACTATCAAAAGAGATAATGAAGGCCACTGCATAATGATAAAAGGATTGATCCATGAAGAAGACATAACAATCACAAATACATATGCACCCAATGTTGGAGCAGCCAGATTTATAAAGCAAACTCTATTAGACCTAAAGAAGGAAATAGACACTAATACCATAATAGTAGGGGACCTGAACCCCCCACTGACAATATTGGACAGATCATCTAGGCAAAGAATCAGCAGAGAAACACAAGATCTAAACAAAATACTAGACCAATTGGACTTGGCAGATATCTACAGAACATTCCATCCAACAACCTCAGAATATTCATTCTTCTCATCAGCACATGGATCATTCTCCAGGAGAGATCACATGTTAGGTCACAAATCAAGTCTCAACAAATTCAAAAAAATTGGAATTATCCTATGTATTTTTTCAGACCATAATGCATTAAAATTAGAAATCAATACCAAGCAAAATTCTGGAAACTATACAAACACATGGAAATGAAACAGCATTCTACTTAATGACATATGGGTCCAAGAAGAAATCAAACAGGAAATCAAAAAATTTATTGAAACTAATGAGAATAATGATACATCATACCAAAACCTGTGGGATACTGCAAATGCAGTACTAAGGGGGAAATTTATCGCATTAAATGCTTACTTCAGAAGAATGGAAAGATGGCAAGTGAACAACCTAACACTTCCCCTTAAAGAACTAGAAAAACAAGATCAATCCAAACCCAAAGTTAGCAGACAGAAAGAAACCATTAAGATCAGAGCAGAACTTAATAAAATTTAAACCCAAAAAACAATACAAAAGATCAACAAATCAAAAAGTTGGGTTTTTGAAAAGATAAATAAAATTGAGAAACCATTAGCACAGCTTACTAAAAAAAGAAGAGAGAAGATCCAAATAACAAAAATTAGAACTGAAAAAGGTGATATTACAACTGATACATCTGAAATACAAGGAATCATTTGAGAGTACTATCAACAAATATATGCCAACAAATTTGAAAATCTGGAGGAAATGGATAAATTTCTGGACACACACAAGCTACCAAAACTGAGGCAAGAAGATGTAGAAAATCTGCACAGACCAATAACAATAAAGGAGATTGAAGCTGTTATCAGAAGGCTCCAAACAAAGAAAAACCCAGGAGCAGATGGATTCACAGCAGAATTTTACCAAACATACTCTACAAACTATTCCAAAAGATTGAAACAGAGGCAAATCTCCCAAATGCATTCTATGAAGCAAACATCATCCTGATACCAATACCAGGTAAAGATACAACTAAAAAATAAAACTACAGTCTGATATCCTTAATGAATATAGATGCAAAAACCCTCAATAAAATACTAGCTAAAAGAATACAGCAACATATACATAAAATTATTCAGCACGATGAAATGGGATTCATCCCAGGGATGCAAGGTTGGTTCAACATATGCAAATCAATAAATGTGATACACCATATTAATAAACTCAAACACAAGGACCATATGATCATCTCTATAGATGCTGAAAAAGCATTTGATAAAGTTCAGCACTCATTCATGACAAAGATCCTCTATAAGTTAGGTATAGAGGGAAAGTATCTCAACATAATTAAAGCCATATATGCCAAACCCACTGCCAATATCATCCTGAATGGGGAAAAGCTGAAAGCTTTTCCTTTAAGAACAGGCACTAGACAAGGATGCCCACTCTCACCACTCCTATTCAACATAGTGTTGGAAGTACTAGCCAGAGCAATCAGAGAAGAGAAGGAAATAAAGGGCATCCAGATTGGAAAAGATGAAGTCAAACTGTCCCTGTTTGCAGATGACATGATCCTATATATCAAACAGCCTAAAGCCTCTACAAAAAAACTCTTGGAGTTGATAAATGATTTCAGCAAAGTAGCAGGATACAAAACCAGCACACAAAAATCAGTAGCATTTCTATTCTCCAATAGTGAGCATGCAGAATGAGAAATCAAGAAAGCTTGCCCATTTACAATAGCCACCAAAAAAATAAACTACTTAGGAAAAGAGTTAACCAAGGATGTGAAAAATCTCTATCATGAGAACTACAAACCACTGCTGAGAGAAATTAGAGAGGATACAAGAAGATGGAAAGCTATCCCATGCTCTTGGATTGGAAGAATCAACATTGTGAAAATGTCCATACTACCCAAAGTGATATACAAATTCAATGCAATCCCCATCAAAATTCCAATGACATTTTTCTCAGAAATGGGAAAAACTATCCAGACAGTTATATGGAATAACAAAAGACCACACATAGCCAAAGCAATGCTGAGCAAAAAAATAATAATAATAAAGCTGGATGCATAACACTACCTGACTTTAAACTATACTACAAAGCTATAATAACCAAAACAGCATGGTACTGGCATAAAAACAGACACATTGATCAATGGAATAGAATAGAGAATCCAGAAATTAATCCACACACCTACAGCCATCTGATCTTTGACAAAGGTACCAAGCCTATACACTGAGGAAGAGACTGCCTCTTCAGCAAATTGTGCTGGGATAACTGGATATCAATATGCAGGAGAATGAAACTAGCCCGTACCTTTCACCATATACTAAAGTCAACTCAAAATGGATTAAAGAATTAAATATACATCCTGAAACAATAAAACTTCTTAAAGAAAAAATAGGAGAAACACTTCAGGAAATAGGACTGGACACAGACTTCATGAATACGACTCCTAAAGCACGGGCAACCAAAGGAAAAATAAACAAATGGGGTTATATCAAACTAAAATCTTCTGCACAGCAAAAGAAACAGAGTTAAAAGACAACCAACAGAGTGGAAGAAAATATTTGCAAAATATACATCTGACCAAGGATTAATATCCAGAATATACAAGGAACTCAAACAACTTTACAAGAAAAAAACAAGCAACCCAATTAAAAAATGGGCAAGAGCTAAATAGGCATTTCTCTAAAGAAGATATACGAATGGCCAACAGACATATGAAAAAATGCTCAATATCACTCAGCATTCAGGAAATGGAAATCAAAACCACACTGAGATACCATCTCACCCCAGTTATGAGGGCTAATATCCAAAAGACTGTGAACGATAAATGCTGGCGAGGTTGCGGAGAAAAAGGAACACTACTACAATGTTGGTGTGGCTGCAAAATGGTGCAGCCTCTATGGGAAATGGTATGGAGGTTCCTCAAACAATTGCAGATAGATCTACCATATGACCCAGTTGTCCCACTGCTGGGAATATACCCAGAGGGATGGAAATCATCAAGTTGAAGGTACATTTGTTCCCCAATGTTCATCGCAGCACTCTTTACAATAGCTAAGAGTTGGATCCAGCCCAAATGTCCATCAGCAGATAAGTGGATACGGAAAATGTGGCATATCTACACAATGGAATACGACTCTGCTGTAAAAAAGAATGACATACTGCCATTTGCAACGACATGGATGGACCTAGAGAGAATTATGTTAAGTGAAACAAGTCAGTCACAGAAAGACAAATATCATATGTTCTCACTTATTTGTGGGAGCTAAAAATAAATAAATTAATACACAAAAAAATAGGGTGGGGGATGGAAGAAGACATAACAATTACAATTCCTTGAAGTTGATATGACAAGCAAACAGAAAGGGCATTGTTGGGAGGGAGGGGAGAAAGGGAGGAGGGAGGGAGGTTTCAGTAATGGGCCACAATAATCAACTACATTGTATATTGACAAAATAAAATAAAATTTGAAGAAAAAAAGAACATACGGTATTTCTCTTTCTGTGCCTGGCTTATTTAACTTAGTATGATTTTTTCTAAGTTCATTCATGTTGCTGCAAATGGCAATATTTCATTCTTTTATTTACAGCTGAGTAATAGTCCATTGTGTAGATATACCACATTTTTCTTATCCCGTCATCCGATGATGGACATTTAAGTTGGTTCCAACTCTTGACTAAATAGAGCTGCAATAAACATGGGAATGCAGGTATCTCTTCAACATGATGCTTTCCATTCCTTTGGGTATATACCCAGCAATCGAATTGCAGGATTATATGGCAGTTCTATCTGAAGTTGTTTAAGGAATCTCCATACCATTTTCCATAATGGCTGCATCAATTTACAGTCCCACCAAGTGTAGGAGGTTTCCTTTTTCTCCACATCTTCACCAGCATTTGTTGTTCTCTGTGTTTTTGATGACAGCCAGTCTAACTGGGGTGAGATGGTATCTTAATGTGGTTTTGTTTTACATTTTCCTGATGCTGAGTGATGTTGAGCATTTTTTCATGTGTCTCTTGGCCTTTGCATATCACCTGTATTAGTCCATTTGTTTTGCTATAACAGAAATACCTGAGACAGTGTAATTTATAAAGAACAGAGGTTTATTTGGCTCATGATTCTGGGACAGCTGCATCTGGCATAGGCCTCAGGTTGCTTCTACTTATGGTGGAAAGCAGGAGGCAGCTGGCAGGTACAAGCAGACCACATGGTGAGAGGAAGCAAGGAGGGAGGGAAGGTGCCAGGGTCTTTTAAACAACCAGCTCTCATGGGAACTTATAGAGCAAGAACTAAGTACTACCCCCACCTGGGGAGAGCACTAATCCATTCATGAGGGATCCACATCCATGACTCAGTTTCCAACACTGCCACATTGGGGATTAGATTTCCACATGAGTTTTGGTGGTGACAGCACATCCAAACTCTATCATCACCCTTTGAGAAATGTCTGTTCAATTCCTTTGCCAATTTTTTAATTGGGTTATTTGTTTTTTACTGTTAAGTTGAGTTCCTTGTATAGTCTGGATATTAATCCTTTGTCAGATGCATAGTTTGCTAATATTTTCTACCACTCTGTAGGTTGTCTTTTTGCTCTGTTTTTTTCTTTTGCTGTGCAGAAGCTTTGATATCATCCCATTTGTTTATTCTTCCTTTTGTTGCCTGTGCTTTGGGGGTCATATTCATAAAATCTTCGCCCACTCCTACGTCCTGAAGTGTTTCCCCTGCATTTTCTTTTAGGAGGTTTATCATTTCCAGTCTTATATTTAAGTTTTTAATCCATTTTGAGTTGATTTTGGTGTATGGTGAGAGGTACAGGTCTAGTTTCATTTTTCTACATATGGATGTCCAGTTTTCCCAGCACCATTTATTGAAGAGGCAGTGTTTCCCTCAATGCGTGTTCTTCTTGCCTTTGTTGAAGATCAGTTGGCTGTAGGTTTGTGGGCTGATTTCTGGGTTCTCTATTTGGTTCCCTTGGTCCAAGTGTCTGTTTTTATGCCATTACCATGCTGTTTTGGTAACTATAGCTTTGTAGCATAGTTTGAAGTCAGGTAACATTAAGTCTCCAGCTTTATTTATTTATTTATTTATTTTTGCTCAAGATTGCCTTGGCTATTTAGGGTCTTTTGTTGTTCCATATGAATGTTAGCATTTCTTTTTTCTATTTCTGTGAACAATGTCATTAGTATTTTGATGGGGAGTGCACTGAATCTGTAGATTGATTTGGGAAGTATGGGCATTATCACAATGTTGATTCTTCCAATCCATGAGCAAGGAATGTCTTTCCATCTTTTTGTGTCCTCTTTAATTTCTCTCAACAGTGGTTTGTAGTTCTCATTGTAGAGATCTTCTACCTCCTTGGTTAAGTTGATTCCTAGGTATTTTACTTTTTTTGTGACTATTGTAAATGGAATTGCTTCCTTGATCTCTTTTTCTGCTAATTTGTTGTTGGAGTATAAAATGCTACCAATTTTTGCATGTTGGTTTTGTATCTTGCAACTTTACTAAAGTTGTTAATCAACTCTAAGAGTTTTTTTGTACAGATTTTGGGCTGCTCTATATACACGATCATGTCATCCACAAACAGGGATAATTTGACTTCATCTTTTCCAGTCTGGATGCCCTTTAATTCTTTGTCTTGGCTGACTGCTCTGGCTAATACTTCCAGTACTATACTGAATAGGAGTGGTCAGAGTGGGCTTCCTTGTCTCATTCCCGTTCTCAAGGATCCATTCAGGATGATATTGGCAGAGGCTTTTTCATATGTGTCTTTTATCGTGTTGAGATATTCTCCTTCTATATCTAATTTGCTGAGAGTCTTTACCATGCATCTACTGAGATAATCATATAGTTTTTGTCCTTGATTTTGTTGATGTGATGCTTCACACATTTATTGATTTGCATATGTTGAACCATCCTTGTATCCCTCGGATGAATCCCACTTGATCATGGTGTATAATTTTTTTGATGTGTTGCTGTATTCTGTTTGCTATGCTAATATTTTGTTGAAGATTTTTGCATCTATGTTCATCAGAGATACTGGCCTATCATTTCCTTTTTTTGTTGAATCTTTGTCTGGCTTTGGTATCAGGGTGATACTGACTTCATAGAATGAGTTGGGAGAATGGCCTCTGTTTCAATTTTTTGGAATAGTTTGAAAAGAATTGGTATTAATTCTTTAAATGTTTGGTAGAATTCAGCAGTAAAACCACCTGGTCCTGGGCTTTTCTTTGTTGGAAGAATCCTGATTATTGCTTCAATCTCTTTGCTTGTTTATTGGTCTGTTTTGGTTTTCTATTTCTTCTTGGTTCAGTCTTGGTAGTTTGTGTCCAGAAATGTATCCATTTCCTCCAGGTTTTCAAATTTGCTGCCATGTAGTTATTCATAACAGCCTCTAGTGATTCTTTGTATTTCTGTGATATTGGTTGTTATGTCTCCTTTTTCACTCTAATTTTTGATATTTGGGTCTTCTCTCTTCTGTTTTTAGTTAGTCTGGCTAATGGTTTGTCTATTTTATTTATCTTCTCAAGAAACCAACTTTTTGTTTGACTGATCTTTTGTATTGTTTTTGGGGGGGGGTTCTATTTCATTTAGTTTTGCTCTGATCTCAATTATTGCTTTCTATCTACTACCTTTGGGATTAGATTGTTCTTGTTTTTATAATTCTTTGAGTTGTAGTGTTAGGTTGTTAGTTTGAAAACTTTCTATTCCTTTGATGTAAGCATTTAATGCAATAAACATCCCTCTTAGAACTGCCTTGCAGCATCCCATATGTTTTGATATGATGTTTCACTATTTTCATTATTTTGAGAAATTTTTTGATTTCCTGTTTAATTTCTTCTTTGAACCATAGTCATTCAGGAGCCTATTGTTTAATTTCTATGTACTTGTATAATTTCCAGAGTTTTGCTTGTTGTTGATTTCTAGTTTTAATCCTTTGTGGTCTGCAAAAATACTTGAAATGATTTCAATTTTTAAAAATTTATTGAGGCTTGATTTGTGGCCTAGCATGTGATCTATTCTGGAGACTGTTCTGTGAACTGGTGAGAAGTATGTATACTCTGTAGTGGCTGGATGAAATGTTCTGTAGATATCTGGAAAGTCCAATTGGTCTAAAGTGTGGTTTAAATCCTGTGTTTCTCTATTGACTTGTTGCCTAGATGATCTGTCCAATTTTGAGAGAGGGGTGTTTAGGTCCCCTACTATTACAGTATTGGGGTCTACCTCTTTCAATTACTGTCTTTTTAAATTTCATTTTCCTTGTCTGAAAAACAGAGACAATCATACCCATTTTTTTCACTTGTGAGGATTTAAAAGTAAAGTCACACAGCACAGTGCTTGGCACACAGTAGGCACCCAAGAATTACTAATTCCTGCCCCAATGCTGGTAACATCATTCCAGTTTCTGCATGTGTTCAAATTGAGACCCTTTTCACTTGGTACCACCCTTTGAGCCATGCTGCACCTTGAAGCAGTATGACCTCTGGCTACTTCTCTCCATGTTATTGGTTTCCATGCCTACAATGCTCATGCCGTCGCTTTCCACATGGGTAAATTTACTGCAAAGAGAAGGGGCATGCTGGGTGTTAATCTGAGAAAAGGACAAGAACTTAAGTAGTTAAAGCCTTTACATGCAGGTGGAACTCAGCCTCCTGTGCCGTCTCCCACCCAGTCCACCCCATCTGGCCCCATTTCTATCTCTTGCTTACTCTGGGCATTGATTTGAGGACCTAAATTCATTTGTAACAATTAGCAAATATCGCATTCTTAAGTGGGAATATCAGTTCTGGGCCCTCCTCAGAAGAGCTCCTGAATCACAATGATTCCAGCTATTCTAGAAACTTCTCCTGATATAGGAGGAGGGGCACCTAATCCAATCTGGGCAAATCTGAGTCATTTCCCCAGATTTTAGAATTAATATATCACTTCCTGATAACTCTCATTGCTATCTTGAATGAAAGAAATGTAGGCACAAGAGCTAATGAGTGTGGACATTTTCCACAAGGTCAAAATCAGGGTTCAGCTGAGCTTTGCTGTGTGCTCTCTGTGAGACCTTGGACAAAATATCCATATCTGTATGTTTCTGTTTCATCTGTAAAACATGGGTGATGCCAACTGCATGTGTAGTTTTTGTACATTACAGGAGACAATGTATGTTATGCATAGCTACAGCCAACATCTTTAGAGGAAGAGGAAACAGAATCTGAGCAGTGCTTGCCTTGGGTCCCATTAGGAAGGGAGAGGCTGGGCTTATGATAGTAGGTCTTATTAACATCCTTTCCAACATTTCCTTAGAAAACACTGCTTGGTAGGCCATGTAAGGTCATTTTACAGGCAAAGTGAAGGAAAACAGCCAATTACCTGTCCCATCTGTGGGATCCCCCAAGCAAATGATAGCAGCTCTTGAGGATGGGATATTTCTTTTCTTTGTTCCACACATAGACTCGCAAAGAGAAGTCAAGGGAAGAGGTGATGACTTGGTTTGGGTCCTTGAAATGAAAAGTCAAGTAAGTGTGGATGTGGACCCCGGAAGGCAGAAAGCCGTGACATGGGCAGGGGCACCACACTCACCACCCACATGGATGTGATGGGCTTCTGGTGGTCTTGGAAGGCAGCCAGCTTCAAGCCGTGAATGGTGAACAGCACCAGCTTTGAGCCAGAGACCAGCAGGATCACCTGTGAGCCATGGCCCTTCATGAGGTGGGAGGCACCATGGTGTCTGGGAAGAGGAAACTGGTGATCTGTTGCACTTTTTGAAATAAAGACACAGAAATTGGCTTCTCTGGAATAGACATATGCCTAACCTAAGATGATGTAGTACATTGAAAAGAGCAATAGTTTTGCAGTTAGACCTGCATTCACTCCTGACCCATGCATTCACGACCCTATATCTCCAGTTCATCAGCTCTAAAATACTGATTACAACACTTTAATTACAGGTGGTTGTAAAGATTCAGTGCCATATGCTCGTGGAAGTGACCAGCAGAGTATCTGGCATGTAGCACCTTCAGGGAATGAGGTGCCCTTCCTTCTACCCTTTCTCATCTATGACAGGATGATATAAGAAACGGCCACTTAAGAACTATATGACATTTATGGCATCTGCCAAAAACAATTGAAGATACTATATTTTATATGGTATAACATTCCTTTTTACCAGGAAAAAAATGACCTCTTCTGAAGAATTCATGTGTTCTCTCATATCAGACAAGGGGTTATATTACACATTTTGTTTCTCTTTTTTCCTTGGCTGCCAGGAAGCTCAGAGTCAAATTTATGGTCAAATAACGATATGAAAACAAACATAATACAAAAGAAAAAATGCTAAGGACCATCGGGAAGGCCTGTCAGGGTGACGCAGGGTTTGGGACATAGATAAGGAGACAGTGTGAAGAGGGCTGTGGGTCTTATTTTCCTTCTGGACTAGAAGCTCCTTAGGGAAGAGATAGTCATGGCTTGTGTTCATGTTTGTGGGCACTCAGTGCCCAAACAGGGCCTTTGACAAAGCCAGGAAAAGAGGCAGGAATGAGTAAAAGCAGGAAGATCAGTAAGGAGAAGTGAGACTCTAAGAGTCGGCATTTAATGTCTGAATCCCAGGCTGTCCAGAGGGCCCGACACGTAGTAAGTGTTCAGTTGCTCAACCAGCACATAAAATTGCAAACAACACCACCTCCGAGGGGCCACTATATCCCTCTATATCCTGAGAGGAAAAAGAAAGTGTCCCAGAGGAAACATGAGCAACCTGTGCTGGAAGAATCATACTATGATGGCGGTGACATGCAGACCCGCCGGCACCAGCACGGGGACCCTTACCCAGAATGTTCACTCTGTCCCTGGACTTCTTGGCCCTTAGCTCATAGGTAGTGACAACCAGCTGCATGCCATTGTCATTTCTGTGCATCATGATCAGCCTGGCCAACTCGTCAGGGGCCCAGCAGGCTCTGGAACTCAGCAAGACGGGGAGGGTGGTGGGGACAGGAGGCTCGTCTTCCAACGGGTGCAGCAAGGAGTGAGTGTAGAACACCTGGGGAAACGTACCTGCATGGGTCACATTGCAGGTGAGGGAGGGGGCTTCGCAGGCCCAGGAGCACTTGGAAACACCCTTCCCCACCCCTAAGGGACCTAGCCAGGGAATCAGGCTCTGCCCCCACCTCTAACCCCACCCCTGCCCTACTTGGCCCCACAGGGCAGCCATGCCACTTGTGGATCCTCCTTTCCAACTATTCATAGACCAGGGGCTTTTCAAGGCTAATCCCAGCCCACGTCTGGCCCCGCTGGTAGGCCAGGTGCAGTGAGGTCGGTGTGACGGATGAATCAAATAAACAGCATTTTTCTGGTTTTGAACTGCTTGGTCACTGTTTTGCCGTTGCCTCCAAATACACAGCATATTCCTTTCCCATCTCCTTATGCCTCCCCTACGGGCCCTGGCACTGCATTTTCAGAGGGTGGCCTCTCTACATATGGCTGCTCTTCCCTGACCACTCGCCTGCCCAGCTACCAGGTCCCGGGGCTCTTCTGTGATCAGTTTCTCTCTCTGTCTTCCTTCTTCCAAAAGACCATCACTAGCAGTTTGCCTTATACTCTAGTCTAACTCCTAATTCAGACCTTGGCACTCAACAGGTACCTTATCCTTAGCAGATGACTGATGTCCCTGTGCCCACGAGTCATCAGGACTCTCACACAACCCTATGCAGAAGGCGCAGCGAAGCGCTGGGCTTTCCTTTGCCAGGCACTGGATGCCCTCTCCACGTTGTCAGCATCCCCTCCATGCCTTCCCCTCACTCTCATTCTCACTGACGCTCTGTCCTCAGATCACCAAACAAACGGCTCTTGAACGATTTCCACTGGGATGTCCCTAAGGCCCAAACCCATTCAAAACTAAACTTTACCCTCCCCAGCCTGGGTGCCAGCCCCTTTCAGCTCACAGGCAACACAGCAGCCTGGACAGAGCAGAGACTACAGGGGCAGGAGCCCTGATGACAGACTCAACAGTGGCCTTGAGCTTCCTGCGTAAGGGAGGTAAGTGCCAGCAGAGAGGACACTACTGCTGGGAACAGACCCCGACAAGAACAGGTGTGGCTCATGATGAGCAACACTTGACCTGGGTGCCCTCAACCGGCTGCACGGCTTGGTCCTAACATGCATCCCACAACCTTGGGGTTCCAGACCTTCCGTCTTCCTCACATGCTGGCTCCCTAGGAAAGGGCTCCGCAGACACTGACCTTTGAGCCCAGGTCTGAATCCTGTGTAGAGATAAACACCCACTCTCGGCCAGGAGAGCAGATGAGGGTCATGGAGTTGCTGGGAAACACAGACACCTTGGAGACCACCTGCAGCTGAGGCACTGTCGGTGTGTAGAGGGTCCCTTCAACACAGGCCACCTGCAACAGAAAGCAGCCAAAACAAAGCTGCAGCCAGGACACCGGCTAAGTAGGAAGCACCATCCCCTTCTGGGTGGTGTTTCCTCGCCTGAAGGATGGAGACGGTAACTGCTAAACTGCCTCCCTTACAGGGTGCCAGTTAGCTTTAAGTCATGTCTTAGAATATTTTTTCAAATACACAGGCAAAAATGAATATGCTCAAACAGCATGTAAGTCTTCACAGCAAAAGCCATTATCCCTTTCCTGCAAAAGTCTGGCATGTGACCATCCAGGGCCCTTTCTACCCATTGGCATATGGCACACTGGGTCACCGCTGGAGAGCCATTCTGCAACCTGCCTTTTATGTTTTATACCTAAAATATTCCTTGGGAATCTTTCCACATTCATGGACAGTTTCGTGCAACTTTTTGCTTCCTCTCATACTGATGGAAATTTCAGTTGTTTGCAAATCTTGTTACTATGAAGAGTGACTGCTGCAGTGGGCATCCTGCAGGTGACCCTGTGCACAGATGCCAGCACTTCTTCACAGCAGACCCCTGAGACAGGCATCACTGGGTCAAAGACTATGCATATTTAAAACTTTTAACAGAGAAAAAAAACTTTCCAAAAAGCTTCAAACTATATTCCTATTTACCATGTATAAAAATACCTGCTTCTCCTCATCCAAATTACTATAATATTAATCTTTAAAAGTTTGGTCATCTGGTAGGTGAAAAGTCTCATTTCAATGTCACTCTCTTGATGACTAGGTTATGTTTATGGCTTTACATATTATTGGCCATTTGTACTTTTTTCTATGAACTGACTATTCATATCATTACCTATTTTTCTATTGGATTTCTACTCTTTATATGGTCTGACATAAACCCTTGGTTAAATAAGTGTTTTTCCATAACTTTTCATGTGTCTTGATTTTATAAATACTGTCTTTTATGATTCAGATATTTTTAACTTTTTAAGTAAATCAAATCTGCATATATTTTCTTGATCCTGGTTTTGTCTTGCTTAGCAAGGCCTTGTACATCTCAGATTGATTTTTTTGGGGGGGCTGGCCAGTATGGAGATTCTAACCCTTGACCTTGCTGTTGTTAAAACACGATGCTGTAACCAACTGAGCTAACTATCCAGCCCTTTCAGACTGATTTTTAAAACCACTTGTATATTGTTCAGAAAATTTTATAACATTACCTTTTACATTCAGTTTCTTAATTATTCTAAATTATTTTTATAAATGGAGAGATATAGAGTAGCTTACTTTTGCTTTCCTAACAGCCAAGTGTCCCATTTCTTGAATAGTTTGCCCTTTACCTACTCTTTTAAAAGACCATCTTAAAACACTCACACAAACAAACACAAAAACAAAAAGATAAATAATTAAATAAAAGACTGCCTTTGCCACAGACATTTACACATGGAATCCATTCTGGACTTTCTGTTCTATATATGTAGAAACACCTGTTACTACTGTCCAAGACAACACAAATATTTCAAAACGCACAGGAAATGGCAGGCAACACTGAAACAAAGTTAAACAGTAAGAAACAAAATATTTTAGCGGATGAAAATATTACTCCAAAGAACAACCAAGAAAACAGATCTGTAGCCACACCCCAATATGAATTAAGTGCCACAATATTTACATCTACAAAAAGAATTCGCAGATCTGAAAGAACACCCTAAATCAGAAATTCAACCCTCAGCCTTTCCTGCTCCCCAGCTGTCTTGGCAGCTGCTCTTGGCTGGAGGCCGTCGCACGCCTAAGGCAGGCAGATCACAGCCACAACAGAAACAAAAAGCTCCCTGGAGCTGATCAACTCTAGGCTCCAACTTGTTATAAAAAGTGGAAAGTACCTGCTGGGGTACAGGCAGAGGCTGAAGATGATCCGACAAGACAAAGCAAAACTGGTCGTCCTTGCCAAGAGCTGCCCGCCTTGAGGAAATACAAAATAGAGCACTACGCCATGTTGGCCACAACGGTGTTCATGACACTCTGGAGCATGCACACGGGCCGTCACTGATCCTGCTGATTCTGACTCCATTAGAAGCATGCCAGAGGAGACTGGAGAAAGAAAACTACGCAAAATTTTTCTTTACTAAAACTGGCCAGAACTTGTTTTAGAAAGAAAAAGAAAAACATTCAACACTCAGAACTGAAATGGACAAAAAAAAAAACAAAAAAGTAAGAAGATATGAAATAAGAGTTAAAATTAATTCAGGAAAGATATTAAATAAAGTTATCTTAAAAATGAAGATTAACGAAGGAGGAATTGGTAAAGGGACATGAAAATCAACTACATTATATATTGATAAATTGAAAAGAAAATGAAGATGAACAAGTCTAAGGGAGAATATTACTGAACAGATAAGAAGGACACTAGAGGCGGAAATAAAAACAGACAAGAGAACAAAGCGAAATAAAGAGCTGAAAAGAATCAGAGAAAAAAGTGACAGAGCAGACAGGCAAAGAAGATACAGTAAACACAAAGTGAAGTTCCTAAGGAGGAAAAGTTAAACAGTTAAATTACACAATGAAACTAGAAATAAAAGAAGGCCTGATCTACATACTGAAAGGGTTTATCATGTTCCTGGAAAAACTGACCCAGATGATGACCTTAGACATATTGTAATAAAACTACTAAAGTTTATTTTTTATTTTATATATTTATCTGTTTATTTGCGGCTGGCTGGTAAAGGGATCTGAACGCTTGACCCTGGTGTTACCAGCGCTGTGCTCTAACCAAGGGGCCAACCTGCCAGGCCCCGAAGTATTTTTAAAAAATTCTTCACTTCCTCAGTTAAAGCATCCAAATGCCTAACAAGGAAAACAAGTCAGGCTGGCATTGGACTTTTCAACAGAAACATACAAACTGAAATAATATTTTCATAAAATTCAAGAAAAGTGTGAGCCGCAGACTTTACGCCCCACCAAGCATCAAGGCTGTAGAAAAGCGGTTTTAAATCTATAAGAACTGACCTCACGAGCCCTTATACTGTCCGCACCGCGCTTCCTCAGGAATCTAGTAGAGGATGATCTTCCTCAAACCAGGAGACGACAAGGAAAAGTTCACCAAAAGAACTAAGTACATTAAACTGTAGACCAAAGAGTTAAAAGAAAGTGGGGTGTGGCGGGGGAAAGGGAAGAACAGCAAGTAAATGTTTCATGTTCTCACCACAGTAGAAATGATGCATTTTTTAAAATGGGAAGAGAAACAAGAAGGATCAAAATAGCACAGCTCAGTGACTGTCATGAGAGTAAAAATATACCATTTAAAGCCAACAAATAAAAGAGTACAAGCCTAATAAAAAAGAAAAGGAGATTAAGGGTGCTCCAAAAAGTATTAAGATAAAGGGAACCATTACAACAAAAATACAAGGCCTTCCTAATTAATAAAAGGTATCAGCGCTCCTCCCCAATGCACACATGAAAAAGGGAATAAAATAGACACAGAGAAAGGAACTGAGTAAATACGCCACATCATACAGTGAACGTAGCATAAAATTAAATGCAAGGTTGAGATTCGGCACATAAGTAATGTCATCTTAATAAGAAAATGGGTTGATTCACTTATTTAAAAGATTTCCAGGTTGGTTAACAAACAAGCAAACAACACAACATCTCTGTACTACATTCAAGAGACCCATCCAGGACAGAAAGGCCAGTGTGGGAGGGGAAGAGGACGAGACAAACGCAATCAGTGAGAGGACAGGTGTATGATCCTGGACCAGAAAAGGCTGCATTCAGGTCCAAAGCATGAAATGAAATAATAAAGACACTTTACCAAGGTAAAGGCTGTAATTCACCATGAAAAAATAATAGTTATATGGAGGAAAATGAAGGAGAACACCTGTTAAAGATGGAGACACTCTTGCTCTCCTGTATTTTGCCCATCTCAGCAGGATGTGAATACACTGTGTCAGCAAGATTTTGCAAGGCTTAACCACAAGCCACAGATTTCCTATTGAGTTACCTAGGAGGTGGAGAGGTGATGGGAGGGGTTTGCAGCTGGCTGAAAAATATATAATACCTGCTTTCTCCCAATAAATTTGCTTAGTGCGTGCACTAGGCCCCAGAACTTTGTGTCTGGTCTGTGGCTGACCACCTCCCCAGGCGGCAGCCCCAAGCTCAAGGCGTGCTTTGAGCAACTCACCTTCCTGCACTCTCTTGGCAGGGCTGCATGTGGCCCTGCTCCCTGAGGGACTCCTGCCAGAGGCTACGTGTAGTCCTGCCTCCTGAGACCCCCAGGACCAAGAGAAAGGCACAGTTATGAACACCTATGAATCAAAGAAACACCTCAGTCACCTTTACAAAAAAGCAAGCCCAAGGAGAAATAGAGTGAAATACATCAATAACACCTAATATTTAAGTATTTATTACTAATATTATTAAAGAAAAATAATTAATAGTGACAATACTGCTCTCAGTCTAAGACGGGTCAAGTAAACAAAAAGCAAATAAATATAAGACCTAAACAATCTAATTAGTAATAACTACACTTGGACCTTTGCACCCTAATAATAGAGAACACACCTCCCTTGCAAGTACACATGGGACAGTCACAAAAATTGAATACACAGTCCAGTTACAAAGAAGCCTCAATAGGTTCTACAAGGGAAAGTAATATGAACGTTCTCTGATCACAATGACAGAAAACTATAAATCAAGAACAATATTGAAACAAAATAGACAAGGCACTAGCTAATCACAGAAAAAATGGGAGAAAGCACACATACTCATACGTAAAAACGAACTGAAAAAGGGCAAATACACAGTTGCAGAAAATATAAAGAAAAAAACCTCAAGAAACTGTTTTAGACAAATGTATGCATAAAAAATTGACAACTGAGATACGCTGGACAACTTCCTAGAAAAATACAACATATCAAAACTGATACCAGCAGAGGCAGAAAAGCTCAAGCAGACCAATTTCCATAGAAGACAAAGAGAAAACTGCTTAAAAACTACCCCACAAAAAGGCATCCAGCACCAGACAATGTGAAAGATGAATTCTACCAATTGAAAAACTAGATAATCCCTGTGCAACTTAAACAGTTGCAGGGCATTTAAAGAAGAAAAAAGAAAAGAAAAATCTTCAGATTCCTTTTATGAACAAAGTATAGCCTTCATATGTAAATCTGATAAAGAAAGCACAAAACCAAAAAACTATAGACCATTCTCACTTATATAGATCCTCTTCCAAGCTCACTCAGGTGGCTGCAGAATGGAGGTATTTTTGCTGGCTGTTGGCCAGGGACTGCTCTTCTCAGTGCCTAGGCCACCCTTGGGTCCTTGCCAAAGGCCTTCTCACAGCTTCTCCCACAACATCGCAGCCAGCAGTGCATTCACACTGACTCCTCCTCAGGCTGCGAATTGGAATTCCTGTTCGGCTAGCAGCCAGGGAACACGGTCTGCCTTGAAGGGGTTGTGTAATTAGACTGGGCACACCCAGATCATTTCTGTTTAGCCCTATATGAGAAATTTCTCATAATGTTTGTTGATTTAACCATATGTCCCTGTAATTCTATAAATTTTGCTCTATAAATTTTTAGGCCATATTTTGAGGTACATCCAAAATTAGACTGTTATATCTTCCTGAAAGTTTGATCTAATTAGTATTATGAAATGTCCCCTAATATCTAGTAATGATTTTTATCTTAAAGTCTTCTTGATCTGATATTAATAGGTGTATCAGCTTTCTTTTGATTAGCATCTCCAGGATACTAAGCAATGGATCATTTCCCACACTTTTAATTCCAACCTTCCTTACATGTTATGTTTTATATTAGTCTTGTATTTGTTTCCTAGGGCCGCTGTAACAAAAGACCACAAACTGCATGGCTTAAAACAACAAAATTATTCCCTTACAGTTCTGGAGCCCAGAAGTCTGAAATCAAGGTGTAAGCTGGGCTGCACCCTCTCTGAAGTCCGTAGGCTGTCCCTGGCTCACAGCAGTGTCACTGCAGTCTCTGCCTGTCCTCACATGGCCCTCTCCCCTGTGCGTCTGTGTCCTTTCCTCTTCTTGTAAGGATACCAGTCATTGGATTTAGGGCCCAACCTAATTTTAGGATGACTGCATCTTGAGATCTTTAACTAAATACATCTGCAAATATCCCATTTCCAAATAAGGCCACATTCTGAGGTTCTAGGTGGACGTGAACTTTCGGGAGGACACTATTCAACCCACCGCATTTACTATGTTGCCTTTCTAAAAATCTACTCTAAAATCTTTGCCTTTTAAGTGAGATATTTAGACCACTTATATTTAATTAATTACAGCTATAATGGGGGGTTATATATGCCATATTATTATAAGATTTATATTAATTCTGTCTGTTTTATGTTCCATTTCCTGCTTTGGGGGGGCTTCTTTAGGATTTTTTGCTTCTTTTGCCATTTGGTAATAAAGAGTCTGGCTCCATTTTTGATATCTGACTGCTGACAGCTTCCCAGCCCTGCCCTTCTCCCTGACCCACGTTTGGGCAGGCTGGTAAGAAAGCCTGCACACTCCTTCCTTTGGCACTGGGTGGGAAGTTCAAACTAAAAAGCCCTAGCCCACGCACCAGAACCCTCATCTCAGCCCCATCTCCTAATCACCATGAAAGCCAAAGCCTGTCACCCCCCCTTCCTGCTTTCTCAAGCCATTTTTGAAACTGTTTGGGTGCCTGTCCTGCTCTCCCCAAGAAAGGTTCACTATGTGGGCAATACACCTTTCCTACACTATTGGTGCATGTGTATAATCAGCGGTCTCCAAATCTGAGCCAAATTTGCAGAGAGAGGGATGGGGTGTGATCCCAACCTGTCCCCCACAGGGCAACCACAAGAAAACTGGTGAAGTGGTGCAGCAAGCAGTGTCTGGGTGATGCCCACCACACTTCTCTTGCACTGGCTTTTCAACTGGCTCTGCTGCTGGCTGGCATGAAGGCACCTGTGCTGTGCTGCTCTGTCATGCATTTGTAGAGTCCCACCAAGCCACCTTACAAATTTAACCAATCTAAGCTTCAATAACTGGCAGTCAGTGGCCTTAGATCATGTTCTTGGCTCGGACTCACCTGTGTGTCTCATATGGAATCATGTGTCTGGATTCCAGCATAAGCCGTGACTGTTACTAGGCTCAGAAGAACAGCTCTCACCCTGGTACCACTGGTTGTGTGTCTCACCTTGGCTCTGATCTCTGCTCTGTAGAGCACTCAGTGGAGAGGCTGATGCCCTGTGCAACATGTGGGCTTAGGCTCTAACTCCTGAAAGCAGGTGGCTCCCCTGAACCCCACAAAATGCCAATCCTGTTTCTGTTGCCTACTGTCTCCATGATAACAAAGATTCTGATTTCTAGGGTGATAGGGAAAAGCACCCATGGCACCCCAAGGCACAGACCCTTTGAAAAGCAGTGCCAATGCTTCCCCTCCTTCCCTTTACCATCCTCTTTCCTAAAGGCTGGAGAATGGCATCACCCTGCTGGATGACTGTAAAACAGACCAACAAAGATTTGGGGTTCCACTGAGTGCCAGGCTTAGCAATATGCTACAGACCTACTCCAGTCCCTGCTTAGGCCCGGGGCCCCGAAAGCCAGCAAGGTAACAATTGCCACAGACGGACCCTAATGCTGATGATAGTTGTTTGGGATTCTTTAGGGGGAGAAACTTATAAATACGAGCAGGGCAGAGAGGATCGCTCCCATTCTCTGAAGTATATCCAGTAACCACAAAAACAAGAAAAAGAAAAGAAAGAAGGAAGGAAAGAAAAACAAACGATTCGGGGGAGGAAACAAACACTGAGACAGATCTGTGAAGCACCCGCTGGCCCTCTCAGCACCCACGTTGCAACAAAATCAACAAGTTTTAGGCCTTTTTGGGTTCTGGGGGCCACACATTCCTCATTTACAAACTTATCTAGGCCTGTTTGTGATGTTACCCACAAATCAGCCCATTCTAAATGCTGCTTTTTATCCCGAAAGCCTCTAGCAACTGTCCGAGTTACATCACAGCAGGCATCCTGTTAGTGCCCCAGAGACTCATTCCCCGTGGAGGCTTCAGCAACCCCCTCTCAAGCCTCCTTCAGTCTCTGGAACACCCACGATGGCCGTGAGCTGCTCATGGGCTTCTGGTGCCAAAAAACTGCCCTTCTTGTCCCCACACTCTCCACCATCCGCGTGAACACTGCTGGCCGCAGCTGGGTCCTCCTGGTGAAAGAGACTCTCACAGCTCCTGAGCCTGTGACTCTGCACCCAGCTGCACACTGTGGCTGGGGTCACGCAGAAGCCTCCTCGCTAAACGTAAATGACATCTTCAGGATGACAGCAGACCTGGGCCATCCGGAGTATTCCCTGCATTCCCCTCATAGGAGGAAGCAGCTTCCCGTTGTGCTCAGACCCTCACCAGATGCAATGGCACTGGACGAAGCCACCACTCTCCAGGACCCACTGGCTACCCGAGAGGTTCCTTGAGAACACCTGAGTAAACTAGAATGGGCATTCACATGTTTTTTGGATGGCACTGCCACCCCTGCACTGAAGGGCTGCTGCTGTCCATCCCTACGGTGGAATGTCCCTGATAAAGGGTGGGACCCAAAGCTCGGCACAGATGGCTGCACTTTACCATAGCCCTCAGTGCCCTGGCCCACAGTCCGCCCATCTGCACATGTTTACAAACCCTTGGGCCACTGCCAAATGTCTGCCTGTGTGGCCGACCAACGGCCAAAAAAGCAATTCCTCATCCAGGGTTTCCCTCTTGGGGGTAAAGACCTCGGGGAATCTCTTGCCTCCCAGATACCCAAAATATAAACCAAGGTTACTCATGTCTCTGCACATACTTAAGACACTCCTTATACTCTATATACAATCAGACATTAATGAGAGAGACAAAAGTATTTCACTTCTCAAAATACAAAATGGGCTCTTGAACAAGTCTTTCACTGGGACTTTCACTTCAGTTATCAGCCTTAGAACACAGGCCTCCCAGAGTACCCTAATTGACAGAGTTTGGATGTGTTTTCCCCCCAAAACTCATGCAGAAATATGATCCCCAATGTGACAGTGTTGGAAGCTGTTTGAGTCATGGGGCAGATCCCTCATGAGTGGATTGATGCTCTCCCTGGGGGAGGGAGTAATGAGTGAGTTCTCGCTCTATTAGTTCCCTCAAGAGTTGTTTAAAAGACCCTGGCACGTCCTCTCTCTCTTGCTTCCTCTCGCCATGGGATCTGCTTGTACCCACCAGCTGCTGCCACTTTCCACCGTGAGTAGAAGCAGCCTGAGGCCCGTGCCAGATGCAGCTGTCCCAGAATCATAAGCCAAATAAACCTCTGTTCTTTATACATTACCCAGTTTCAGGTATTTCTGTTACAGCAACACAAAATGGACTGATACACTAACCGTTTGCTTCCACAAGTTCAAATTCAGTTACACAAAACATGCACATTTCAGTCGTTAAACACTGGGATGAGTATAACAGTCTGGCTCAGTTTTTGATGTTTGCTGACATTTAACCCCACCCGCTCTGTTCCGCTTCTGCTCCATGTCAGGACAAGCTGATGAGAAAGGAAGTGTTCAAACCACATCAACACTGGCCCAGGTGGCCACCCTCACCCCAGCCCCACCCCCTGGCCACCAGAAAAGCCCATGCCGGTCCCTCCTCCTCACACTCTCAAGCCATTTCCAGATCTGCCTTGAAATCCTAAACAAACTTTGCGTTGGGTTAACTGTCCCCATGGGGCACCCATCAGACATATTTGCTGTCCTCTTATGATTTAGAGCTAGCTATATGCTCTTTCACTAATCTTTTGAAGTTAACACTACAGATTATGGTATGCAATCTTAACTTACAATACTATACTATTTTTTTTTTTGACTGGTAAGGGGATTGCAACCCCCTGACACGGTGTTGTCTGCACCAGGATCAGCCAGTGAGCACAGCGGCCAGCCCTATATAAGATCCAAACCCACGGCCTTGGCACTACCTGCGCCACACTCTCCCGAGTGAGCCACGGGGCCGGCCCACAATACTATACTATTAATCGGCACATTTAATCTTTCTAGACAATTCAAGGATCTCATAACCTTCTAACTTAAATGCAAATGCCATGCACTTTATTTCCATATATAGTTTAAAGTCCACAAGACATTGTTAACTGCTGTTTTACAAAGTCAGGATTCACTTAGATTTTCTTTTATTGACCATTGCTGTTGCTCTTCAATCTTTGCTGACTCAATGAAATTTCATCTCTGATCATTTTTTTCCTCCCTGAATAAGTCCCATTAGTTTTGGGGTTTTTGTTTGTTTGTTTAGTGGTAGTGGTTGTTTGGTACAAATTCTCCATTCTTTTCCTGAAAAAAAGTCTTTGTTTTACTATCATCCTTTAAAAACTTTTCTAGTTATGTGGAATATACTAAAAAGCATATGTACTTCACAGGGCCTGGTTTTCCAAAGCCTTGCAGTTTCAAATATTGACCTTGCAAGGACAGGAAATTACCCTCAGGCTATAAGTCTCTGTTGCAAGATAAGGATTGTGGCACAGCAGGCTGCTGGCTCAAAGACAGACTAGTTACTGATTGTTTGTAAAGATACTGAGAAATTGCTGTTAAGGAATATTTGCTAAGATCAAACTGTTGTTGATAGGACCATTAATTGCCTTACTGGAATGTCATCTGGCTTGTTTCACTGAAAGTTATCAGCCTATATTGTTAAACTATAATCCCACCTATGTCTCTTCCTGTAACTTCCTGGTTTGGAAAATAAATGCAGGAAGAGAACCCTAATTCAGGGTTAATTTCCTGAGGAAGGGATCCCTCTTGCTTGAGGGTTCCAGTGGGAGATTAACCACTTTGGGGCCTCTCACTGCTTGGAAGAGATGGGCTTTGAGTAATCCTTTGCATCTCCGTCACCCAGGGGAAGTGGGGTGACAAATCCATGGGGGCAAAGCAACACAAAGCAACATGGTTATAGAATCCTTGGTTGGCAGTTCTATCTTTTAAGATATTCCATTGTCATTTAGCTTCCACTGTTGCTGTTAAGAAGTCAGTCTTGAAGGTAATTTGATCTCCTCTGGCTTCTATTAGGATTTTTCTTAGTCTTCAGCTATCTCAGTCCACTCTGACAGGTTCATATGCAGGTTTATTTTTATTTATTCTGCTTGGTGTTGTAGGTCTTCTTGATTCCATGCATTAATTTCCTTACTCTGCTTTGGAAAAGTATCTGCTAGTATCTCTTCAAAAGTTTCTTCTGCCCCATTCACCCCTTCTCTACCCTTAGGATATCAGTTAAACAAATACTGGAACTTTCTGTGGGTCCTTTATAGCCTTGTGGACCCCAGGCAGCATCAGTATTACCTAGAAGCTTGATAAGAGTCAGAATCTCAGGCATCCCCAGGGACCTACTGAATCAGAATCTGCACTTAAACAAGATCTCCAGGTGATCAGATGCCCACTAGCACCTGAGCTCTGGCCTATTTCTCTTACTCTCTCGTCCACATTTAATGTTCTTCGTATCATTCTAGACAGTTTCTTTTGCTTTCTCGTCCAGTTCACTAATTCACTTTTACATTCTTAACTTTTTAATTGATATGTAACACACATATGTAAAACTGCACAAAACAAAGTGTAGAGCTCAATAAATTATTACAAAGCAAGTATTCATGTCACCACCCAAGTTAAGAAATAGCTAAATTGCCAGTAGCTCAAAAGCTCCCCTTGCCCCACACCCAGTCACTGTGTGGTTCAATTGTCTACCCTGCCATTAAATTCACCCATTGAGTTCTTAACCATTGTTACTGAATTTTCCTGTTCTAGAATTTCTACTTGGTTATTTTCTAAATCTGTTATGTCATGTTTTATATCCATAAGTTCTCTGCTGAAATTTACCTCCCTGAACATAGCAACCATAGGTGTTTTAATGTCTGTGTCTAATATCTATAATGTCTGAAGCCCCTGTGGTTCTCTTTACATTGTCTACTATTTCTCCTGCCAGTTCTAGCTCATATTATCTTACCTCTTCCTATGCCTAGCTTTAAGTAGAAATAATGTGAGGCATAGAGTGATGTTATCTTTCTCCAAAATGGATTTTTGTTCACTCCTACCAGGTGATCAGGGGTGCTGAGCCACAGCCTATGCAAGGGCTGGTTGACCCACAGCCTACCCTTACCCTTAGGTTGCAACACTTGCTAATCCCACCCAGTGCATGAGGATTCACAGGCTTGCCATACTTGGTGGCCTTGGCTTTGGTCCCCTAGGCTGTCAAAGTTCTGCTCAGTCTCTCAAATGCCTTGGAGTAAATATTCCCAAGGCAAAAATAGCCCCCAGTGATGGGGTCACCACTGTGATCCCATCTCCTAAATCTCGCCCTAGAAGTTGTTCTTTTTTTTTAGCTCTCTCACATTATCAAGTGGATGATACATACACTGTCTGTGTGTGGATACATTTTCCCTCATTTTTCTTAGTTGTCCCTCACAAACAGTGTGAATTCCATGGCCTGCCATTCCCAAAGGAGAATCGTAGTGGTTTCTTCTTCATCTGTACAATAACATTCTCAAATTTCTCTGGGAGCTATTAATTACACTTATTCTAAAGTCTTTAAACAACTTACAGGAACGCCGACGAGAACTCACTTCATCCTCATGGCCTTCAGAGCTCTGGCTTCAATAGTTACAATCTTTCCCCTGCACAGGTTGCTTGGCAAATGAGAAAGGGAAGGAACAGAATGCTATGCTTGTTTAAGATAAGGGGAATGACGCCAGCAACCCCAGGGATAAGCAAGAGGAGGCTGCGAGGTGCCGGGGAATCTTCTCCTTCTGCAGCTTCTCTCTCTTTGGCATGGCTCCACTTTTGTCCCTAAGTACCTTATAAGCTCCAACTCCTTTCCCCCAAAACTCCCCAGGGTTGTGGAGAAAGCGGCTGCACAGCACTGGGATCGAGAGTCCATCCAATCCATTCCCTGTAAGTAATCACCCGCCAATGATGATAATCAGAATAATAAACTACTTGTAAGCCATAGGGAGCTGCCTGCTTCACTCTGCAGTCTCAGGATACCTTCTCAGTTTGGTGAGCATTATACTGTTAGCTCATACTCAGACAACTATAAAGTTGTTTATATTAAATGTTTCATTAGGTCCTACTTTGTTTGCTGAGCTAAGTTCCTCTCTGTTTTGTTTTTGAAACATTACACTGTTCTTGGATATCTACTCATCTGTTTATTTAGAAACAGCAGCTTGCCCATAATTCCAAAGACCCTCTTCCCCACAAGTGGATGACACTGTCTTTAGATGAGAGCTACTTCCTAGATCTGTCATCTTAAACACCACCTTCATGGTGTTTCTGCCTGGTCAAATGCTTTCCAATGTCATCTTTAAATTAAATGTCCCAGCAACTCAAGTCTTTCACTGTCTTGGGTAAATGTTCACATTCTGTCAAACATGTCTCAGCTTTTCCTGAGTTGGGCCTTAGCAAAGACTTGAAAAACAGGAACAAACAGTAAAAATGCAGTAGTGAGAAGAAACTTCAGGTAGAAGAAAGACTATAAACAAAGAAAGACTATAAAGGAGACAGGAAAGCAGGGGCACATGGACAAAAACCCCGAGGGAGCCCATAAAGGTGGATCTCACTGTGAAAGAAAGGGAGAGGCTACCCAGTTGGGGCCACATACAAAGGCTACTGCTGTATGCTAGGGCTGAAGGCCAGAACAAGGCATCTTCACTCTACGATGCAGGCAAGGAGGAGCCGGGGAACCCAAAGAGGAGAGTGACATGGTCTGCTGTGGAGAGGGCCTGGCTCAAGGCTCATCCATCATGGTAGTCATATTGCCAGTGTGCACAAACCTTAGGAGAAGGCTAGGACCTGCATCGGTGCCTAAGAACCAGTCACTCACCAGCAGGAAGGGGCCCTCTGGATGTCACAGGCCTCCATCGCAGATGAGAATGTCGGCAGACAGAAGGAGGCCCCCTCCCACCCATTCTCTGTTTTCCACACTTTGATCAATCCCCACTTGTCCGTGGTGACAACCAGCTGCAGCTGAGGGTAAGTCACCAAATTCACCAGAGCAGCAGGCTTGACCAGATCTCTGTGCCCTGGGCAAAAACAAAATTAACATAACAACTTACACAGTGATCCATTTATTTCATAAACACATATTACTTTTATGCATTCAACAGACACAGTTATCTGTGTCTACTCTGTGCCAGGTTCCACAGTACACACCAAGAACGCAAAAGTGAAAAAGACATGACCTCACCCTACAGCACAGTAGGGAAAACAGAAGAGGAAGGTGTATCCTAGATATATGAAGAGTAATAACTTGCAAAGCACAGCTGGAGTGTCTGGAAAGACCTGCTGGAGGCTGGATAGCACTTACTAAGCCTAAGCGTGGGGTTACGGCACACACAATGGCCCGACGTATCTGAAGCACTTTCGGCATTACCAAGGGTCCAGTGAAAAGGAAGGCAGGCGCAGGATGGACAGGGAGGCTGGATGCAAGCCTGATGCCATGCTCAAGAGCCAGGGCTGTGCACCGCTGCACCCTGCTCTCAGTCTACAGAGAACTTCCACAGGTACTGTCTCACTCTGTTTGCATGGTAGCCAGTATAACTGACAAGCAAATTCAGGCTTGTGGATGTGAATAGATACTTGACGTTGCACAGACGGTAGCTGCCCTGCTTTGAATACCTCCCCCTTTTCGGGGTGTGCACCAGCAGTGCTGCCATGGGCCAGCCCTGGCCAAAGCCTAGCCCCACATACAGTTCACTGATCCAGGGGAAAACAGCTGCCCCAAGTGGGATCCACTCCACGGTCTCCTGGGATTTATAAAATAGGAATGCAGAGGTAAAGAGCCTAGTGCCACTGAGTCAGGGCCTCGGGTGAACCACTGACTGCTGCTCCCCACTTCCCAGGCCTGCCATGGTTAGGTTGCTTCACAAGTGGGGGTTATTATATCTTTTTTTTTTACCATGGTTTATTATTTTTATCATGATCTCTTTTTCTAGTCATATCTTGATATTCCTCTATTAGTTTCTTTTTTTCTCCCTCAGTTGATTTCTGTTGCTCAAACAGTTAACGTGACTAGGACAGACCCCAGCACCAGGGACTGGGCTGATGGCAAGTGACTCTCAGAGAAACACAGAATATTTACAAGTGTTTAGTGGTACTGAAGTGGGCAAAAAGCAATGCAACTCTCCTCCTATGTCAGAATGGAAAAGCAGCAGCCAGTGAAAGAGAATGCTAGAACACGCTACTCAAATTCCTGCCTGTAGTCCCCAATTCCATGTGCCTCCCAAGGGGAGGGAATCCCATGCAGGTCATGAAACAGGAAAGTGGAGGCTGTAGGCGGAAGGATGTTTCTGCTGGCACCATATGCTGTGACATTAGAAGGAGACAATCTCAAACCTTAGACTTCTCCAGGGATCAGAGAACAAAGCATGGCGTGAGAAACCATGTCAGAAATCAATATAGATTCCAGTCAAAATGTGGAGTTGAATATTATAAGTACACATAAAATTAAGCAAATTTTTTAAAAGAAAGATAATTACTAACTTCTGGGAAACCAAAATGCTACAGGGGTGAAGGGGAAGGAATGGTAAAGATAATTTACTTCATGACTCAGCTCTGAAGTGCATTTACAAAATTATAATAATGTATACAATACATGTTGACCTCAACAAAATCACAGTATAATTGTTTTGGGACAGGAAGGTTAAACCTGTGTGCGGGAAGAGAAGGAAAGAGCTAAATCACCTGCCAAAGAACTCAACAGATGCCTAATAATGAGATGCCTAATTTCCCTTTGGGAACATTGTTTCCTCTGGGGATACAGGGGAAAGGCATGACTGGTTTTAACATAATCCTAGGGCTGGCCAGTTATCTCAGTTGGTCAGAGCACAGCCTTATAACACCAAGGTCAAGGGTTTTGATCCACATGCCAGCCAGCCGTGCCCCTTCTACCCCCAAAATAAAACAATCCTTTTTGAACTTTGACCTTTAAACTATGCACAACTCTAATATTAGCAGCACCCCGATTTCTATCACCCATCAGGTGACTGCAAAACTTTGCCATGCTTTTAGTTATTTTCTTCAAAAAATATTGTGATGAATTTTACAAATAAACAAATATTTTAAAAATTTATTCATGAATATAGATACAAAAAAACTTAAATTAATTATCGGCAAACTCAACACTGCTGGGTATATAAAAAGACTAATGTACTAATGAGATGAGAAAGAACTATACCACAGCCAGAACGATGAGACAATCACAGCCAACCATGGGCAGTTTTAAGGCAACACGTTTGAAAACTCAGAAGGAATGTAATTTTCTAGCAAAATATAAGTGATTCAGCTTGATTCAAGAACAGGCAAAATCCTGGACAGAAAAGAAGTTACAGGAGAGACTGAAAAGGCTGGTAAATTTTAATCACAATGGAGACAAAAGGTCCAAACATTTCACGAGTGAATTCACTCCATCTTTTAAAAAAGTGTTTCATTCATGCTATGGGTCAAATGTGTCCCCCAAAAGTTCATGTATTGGCAACTTGAACTCCACTGTAACAACATTAAGAGGGTCAGACATCCAATTATGGTATTTGAAAGGTGAGGCCTTTGAGAGGTGATTGGATTGTGAGGACTGTGCCCTCACAAATGAATTGATCCACTGAGTAATGGGCATGGTTCCGATGGCTTTATAAGGAGGGCAACTGAGATAGCTCTCTTCTTGTTCAGCAGTTTCTCACCATGTGATACCTTGAGTTGCTGTAGAGAGTCACTGTCCAGAAGGCCCACACCAGATGTGTTCCCTGGACTGTGGACTTACCAGCCTCCAACGGTAAGAAATAAATTTCATTTCTTTATAAATTACCCAGTTTCAGGTATCCTGTTATAAGTAACAGAAAACAGACTATAACAGTTCCTATACTGTTCTTATTGCTTCAGATTATACAAAAAGAGCTCTCTCTCTCTCTCTCTCTCTCTCTCCACCCCCACACACACACGATTCCAAAGTCCATATGGAGGAAGGACCATGAAGAAAACTTGAAATAACAACTGTAAAGAAGACTTGCCCTACTAGACATCAAACTTTTATAAAGCTATTGTATATAAAGTGATATAGTACCAGCACAACAACCATTCATATAAATGAAACAAGAGTTTATAAACACAGGCCCAAATCTAAATAGAAATTTGATATATAAAATAGGAGGCATTATAAGTCAGTGGAGGTTTTATCCAACAAACAATGTTGGAACAGTTGGTGGCTTAGTTAGAAGAAACTACGGTCAGACCCCTATGCTTCCAATCACATATAAAAAGATATTCTTAAAAGTTAAATATCAAAAATGTAAAAAAAAAAAGTTAGAATAAAATATAGGAAAAGAGGAACTTCAAGGTAGGATAAGAGAGGCCTTCTAAACCAAGACAGGATACCCAGAAATCATAAAAGGAGGAAAAAATTGTGGCTGGGTAAAAATTAAACTTCTGTAAAGCAAAATCCAAGAAAGAAAAATATTGAGTTTTCCTTTTTTGTTGTATCCTTGTCTGGTTTTGGTATCAAGGTGATTTTGAACTCATAGAATGAATTCGGGAGAATGGCCTCTGTTTTAATATTTTGAAGTACTTTGAAGAGGATTGTTGTTAATTCCTCTTTACAGGTTTGGTAGAATTCAGCAGTAAAGCCATCCAGTCCTGGGCTTTTCTTTGTTGGGAGCCTGCTGATGACTGCTCCATTCTCGTTACTTGTTATTGGTCTGTTCAGGTTTTCTATTTCTTCTTGGTTCAGTCTTGCTAGTTTGTAGGTGTCCAGAAATTTATCCGTTTCTCCCAGGTTTTTGAATTTGTTGATGTATAGTTGTTTACAATATATGTGATGTGTAGTTGATGTAGAGTTGTTTACAAGTCAATAAATGTGATACACCACATCAGTAAATCAAAGACAAAAACCATATGATTATCTCACCAGATGCAGAAAAAGCATTTGACAAAATTCAACACTCCTTCATGATAAAGATTCTCATCAAACTAGGTATAGAAGGAAAGTATCTCAACACAATAAAAGCCATCTATGACAAACACACCACCAATATCATCCTGAATGGGAGAAAGCTTCTACCTTAAGAACAGGAACAAAACAAGGATGCCCACTCCCATCATTTCTATTTAAAATAGTATTGGAAGTATTAGCCAGAGCAATCAGGCAAGAGATAGAAATGGAGGACATCCAGACTGGAAAAGACGAAGTCAAACTGTCCCTGTTTACAGATGAAATGATCCTATATAGAGAAAAACCTACAGACTCTACAAAAAACTCTTACAGCTGATAAACAATTTCAGTAATGTTGCAGGATACAAAAATCAACATGCAAAAATCAGTAGCATTTTTATATTCCAGCAATGAACTAGCAGAAAAAGAAATCCAGAAAGCAAGCCTACTTAAAATAGTCATCAAAAAAATAAAATAAAATAAAACACCTAGGGATCAATTTAACCAAGGAGGTTGCCTTGGGTTGAATGTCCCCCCAAAACTGAACCCTCACTGTGACTGTTAAGAGGGTGGGAAATCCTATTATGGTCATTGCAAGGTGGCGGCTTGAAGATGTGTTAGATTCTGAGGATCATGCCTAATGAATGGATTAAAAATGGTGGTCATGGGTGTGGTTCTAAGGGCTTTAAAAGGAGAGTGTATGAGGAGCTATCTCTCTGCTCTTTCTGCTCTGCCATTTTCTGCCATGTGAGACCCTTGCATTGCTGTAAAGCCACCACTAAAGAAGACTCACTAGATGTGTTCCCTGGACTTTGGACTTCCAAGCCTCTGAAACTGTAAGCAATAAATTTCATATTCTTACAAAGTACCCAGTTCTGTGTATTTCGTTATAAGCAACAGAAATAGAGCAGAGGTGAAAGATCTCTACAATGAGAACTACAAATTACTTCTGAAAGAAATTAAAGAGGACATAAAAAGATGGAAAGACATTCCATGCTCTTGGACCAGAAGAATTAACATTACAGACTCAATGCAATTCCCAGCAAGATACCAATGACATTCTTCACAGAAATATATATATAAAAAAATCCTAACATTCATATGGAACATCAAAAGACCCCAAATAGCAAAAGCAATCCTAAGCAAAAAATAAATAAATAAATGAATAAAATAAAACCATTGGTGTTACACTACCAGACTTCAACCTTTACTATGAAGCTACAGTAACCAAAACAGCATGGTAGTGGCATAAAAACAGACACTCGGACCAATGGAACAGAATAGAGAACCCAGAAATCAACCCACATGCTTGCAGCCAACTGATTTTGACAAAGTCACCAAGAACATACATTGGGGAAAAGACTGCCTCTTCAATACATGGTACTGGGAAAACTGGACATCCATATGTAGGAGAATGAAACTAGACCCGTACCTCTTGTCATTTACCAAAATCAACTCAAAATGGATTAGACTTAAGTATAAGACCTGAAACTATAAAACTTCTAAAAGAAAAGCTACAGGAAACAGTTGAGGAAGTAGGACTGGGCAAAGGCTTTATGAATAAGACCCCAAAAGCACAGGCAACAAAATAAAAAATAAACAAATGGGATTATATCAAACTAAAAAGCTTCCGCACAGCAAAAGAAACAAGTAACAGAACAAAAAGACAACCTGAGAATGGGAGAAAATATTTGCAAAAAAGGTATTACTATCAAGAATACACAAGGAACTCAAACACCTTAACAGTAAAAAAAAACAGGTAACCCAATTAAAAAATGGGCATAGGAGATAAACAGCCATTTCTCAAAGGAAGATATACAAATGGCCAACAGATGAAAAACTGCGCAACATCACTAAGCATCAGGGAAATGCAAATCAAAACCATACAGAGATATCATCTCACACCAGTCAGACTGGCTATTATCAAACAGGCAGAGAATGCTGGCAAGGATGCAAAAAGAGAGGGGAACCCCCTGCACTGCTGGTGGGCTTGTAAATTAGTGCAGCTTTTATGGGAAACAGTGTGGAAGCTCCTCAGACAACTACAGACAGAACTGCCACATGATCCAGCAATCCCACTGCTGGGTATGTACCCAAAGGAATGGAAATTAGCACGTCAGAGGGACACCTGCACTCCCATATTTGTCACAGCTCTACTTGCAATACCCAAGAGTTGGAACCAACCTAAACATCTATCACCAGATGAGAGGGTAAGGAAAATGTGGAATATATACACAATGGAATACTACTTATACATAAAAAAAAGCATGAAATTCTGCCATTTGCAGCAAAATGGATGAACTTAGAGAAAATTATCTTAAGTAAAATAAGCCAGTCACAAAAAGAGAAATACCGCATGTCCTCACTCAAAGTGGGAGCTAAAAAAAATAAAGAAATAAAGATATAATTCCAATAATTCATTGAACTTTCAAAAGGAGAGAACAGAACTGAGATCATCAGAGGTGGAAAAGGAGGAGGGGGAGTAGGGGTAGCAAGAAATTGGTAAAGGGCTACAAAAAATGATTATATTGTATAATGTTAAATATATTAATTATCCTAATTTTAGATCACATATCTACACATGTATTGATATTCTATGCTGTCCTCCACATATATAATCAATTATGTTTCAATAAATTGAAAAAGGAAGAAAAAACAATACTACCAAAAAAATACTAAATAGTAATATTGAGGAGTCTTTGTCACTCCAGCAGGAAACCCCAAGTCATCCCTGGAGACAGCAGGGTGCAGCAGTTAGAGCAGGGGTTCAGAGGCCAGACTGCTGAGGCCTCACCTCTTAACATGTGGCTTCACCTTCTTAAACTATAACACCCCTCCAGGCATAGGATCTGGGAGAATTCAGTGAGTTCATCAGCTATTTTATTGTTATTGGTATCCTCCCATATAAAGAACCACTACACACTGATATGGAAAGGACACACAACGCCCCTGCCAGATGGACCAAGAATATGAAAAGAAAAAGCAAAAGGCCAGTAAGCACTGTAAAACATGTTCAAATTCACAAGTAAACAGAGAAATGACAACTTGAACATTCTGCATGTCAGACTGGCAAAAAATAATTATAAGCAACACTGGTAGGGATGCAGGAAGCCAGTGTTTTCCTACCCTTTTGGTGGAAGTATAAATTATCACAAACCTTTTAACACATATGACAGTGTTTATTAAAATCTAAACTACACATGAAATTGACAAGCAACCCCATTTACGGAAATTTACACAAAAGAATAAACTCTCTAAGTATATATGCATAAGGATATTAGTGCTTAGAGCACATATATATGCTATATGTAATAGCAAAAATACCTGAATGTATATAAAATACAAAAATGATACCTGAATGTTCATAGAGAAATGGCTGAATAAATTACAACACAACCATGTTATGCTATATTAAAGGGGTATTAAAGAACAAATGAGAACTACCTGTATACAAGTTGACAAGAAGGAACGTCCATCAACTTACAGAAGTGTGTGCAAGATAATCTTATCTTGTTTAAGAAATTAAAGTAATACTTTCTAACAACCAAGCACCTCTCTACATAATCACACGAGTGTGCCTGTATGTATTTGCATAATAAAATAGGGTACAGACCAAATGGTTAATACTGGTAACATTAGTGCATAGGATCAGGAGAAAGGGGCAGAGAATATTAATTTTACTTTAAACACATTTATTGTTTAGTTTTTTAATTTTTATTGTTTAAATTTTTATGAAAATGTTTACCTTGAATTTGAAATGGCTGAATCTTTTTAAAACTTAATTGACTCTATTTTTAGAGCAGTTTTACGCTGACAGAAAAACTGAGTGGAAAGTGTAGGCAGTACCTTAGTGCTCACATACCCCTGCCCCACCTGCAGTTTCCCGTTAGCCTTTTGCATGGGGCTGGTACATTTGTTACAAATGATGAACCAATCCTGATACATCATTATTAACTGAAATCCGGTGTTTATACTGGGGATCACTCTTAGTGTTGTTTATTCCACGGGTTTTGACTAATGCATAATGTCATGTATCCACCATTATAGTATCATGCAAAATAACTTTGCTGACCTAAATCCCCTGTGCTCCACATAGGCAGCACCCACCCTCGTGCCCACCACCACCCAACTCTTGATCTTTTTACCACACAATCCAGCAATCACACTTCTTGGTACCCAAGTGAGTTGAAAACTTGTGTCCGCAATAAAACCTGCACACAAATGTTTAAAGCAACTTTACTTATAATCACCAAACGTGGAAGCAACCAAGATGTCCTTTAATAGGATAAACAAATTGTGTACATCCATACAATGGAATATTATTCAGTGCTAAAAAGAAATTAGCTATCGAGCCACAAAAAGACATGGGAGGACTTCGTGTATTGCTAAATGAAAGAAGCCAACCTGAAAAGCCTACTTTGATTCCATTTGTGTTGTTACAACACAATACCCGAGACTGGGTAATTTATAAGCAGCAGAAATTTATTTTCTCACATTTCTGGAGCTGGAAAGTTCAAAGTCAACGTGCGCTTTGGTTCAATTGTCTGGTGAAGGCCTTCTTCTTTCATCCTCAGGAGAAGAACAGTGTCCTCACACAGTGGAAGATGGAAGGCAAGAGAGGCAGATTCCCTCCATCAAGTTCTTTTATAAGGCCACTTAATCCCATTCACAAGGACTCCATTCTCGTGACTCAATCACCTCCCAAAGGATATCCTTCCCAATACTGGTGCACTGGGGATTAAATTTCAATATCAATTTCAAGGGGACAAAAGCATGTAAGCCACAACACCAACGATATGACCAAAATTTTTAAAAAGAAAATAAGGTTGAAGATTTGCTCATGAAGGGTATCAGGGCTGGGAAGCCAGGCAGAATGGCATGAAGGGCCTCTGGCACTCTGAACCTGTCCCACTGGAAATAATGGAGCACACTAAAGTAGGATTTGATGAACTGTGGCCTGCAGCCAAACCCAGCCCACTGCCTATTTCTGTATTGTGCACAGTTTTGTATCTTGGATTAAAAAAAAATCAAAAGAATATTTCATGGCACAGGAAAATTACATGAAATTCAGGTTTCAGTGTCCGTAAATAAAGTTTTACTGTACTATAGCCACTCTCATTTGTTTGCTTATTGTCTATGGTTGCTTTAATGTTGTAACAGCAGAGTTGAGTAGTGTGACAAAGACTGGCCTGCAAAGCCTACAGTATTTACTGTTTAGCCATTTACAGAAAAACATGCCTACCCCACGTGAAAGCACTTTCTCTATTCAAGTGAAGATCTTTTCGTTTTGACAACTGTGGAAGGTCCCAGCCCTCAAGTCTTCTTCCTACCCAAGCGCCTTTAAATCTTAGCCTGCCCGTGGCCACACGTCCACACCCTGCAAGCAGGTCTCTTTCAGGAGACCTGACACCACAAGGAGTGAGGGTGCAGCTGAGACCTGAACTCCACCTGGTCTCCTGACACACTGGTGGGCGGCCCCTCCTCCCCCCTGCTGCTGCTGTCTTGTGTTAGTTAACTTGAGAGGAACCTGCTACTTTTTAGAGGCAGCATCCACTTGCAGCACCCGATGAACAGTGAGAGGTGAGCACTCACTTCCCAAGAGACTGTTTATTTACATAATAAAATAAGACAGTAAAGGTACCTTTGCCTGTCTAGGACATTCAAACATGTGAAATAATCGACAGTTTTCCAGGAAAATATCCATTTTAGGAGGTCGTGTTCCATCTGTGTGGCCCCAGGCAGAACTCCTGGATTCGCAGGGCAACCACATGGTTCAAGACTAAGGACACTTTCCCTGTCTCAGTCCCAGTGTATCCTTCTATAAAATTAGGATGATAATAATGAATACCCTGCTTGGCTGCTGTAATGAGAAAATGGCTATGAAAACTTCTTAACCATAAGCACCAACAAAGTTTGAAGTATTAATTTAGTTATCCAGGTTTTCACACGTGGGCATAAATGAAAGTTGTAATTATCTAGGCAAAACCACCCAGTGGCCAGCATCGGTCCCCATGTGGAGAATCACATGACAGCGTGGCTTCAGATCAAAGTCCGATGACGCTCACATGAAGGTGCGAGGGACAGCATGGCAGCAGCCATCCCAAGCAGGCGCCAACACGGCCCCCAGCAGGCGTTGTTGGTAAAGTCAGTGCAGCAAGAAGCCAAAAATGTGTCACCTGAGACTGGTCAGACTCGAGTTTCAAACACGGGTCCACTCGTGCTTGTTACCAGTGTGACCTGGCACACTAATTGATCCTCTTGCAAGCTCAGATTTCTCATCTGCAAAATAAGGTTCCCACTCCTCACCTCAGTAGTTTTCCATGATGATTAAATGAGATCATAAAGATAAAGGGCCTGAGACCCTTTGACCAAGGACACAGTAAGGATTCAGTCAATCTCATCCTCACCTTCCCTTCCTGGGGGCCTGCTCACCTCATGCAAATCCCAGGCACGCACAGTGCAGTCTGAGGACACGGTGCAAACCACAGACTTCTCCCTCCTGTCAAACCGGTACTCACTAGTTGTGACGTAAGCCAGCTCCTCTATCTGTCCTGTAAGAGAACACAGACACAGATGGCCTGTGATGTGAACACTCAACTTGGTAAAAGGGCAAGCAAGAAAACCATTTCTCCTTCTCTGTCTCAGGAGCACAATGGACGCTCGTTTAGGGGACAGTGTGGATGGCAAAAGAACTAGGGCTTCAGAGTTACAATTGGATTCTGCTCCCAGGACTGCCCATCACCCTCCAGCCATGTAACCTTAATCTACCCCCTGCACTTTTACTTTCTGTTTCTTCCTACTCTGAAACAGACATAATGAGCCCTTCCTCACAAGGTTATTGCAAGGATCAAATGACATAACACAAATGATATAGGACACAGCAAGACATGTACTCATCAAGTGATGCTTTCCAAGTCATTGGCTGAAATGCCATGACTTCACCAGAAGGAGACTTGACTTGACCAGAGTGAGCAGTGGGAGTGAACACAGCTACCACATTCCCCACCTCATACCTGTGTGCCTGGCAATGGCTCTGCAGATGAAGTCCTTCCCTGGCTGCCCAGATTCCATTCGGAACTCCAGCTCAGACCGGCAGAGATAGTACTGTTTCCATGTCTGTGTCCCCAGGACAACCTAAGAGGCTTTGCAGGAGGACCAGCATCTCAGACACAGCTGCCTGAAAAACAGAAATTCCAGGCGGTATGTAACAGTCATGGTTTTTGGAGCCAATAGGCCTAGCTTTGAATCCTGGCTTTGCCTTTTATTGGCCATGAATTCACTTTACCTACCTAGGCCTCAATTTCCTCTTCTGTAAAATGGGGGTAAGGACCACATAACATTGAATGAGTGCGCACTACACATTAGGCACAAAGTGCTTCTTATAACAACCCTATTAAATAAGATCACATCCCGATTCTATACCCAAGGACGTGGAGGCAGAGAGTGGTTAGACAACTTACTCAAAGTTATGCAGCTGGGATGCAAGAACTCACATTTTTTGAAGTCACCAACTCTAACTTTTGAATTGCCTATTTCTCCCTTCAATTCTGTCAGCTCTTCATGTATTTGCTGCTCTGTTGTTAGGGGCATATATATTTACAATTGCTGCATGTTCTTGATGGATTGACCTGCTTATTATTATCAAACATCCTTCTTTGTCCCTAATAACATCTTTTATCTTAAAGTCTATTTTGTCTGATATTAGTATAGCCACACCAGCTCTTTTAGATATTTTTTGCATGGTATCTTTTCCCATTCTTCTATTTTCAACCTATCTGTGTCTTTGAACCTAAAGTAAGTCTCCTGAAGACAGCATAAAATTGGATCATTTTTTAAACTCATTCTGCCAATCTCTACCTTTTTACTGAATGTGTAATCCATACACATTTAATGGAATTACTGATAACACAGAATACATGTATGTCATTTTGCTATTTATTTCCTAGGTCTTATGCCTTTCCCCCCTCTATTCCATTATTACTGCTTTCTTTTGTGTTAAATATTTTCTAGGGTGCTATTTTAATTCCCTTGTCATCTCTTCTACCATATTTTAGTGGTTGTCTTGGAGATTACTATTTAAATTTTAATGTATAACAATCTAGTTTTGATTAATACCAACTTAATTTCAATAATATATTAAACCTTTACTCCTATATAGCTCCATTTCCTCCCTGCCTCCTTTGTGCTGTGATTGTCACATATATTTCATCTTTATACACTGTATGCCTGTCAAAAGAGATTTATACTTACTGCTTTATATAGTTGTCTTTTAAATCAGATAGGAAAAAGAAGTTACAAACAAAAAATACATTTATACTACCTTTTATATATGCCTATTAAGTTACCTTTACTGGTACTCTTTATTTTTTTATGTGGATTCAAATTACTATCTAGTGTCCTTTCACTTCCCTTTAGTATTTCTTGCAGACTCCCTTTAATACTTCTTGCAGGGCCAATATATCCCCAATGTGGCAATACTAAGAGTTGAGGCCTTTAGGAGGGGAGTGGATTTTAAGGGCTCTGCCCCCTCATGAATTGATTAGTCCGTTCATTATTAATGGCATAATGGGTTACCGTGAGAGTGGCACTAGTGGCTTTTTCTTTAACAAGAGAAAGAGACTTATTGAGCATTCTAGCATGCTTTGCCCTCTTGCCATGTGCTTCTTTGTACCACCTTAGGATTATGCAGAGTCTCTACCAGTAAGAAGGCCTCAACAGGTACACTCCTTCAATTTTGGACTTCCCAGCCTCCAAAACTGTAAGAAATAAATTTCTTTTCTTGGGCTGGCTGGTTAGCTCAGTTGGCTAGAGCACAGCCTTATAACACCAAGGTCACAGATTCAGATCCTTGTACAGGCCAGCCACCCCCACAAAATAAATAATAGATAAAAATTTATTTTCTTTATAAATTACCAATTTTAGGTATTCTGTTATAAGCAACAGAAAACTAAGACGCAACATGAGTCAGCTGTTGATTCCCTTTACTGAATTTTTCATTTCAGTACTTTTCAATTTCAAAATTTCTAGTTATTTTTTATCATTTCTTTATTGGTATTCTCTATTGGGTGAGACAAGCTGTCTCATACTTCCCTTTAGTTCTTTACACGTGGTTTCCTTCAGTTCTTTCAACATATTTGAATTAGCTGACATTAAATTTTTGTCTAAAGTCCAATGTCTAGGCTTCCTCAAGGACAGTTTCTGTTGGTTGTTTTGTTTCCTGTGCATTGGCCATTCTTTCATGTTTCTTTGTATGTCTCATAACTTTTGTTGAAAACTGAACATTTTAAATAATATTATGTGCAACTCTGGAAATCAGATCATTTCTGGTTTTTTGTTTTTTTGTTTTTGTTTTTTTTGCTGTTTTATGTTACTGTTTGGTCAGTGATGTTTCTGAACTAATTCTGAAAAGTCTGTATTCTTTATTATGGGTAGCCACTGAAATCTCAGCTCAGTTAGATTACTGCTTACTAATAACTTGACAGAGATTTCCTTAGTCTGGAACCAGTAAGTCTCCCAGTCTTTGCAAAGGGGTTCTGTTTGCAGATTGGGGCCCATCTTTAACATTCAGCAGGCAATCTGATGACTCTACCTTAGCCTTCACTTCCTGCTTATGCACAGTCTCAGGATCAGCAGGAGTTTAGAGTCTTCTTAGGTTTTTTTCTGAGCTTGCACACAGCCCTGGGCATGCATGTCACCCTCCAGATTCTTAGGATCATGTCAGAGTTTTTCAAAGTCTTTAAGGACATCTCATTCCCCAGCTTTTCTTTTTAAGCTTTTTGGTCAGTCTATTGTTTGCCCAACTGTCAGCCAGGCACAGAGTTAACCAGATGTCTGTAACTGTTTCAACAAATGTCCCAAAGTAAATTTTTTTTTAACTCTACATCAGGTCAAATAAAGATAGCATTACAAATAGGGTCTTCTAAGAAGCACCAGACAGGTCAAGTAATGACAGTTCTCTGGGAATGAGCCTTTCAAGGATCTCCAATCCCATTCTTCACTCTCCAGTGACTGCCAGAATCCAGTTTTCACTGTTATTCTGAGCTGTTGATATCCAAGTCTAACATAGAGCTAGAGGGGGTTTACAGGAATAGGAATATTCTTACTGAGATTCAGTCATTTTTCTTGAGTAAACATTTCCCAGATTGCTGCAAGCCTTTGGTTATTTCCAGAGTTCTGAAAAAGTTGGTTTTGACCATTTTTGCCAATTTTCTCATAGCTTTTATGAAGACAACTTTTGGAGGTTGTTACTCTGCCATCTTCCAGGAGCCTACATTCTTAATGTATATGTGACCACTGTCAATCCTATGATAGTACCTTTCTCATAGGTTGTTGAGAATAAAATGTTAGCTCATCCATGCTGCAATTACTAAACACCTACCTAATCTGTGGGCCCTGGAGTGAATGAGACATGGCTCTTGCCCTAGAGGCACTCTCAGCTGGTAGTTAGTTAGAGGATAAGCAAAAATAAAATTCAGGGAATTGCTAAGTTCTAGAAGGAAGAAGCAGCTTATGGTGCTATGGGATTTGAGCACAAGGAGAGTGGATATCTGGCTGGAAAGTGAGGGAGGCTTTATGGACAGAGGCTTTCAGCACTTAAGGTACATCAGAGCTGATGTGGCATCCTCTGGCTCCAGTCCAGTACTCATACCTCAAGAGGTGGAGAATGAAGTCAGATGAAAAATAACTCGTTCATATCCCCACAGTCTGAACAAGTACAACACAAAGTCTCTATCATCCTAACTTGCACACTCATTGAACACTTACGTGTCAGGTTTTGTTCTAGGCACTGAAGAGCTTCCAAAACACTGAGAAGAGTTTTAGTGCTCAGGTGGGGTGAGGTTTACTGTGTTTGCTGAATCTCTGGTCTTTCTACCAGAAATACCATATTGACAGCCTATGGGCAGAACAGGCCCCCAGATTATTTTGTTCGGCCTGCATAGGAATGGCCCACATGAACTAGCTGCCAACACTTAAAAATCAGGAGATTTTACATAAAAATCAGATAAAAGCAGGAGGTCAAGCAATACTGAACCCAAATTCCCACCTGGCAAAATTTGCCTGGAGCCACACGGCTGTACCCTTTAGATGACAATGATTCACCACTGTCTTCATCATTCCCTTTATCTCCCTGACTCTGAGGCTGAATGTCACTTTCCTTATGTCATCACTCTTATTCTGTTGATCTTATTTTAGTTGAAATAAAAGGAAAGGAAAGTATTTCTTGTACACATAGTTCAATCTAAACAGTGATTGTTTAGACTGAAATATAACAATCTAAACAAGTGTATTGAATTGTGTCCCCCCCAAAACTCACTGAAGCTTGAATTGTGTCCCCCAAATTTTATGTATTAGAAACTTCGCCCCCATTGTGACTGTTAAGAGGGTGGGAAATCCTGTGGTAGTTGAAAGGTGGAGCATTGAAGAGGTGATTGGATTGTAGGATCGTGCAGTAGTGAATGGATTAATAATGGTGGTCAGGGGCGTGGTGTGAAGGGCTTTAAAAGAACAGAGAGGAGAGTCTGTCTCTCTCTTGCTCTCTCTCTGCTCTTTCTGCTTCCACTATCTTGCAATGTGAGGGGTCACTGCCGGCCACCACCAGATGTGTTCCTTGGACTGTGGATTTCCCAGCCTCAAAAACTGTAAGCAATAAATTTTGTTTTCTTTATAAATCACACAGTTGCCGGTATTTTGTTATAAGCAACAGAAATGGACTAACACAAGTATAAACATAAAAGCTAGACCAAGAAGATAATGTGGTTTTAAAAAAGCAGGAGATGGCACATTTCTCTGTGGAAGTGAAATCTATTTCTACATAGATTTAAGTCCATCATATATCAAACCACAGTGAGAACTATAACCAATATTTAGAAGAGAGATAATAAAACCAAGTGATTTAACCAAAAAAGGAAAAAAGGTGAACATCAATAAAGTATAAATATGAATAAAGTAAGTGAAAAAAATACTTTGGCACCAAAACCTTTCACAGATAGCAATTAATAACAAAAAAGAAGCTATTGTCCACAACAGAAATTACATACCTTAAATGGAAGCAATTATTTGCAATTTTACTTCTAACCAAAAAGCTAATGCTTAATGTGTTGAAGAAATTACAGGATTTCAAAGGTCATAAAGCATTTAAAACAGTAACTTGTAGCATTTTCAATTGAAATTATACAGTACAAATTAAAAATATATCACATGGTCAACCATGTTTATTCACTGTGTCCATGAGAATTTCAATGGGCCTGGAGAGCTTTTGGACATGGCATCCATGCAAGGCACAGCATCAGGAATTGACACATGCATGTGTCCACAGGTCATGATGCCTTCGGAATGCTGTTGTCTGAGCTTAAGAAACATAAACCCAGTGTTTTTAAGGACAGTAGTCAAGGATACAAACACAAGGGATGACTTTAAAAGTTCAACACCAAAACTATAAAATAGAAATGAACTGAACACCTATTCATGATTTGGCCTGCAGACAACTGAACAATTTGCATGAGGAACCTAGAGGCACAGGATGGTAACATATGAACACTACCTGGAAGTTAGGTGATGTGCTGAAGAGAATATTCTTGAACTGCTCAAAGAAATACATTTCACTCAGAAAATTCCTACCCTGGCTTATGAGGAAAGATAACAAAGACTAGGGTTGGGATTGGCATCACACCTCTTTAAACATGTAAATATTCTTGGGCCAGGACCTCCACAAAATTACAATACGTGAGTCAATCCATTTATTCCTAGTGAAACAATTTCTTTGAGAAACGCATTTGCTAAGACATAATCTTGTCCACTTTCCTGTAGAAAAATCACTTTCCAGAACTGAATGTTATATCTAGACTACATTCCCCCAATTGTACAGATAAAGACCAAATTCTCATAAAAGTTCTCTTACTTCAAAACTGGCTAGAGATTACTACTGTTTTTCTAGTTAATATTAGTAATAAAAACTTAATAAAAACCAACAAATGGAATAGAGCTAAATGATACTGCAAACTAAATATGGCAAGACTGGCATTCCCGATGTCCCCAATATCTCAAGGCACAGTCATCCTAAAAATAAAGAGTCTTTCCATGTTTCAAAGACAATGTGTGAACAGCTGTTCTCCATCATGAGTGGCTACAATTATAGTTCCTAGTTGGCAGTTAGAGCAGCACTGTATTCTGCAACAAGATCTGACAGTTCTTTTTTTTGGCAGCTGACTGGTACAGGAATCGAACCCTGGACCTTGGTGTTATCAGCACCATGCTCTAACCAACTGAGCTAACCAGCCAGCCAGTGACAGTTATACCTTGGTACAAAAAAAAAAAGATGTCAGGTTCCAAAGAAATGAATTAGTAAAAAAAAAAAAAATTAATAACTTGACAATTAAAGTGTCTTTTATTTTCAACTTTATTTTTTTCATTTGATCTTTATAACTTCTAATACCATACAAGTTTGTGTTGCTATGTTGTTACACCAAAGCTGAATTAAAATAAAGGCAGCTTGATCATATTTCTGTTGATCTGTCTTCTATCAGCCAGCTGCATTCATTTGCTGTATATTTCTGCCCCTGAGTTTGATGGCCCTACCTTATTTCCCATTTGATTAATATAATCTTTCATATTTCAATATTCTAGAAAAACAGTTACATCCCTAACCAGGGAGGATTCTCCTACTGGTAGGGATCGTGGATAATCCTTTCTTATGCACTCAGCAGAGCCAGAAATTCAGATGCTCAGAAGCCTTAACCAGTGCACCCACCGCTCCTCTGCAGGACCACATATGGCTCTTCTTTCACTCACCTCCACAGTTCCTTGGTCCTTGAAACCTCATTCCAGACCTAGAACAAGGAGGAGAGAAGTGTATGGTCAGACAACAGGCAGTGAGCACCTAGCCTGCCAGGCCCTGTGGAGGGGACAAGAAGCTGAATCAAACTCAGTCCCTGCACTCAAGAAAACGCACCCTGAGGTAGAGCTAGAGACATATTTGAATAATCAAAAACAATCAAATAATGAACGAGAAAGGGCAGAATGAGCAACTCAATGGGGGTAAAGGGTGGGGTGCCAAGGGACTCAGAGAAGGGATGACTGATCAAGTCTCAAAGAATGAGTAGCGGTTCTTTACGTGGCTGCGGCATTGCTGAGACACAACAGCTGGGCGAATATTCCTAAGGGTGGAAAAGATGAATGAGTAATTTCTCTTAATTAGAACATAGGATTCTGGGTGGAGAAGAATGGAAAAAGGAGCTGAAGGTTGGCTTAGACCAACTCCCAAAAGTCGTAATGGCCAAAATAGTGAGATGCTACTTGAGAATTTTGAAGAGGAGAGTGGTAGGGTCAAACTGCATTTCAGAAAATCACTTTGGCTACTGTGAGAAGGAAGGTTTGGAGCTGAGAGCAGAGAAGTATGCCTGGTAAGAAGGCTGCTGCAATGAAGTAAATTAAGGCACGGGCCAAGGGGATATCCCAGAAATGCTGGACGGCAGAATGAGGGCAGCCTCCAGCCTCCCAGGCTGTCCTGTATCCTCTACACAGACTATCCTCCCACGACTGCTTTCTGCAGTAGTGTTTACCAGGAGGGTCAGGACAGTTTCACAGAATAGGGAACAGGGTGCCAGACCTTTCCCCCCCTCAGGCCCAGGCCTGCCTCATGGAACTTCCTACCCTCTCCAGCTAAGACATCCAGAATTCTGGAGCCTACACAGCTTCAGTGGGCAACTCTCTAGAGCCTTCGGTGGGCCAGAACCTCTGAGGGTCCCATCCCAGATATGTGGCTTTCAAGCCCCGGCAGGAGCAATGACCACCCTCTCTGAGCCCAAGCGACCCCTTCAACAGCCCTCATTCACCTGCCAACTCAAAGTTCCTACGCCTTTAAGAAGTCTTTTTGGCTGGCAGAAGTGTAAAGTTTATATTCTGCAAACTCAAACCAGGCAAGATGATCTGTGCATTTTCTCTGTATATCCTTTCTCTCTCTCTCTCTCTCTCTCCTTTCTATAGTTCCTAGTTCAAAACCCAACTGAGATCTTGTTTCCCAGACAGAGAACTGTAATACACAATACACCCTGCAAAATAAATGCTACCCACCTTTAAGGATCCTTCTGTTAGCTCCTGGCCTTCACAATGACACCGTGAGGCAGGGATTACTGACCTCATTTTACCTATGAGGAAACTATGACCTGGGGAAACTGGTGCTACCATAGGGTATTGGGCACCTCCCTTTCAAACTTGTCCCCTAAGTTACCCCTAGCCTACTGCCATGGAAACAGCTAGGGATCCAATTCCAGCTCTGTGCATAACTCCATGGGTGACCTTGGGCAAATCACTGTGTGATATTCAGTATCCTGATCAGTAAATATGAGGGCAAAAGCCCAATATTTCACTTGATACACTTAAAAGTATAATAACAGGGGCCGAGGCCATGGCACACTCAGGAGAGTGCGGCGCTGGGAGCGCAGCGATGCTCCCGCCCCAGGTTCGGATCCTATATAGGAATGGCCAGTGCACTCACTGGCTGAGTACCGGTCACGAAAAAGACAAAAAAAAAAAAAAAAGGATAATAACGGTATTCTAGCAAGGATCTGCTTATTAACCTTTTTGTAAAACGATATAATATGTATTTTAAGTTCCTTAAAGAAATTCATTTACTCAACAAATATTTACTGAGAGAACTTAACCGTCAAGGCACACACTGGGTGACAGAGACAGTGATGAAAAGTACAAACTCCCTCTCTTAAGAACGGATTTAGCAGGGAAAACCCGATACTAAACAAATACACGATACAAATAATCACGAGATTACAGTTCTGCGGAGTCCTCGGGGGAAGAAGACAGCGTGCCTGTAACACAGGGCGGTGCACAGCGGGGAACCCACGGGACGAGCTCACTCCACCAGTGTTTATTCGTGAGCGCCGGCATGAAGGAAACGACGGACGGGGGTGCGAGTGGCTGGGGACGGACACCTCTGAGCCGGCAGGATGCGGAGCCATCAGCATCACCATCACGGGGAGAACCGGGAGTGTGGCCGTCCGGGCACAGGGAACGGGTAAAAGAAAAGCTCCCAGGAAGGAAGTTCCAGAACATTCCAGAAAAGGCGAGAATGCAAAGAAAAACGGTCTCTAAGCCAATTTTAGGGGTGAACCCTGATGGCAGGGAGCCTGCGTCCGGTTCACAGGCGCCCAGCGCAGGAGAAGGGACGGTCGCTAGAGCCTCCCGAGGACGCCGAGGTCTCCGCCCAGGACCACGAGCGACTCCCGCCGCTTCACGGATTCAGAGCAGACCGACAGACTCCCCCACGGACAGGGAGACCGAGGGTCCAGAGGAGAAGCCCCGGCCGCGGACGCGCCGGCGACCACAAGCCCAGGCCCTGCCTCTCGCCCTGCACAGAGCGCGTCACCTTGTCCACCTGCGAGGCGCAGAGACGGTCTGGGGCCTCCAAGAAGGAGAAGACGCGGAGCAGCTCGTCCCGACCCAGCTGCGGGTCCATCCTGCCGGCTCCGCCCCGCTCCCGCCACCTTCGCCGCGCTCCCGCCGCGGCCCCGCCCAGCCCCCGCCGAGCCCCGCCGCGATCCCGCCCCGGCCCCTTCCTGCTCCCGCCCAGCCCGCCCCGCTCCGCCCCTCCCTGCTCCCGCCCAGCCCGCCCCGCTCCGCCCCTCCCGGCCCGGCCCCTTCCTGCTCCCGCCCAGCCCGCCGCGCCCCGACAGCCACGCCCAGCCCACTCCGCTAACTCTCTTAAGTGCCGGCCGGCTCCTCTTTCCCTGACTGCCAACTTGCCTCTGCCCTCGCAGTCGTCCTGATCCTGGCACTGAACCAACCCTGTTTTAAACCCTTGTCCTGGCCCTCGGTCTGACCTGCTCCCTTGCACTGGATCTTGCACTGGACGCCGGCCCTGCCCCTTGACCTTGCTCTCGCTTTCTCGACCTCACCTTTGACCTGGGCCTGACCCTGGTCTTCACCCTGGGCCTTCACCCTGACCCTGCTCCTCATCCTGACTCTGACCGGCGCTGGCCACCATCTGCCATCTACCCCTACACCTGTTGCTGCCCTTACCTCAGCCCTCATGACCCTGACATTCACTGTGTCCCTGGCCTTCACTGTTGCTTCACCACTACCTGAACCTCCCAGAGGGCAGGGTCCTGGCCCTGGCCATCGTACTGACCCTCACTATCCCTTTCCCTACCATTGGTTTTCTCTCTAATGCTGGTCTTGGCCCTCATCCTTGCCCTGGTCCTGGTCACAGGAGTCCTGTCACCTGTGCCCTCGCCTACATCTGTCCCAGGCCTGGCCTCAACTCTGACCCTCATCCTGGCCTTTGTCTTGGCTTTGGCACTGGCCCTGGCCCTCACCCTGGTCATTGCCCTGGCCTAGGTCCTTGCATTTACTTGCTCTCACCTTTGCCCTCCCCTCACCCTTGCCATATGACTCTCATCCTCGCTCTGGACCCCTTCTTTGCCTTCACTTGGGCCCTGAACTTTGTACTTGCACTAGCCCTGGCAGTTCACCTGGCCTTACCCTGGCCTGGCTTTGCCATCTCCCTTATCCTTGCCCTCAACTGAACCCTTGCCCTCAACCTGGTCTTTGCCCTGGCTCTTACATTTGCCCTCATTCTCTTTGACTCTCACCCTCACTATGAACTTGAGCCTGACCCCTGTTCCTCACCCTCACCTGGTTTTGCCCTCATGTTGGTGCTTGTCCTCACCTAACATTCACCCTCACCCTGACCTTCGCAGTCACCCTCACAATGACCCTCAGCCTCCCTCTCACCTTGGCGCTGTCCCTTGTGCAAGCCCTGCCCTGACCCTCACCTTGGCTTTTATGCTAGCCTTGATAGCAGCCATGGACCTCATGTGGTCTTGGTCCTGGCCTATACAGGTTCAGATTAGATTTAAAGTAAAAGTGAAGGGCAGAGTGAAGGTCAAGATCAAGTTCGAGGTCAGGGTCATTGCTAGGATGAGGTTGAGATCAGACACAGAGAGATGAGGATCAGAGTGTCCAGTTCAGAATAAAGGACTGTGTCAAGTTAAGGATCAAAGTAAAGGAGAAGTCAGGGCCATGTTCAGTGTCAGAATCTGGCTCAAGGTCAAAATTAGTGTGAGGGAAGTTTTAGGGTTAGGGTTGGGTTCAAAATCAAGCTGAAGGTCAAGATGAGTGTGAAGGTCAGGATGAGGATACATTAGAGGGTCAGGATCAGTTTATGGTCAAGGTCAAGATCAGGGATAGGTTTGGTCAGGGTAAGGACATGGTCAATGACAGAGTGAGGGGAGGTAAAATTGACAGTCTCATTCAGGTTGACAGTGAATGTCCAGTTCTGGATAGGATTCAAGGTCAATTCCAGAGTCAAGGTGAGTGTGAGGTTGATGTTCAGGATTAGGGTCCCTGAACTTGACTGAAGGTGAGTGTCCCATTAAGGATAAATGTTCTGGGGTGGTATCAGGTTCAGGGTCATGATCAGTGTGAGAGCTATGTCATTGTCAGGGCCAAGGTCAGGGTGAGTGTTAGGGTCATGTTAACCATCAGGGTCAGGATCACGGTCATGGTGAGCATCAGAGTAAGATGAGAGTCAGGGTGAAGGTGAGGATCAAGTTCATGGTCAAGGTTAAGTTCCAGGTCAAGTGCAGTCAGAGTCAGGGTGATGGTTAGGATAAAGGTCAGAAATGGGCTAGGGTTAGGGAGAGAGTAAATATGGGAACAAGTTTCAGGGTCATGGGCAGGTTTAAGGTTAAGTTCAAAGTCAGGTGGGGGTAAGGGTAGTGTATCAGAGTCTGCCAAAGAATTGGATGAGGGTGAGAGTGAGTGTGTAGGTCAGGGTCAGAGTCAGGATCAGGGTCAAGGTCAAATCAAGGTCAGGGTGATGATCAAGTTAAGCATGAGGATAAGGTTAATTGTCAGATTGAGGTTGTTGGGTTCAGTGTAAGGCTGAAGGTCAAGAGTCAGGTTTAGGGTCAAGTACAAGGTCAGGGTGGGTCAGGGTTAATGTCTTGTGTAGATGGGATTGGTTGAGGGTCCAGGGTCAGTGTGGGTCAGTATCTGGATTAGCATCAATGTCAGGTGAAGTTCAGTAATAGGAACAGGTTCTGTCTAGTTCCAGAGCAGGGTCAGACTGATGATCATGTACAGTGTTAAGAACCAGGGTTATAAAAAGGTTGAGTGTCAGAGCGAGGGTCAGGTTCAAAGTCAGGTTCAAATTCAGGGTGGGTAAATGTGATGACAATTGTCAGGATAAAGTTTATTTTTAGGGACAGAGTAAGGTTGAGGTTCAGAATTAGTTTGATCGTGAGTGTCTGGTTCAGTCTCAGGTTCAGGATCAAGGTGAAGGTGAGGCATGATTTTTGGCATCAGGATCAGGGTCAGGAAGATGTTCAGGGCCAATGTAGTGTCAGAACAGGGTTAACCAAAGGTCAGAGTAAGGTCAGGGCGAGTGTGGGGTCAGTATCAAGTTCAAGGACATGGTGAGGATCAAGATGGGGGATCTAGGTCAGGTTTATCATTAAGGTCAGTTTCAAGCCCAAGTTAAAGATCAGGATGGGTCAGAATCAGTATGGGAGTAAAGTTCAGAGTAAATTGCAGTTTCAAGGTCAGAATAAGGACAATATATTTTCATTTTTGGTTTTTCTTATTTTCTTTATATTTTTAATGTTTTAATATAATGAAGTTTTCTTTGTGGGAAGTTTAATTTCTATTTCCTTAATAGATATGGGGCTACTCAGGTTATCAATATCTTCTTGAGTGAGCTTTGGTAATTTCTGTCATTCAAGGAATTAGCCCATTTTATCTAAGTTGACTTTATCAGCACAAAATTCATAATACTCTCTGATGATACTTTTAAATATCTGTGTAATGATAACATCTTTCCCATTCCCAGTATTGGTATTCTGTGTCTTTTCTTCTTTTTCCCTTTGATCAGTATGGCTAGATGTTTATTGATTTTATAGATCTCAGTGAATCAGCTTTCAGTTTCACTTTTTTTTTTTTCCTGTTTGTTCTATCTGATCTGTATTATTTCCTTTCTTCTGCATATTTTGGACTTAATTTTCTCTTTTTTGTCAAGTTTCTTAAAGTAAAAACTGAGGTGATTCACTAAATGCCTTTCTTCTTTTCTAATATATGCAGCTAGTGCTATAACTTTCCACATGAGTACTGCTTTTATACATCGTGTTTTCATTTTCACTCAGTTCAATACTTTAAAAAAAGAAATTCCCTTGAGACTTTCTCTTTGACTCATATACTATTTGGGTTGTTTAATACATATCTTGTCTCATTATGTCATGTCTCATGTTCTTCTTGACTGCAACAATTTCTGAGACTTTCCTGATTTTTGATGAACTTTATAAGCCCAGATGGTTTCACTGGAGAATCCGACCAAATATTTAAATAGTAAGAGAAAACAGCAATATTTGCCCAAGGAGTTACCATTCCTGGTGCTCTTGATTTGTTGAGTAGATGCAGATTTCCATCGGTATCATTTTCCTTCTGCCGTCTTCTAGAGTGAATCAGCTAGAAACGAATTCTTTCCAGTTTTTATATGTCTGAAAAAGGTTTTTTTTCTTTGTTTTATTATCATTATTACTATTTTTTGGCGGCTGGCCAGTAAGGGTATCCAAACCCTTCATCTTGGTGTTATCAGCACCACACTCTGAGTGAGCTGACCAGCCAGCCTTATTTTTCCTTTATTTTTGAAAGATATTTTTGCTGGGTAAAAATTCTCAGTTAACAGATATTCTTTCATTACTTCAAACAACTGTTACCAAGCCATGATATGTTTTTACACTCATGAGTAAGAGTAATCATGCAATTTTCTTTTCTGTAATATCCTTGTTGAATCTTGGTATCAAGACTATCGCTGATGTTACAAAATAAGCTGAGTAGGCTTTCTCTTCTATTCTCTGGCATCTTGGCACTTTCTCTTAAATGATTGGTAGAAATTAGCAGTGAAGCTATCCGAGCCTGGTGGTTGCATCATGAAAATATTCTGATTTGGAGGTTCCGTTTAATAGTTTTAAGACACTTTGGGTTTTTTTGTTTTTGCCTATTGTAAGTTGAACTTTTCTATGAATTAGTCTATTTTACCAAATTTCAAATTTATAAACATGAAGTTATTCCTAATATTATTCTTCTGAATCCTTTTTCATTTCGGATATTGATAGTTTGTGCCTTCTCTTTCTTGATCAGCATCACCCACTTTGACATTATTAATCTCTTGAAAGAATAAATTTTTTGGCTTTGTTCTTCCACATCATACCTTTTTTGTTTTGTTAATTTCTCTTCCTGTTTATTTCCTTCTATTTAGATGTAACTGCTTTTCTTTATTAAACTTGTGATGGATGCACGGCTTAGTCACAGCCTTTTTGATATTATATCCATATCATCAGGATTATAAATTAACCTTTAAGCACTGCTGTGGCTGTATCTCACAAGAATTGCTATGTTGTAACGTTAGTATCAGCCAGTTCATAACATTTTCCATCTTGCATTGTTGCTTCTTCTTCTTTGATCCATGGGTTATTTTAGAAGTGTATTTCTTAATTTTCAGACATATTTGTAATTATGTTATCTTCCAGGTTTCTAGCTTAATTACATTAGAGTAAAAAAAATACACACCTTGGATCATTTTGATCCTTTGAAATTTGTTGAGACTTGTTATGGCCCAGTCTATGATCGATTTATTGTGTTTTGTCTTTTTTTTTTTTTTTAAAGATGACCGGTAAGGGGATCTTAACCCTTGACTTGGTGTTGTCAGCACCACACTCTCCCGAGTGAGCCACGGGCTGGCCCGATTTATTGTGTTTTGCATGTGCCTGAGAAGAATGTGTATCCTGTGTTGTTTGGTTTTGTGTTGTTGACCAAGTGCTCACTATTGCCTGTTACTTACCCACTGACTTGAGTTGACCAACCTTTAGTCAGGATTCTCTCCCCGCCTTAGGCCCCTAACCTTTGGCTCGCCCCTAAGCTTAAACAAGCACTAAGATGTAGACATGCTCCCGTAACAGCTCATTCCAAGAACCTGGTGAGCAACGAAATAAACACGTCCTGTTAAACCACGTTGATTACGCTGCCTGCTCTCCCCACTGCTGCCCTGCTCACCTCTCTATGGAAGCAAAGCCCTTTGTTGATTTGGAGATGCTTGCAGATCCTGAGGTTGGAGTGCTCTCTGTATTGCAGCAGGCTTTTCAAATAGCCTCTCAAGTCTGGATTTGTTTTTATTTAAAATATACAAGCATTAGGTCAATATGTTCATCCTCTTAGGCAAACTACATTCCGAATTGTTCTGTCTTTTCCTGTTTGTTTGGGTTAGTCAAGTGAAGCAGCAGAAACAGAAAAGGAACAAGGAAATCTGCAACTGGTTGTGACTGATTAGTTGTGAACACAACTACACTTGGACTGGCCTCCTGTTTCTTGGAGAGCTATTTTAAATCTAACGCTTTGGAAGTGGATTTGTCTTTCTGGTTTTTAGTTCTGTTACTGTGATTTATATTCATCTTAAATTTTGAGACTATATTATTATGTGAATACTAATTTAGAGAAAATTTTGCCAATAGATTTAATATCATTAGCATTGAACGTGTTTATCTCTAGCAATGCTCTTTGCCTTAAAATCTTTTGTCTGGGGCCAACCCCGTGCCGCACTCTCGAGCGCAGCAGCACTCCCGCCGCGGGTTCGGATCCTATATAGGGATGGCCGGTGCGCTCACTGGCTGAGCGTGGTGCGGCCAGTCACAAAAAAGACAAAGAAAAAAAAAAAGAAAAATCTTTTGTTTGATATTAACTGTTCTTTGCCTTAAAACCTATTGTTTGATATCAAATAACTATACCAGATTTTTGGTTTGTGTGTACATGGTAAATGTTTTATCCTCTTACTTGCAAATTTTTGGTATCTACATTTTAGACTTCTCTTGGAAATACCACATAATTTCATTCTCCTTCTAATTGAGATAACAATCTTTGTTTCAGCTGGAGCATTTATTCTTTATGTTACTAATATTTTTTAGTTTAAAACTATCATCTATGTGCTAGATATTTGTACCTGTGTTGTAGCAAGTATTTTTTATTATTCCATTATTCCTTGTAGTTTTAGAAATTGTATACGCTTCATTCTAGATTTGATATAACTCTAGAAATTTAGTAAATTACTTAGCATCCTGGACAGAGTACAGCTGTTACACAGTGTATGTCTGGTGAGTCCACTACATGGAATACCTAGTCTGTTTTCTGTTGTCTGTGCTGCTTATTTACGTTCTTGTCTCCTCATGTGCCTGGTTATCACTGTACAACGTACGCTGCTTGAAAAGCTTTTGTAGAAAAAACCTAAGGCCTCAACTGATAATCACCAAATGAGCTTTTCATCAGTTGACCACATCTTATTTAAACTGTTTCCAAACACATCAAGCCTAAGTGCAGGCTCCCATTTATGCAGAGGTGAGAACTACCAGAAATTAACTAAGGCTGACTGGAGCTTAGAGTCTGCAGATGTGGCTGGAGAAATAAACAGAGGTCAGATCATGAAAACATCAGACTTTCCTGAGAGCAGCAACTGGGGTTTACCGTGTTGTGTCTTCCCACTAAGTGCTTGGAGGCCGGCAGCTGCAGCAGTGTTAGTCACTTTGGTATCCTCGGTGCTCCCAGAAGCATGTATCCACATGAAGCATAAAGCAAACATCTTAAGAATAAAAGACTGCTGAAAATAAGTTTCTCTCGTCTGTCTATGTTTACCTATCCCTGAATCAATACCACAGTCTTAATTATTACATAACCTTACACAACGTGTTGATATCTGACAGAGCAAGTCTTTTCATCATTTCCTCTTCTTCTGCTTTGATTCTTCCTCTTGGCCCTTTGCATTTCCATATATTTTTTAGAATCATCTTTATCAAATTATTATGACATAAGGAAAAAGAACTGGCTGGGATTAGACTGGGGTTTACTGAATTCATAAATTAACTGCAGGAGTGCCTATTTCCTTATTCACACAGCTGCTCTGGCTCCCCCTCATCCTCAGGGAGCAGACGGTGGTAACCCGGCCTAATGTGCGTGGGTCGCCTGCTGGATCTTGAGCCATCCTTGGGTCGAGACTTCTGTCCACCCCACTTCCAAATGAGCGCTCAGTCGTATGAGGCACCCAGGAAGCCCTCAGGGTAAGAGTGGCCATAACTAGAGCTACGATCTCAGTGACCCACGAAAAAATTAGGACCATGAGATGAATAGAGGAGGAGCAGACATAGGCAGAGCCACTTGGGGCTTTTATAATAAATCTCAAATACTGAACTAGAACAAAATTAAACCAAAATCCTCCTTCCCACTTGAGTTTCCAACATGAGGACATCTTACTCTCTACCCTTCTCCCAGATGTTTCTAACAGGGATGTCCTTGACCAGGACGCAGGGCCTTGAGAATCAGCACAGGCCGGCATGGCCACTATCCGAGGGTGGTCCCTGGACGGCAGCAGAGATCTGTTTCTGACTTACAAGTCACTAGTGTACAGATGTGAGGCCAACTGAGTACAAGCCGCAGGCCTCCTCTGCTGGACTGGACATCCTCATGTGCTGGGAACATGACCTCTGCCTCCTTGAGACCAGCCCTCACGAGGGCTGAAGAGTAGGACACGGTAGGAGCAGGGCGAGGTGTGGAGTGGGCCCAGTATGGCTGTGGGGAGGCCGTGGAAAGTCAAGCCAGGCAGGAGGCAGAGGAACAAGCAGCCCGGTGGCCCTGGCAGGGAGGCAGTCAGGGCCTGGGCCAGCATCTCCCTGCTACAGGATGAAGGGCCGAATCAGCTCCGGATTCAACAGCGACTCCTCAAGAGGCCGGTCCACATCGAAGTCACGGATGTGTGGGGGCCCTGGGGGGGCCTTGGGGGCGGGTCCCCCTGTGCGCTGGGGAATCGGCAGCTCAGATGGGTGGGCAGGCAGGGGAGCTGTGAAGAAGTACTGATGCAGAAGGGCCTGGGGGTGGTGAGTAAGGGACAGCAGAAGGAAACCAGTCACCTCCCTGTCCCCAGCCTCAGGCTGAGGGTGACCGTTAACGTCTTCCTTCACCCACTCATGCCTCCAGCTGACTCGGAAGAGCTTTCCTGGGTGCCCACTGTGTCTGAAGCTCTGTTCCGGAGGCTGGGGACACAGCAGTTACCAAAGCAAACAAAAGCTCTGCCTTTTTGACATAGGCGGAGGGGTAGGGGGAAGATAATAAACAAGAAAATGGAGTAAAATATACAGTATGTCAGATAACAATTGGTGCTGTTGAAAAGAGAAAGCAAGAGAGGGGCATGAGGAATACTGGAGAAAGGCTGCAGATTTGAAGAGTGGTGAGGGAAGGCCACTTGACAGGGGACATTTGAGCAATGACCTGCAAGAGGTGAGCAGGCGCCAGGATACCTGGAGAAGAGCGCTCCAGCCCAGAGAGTGTCCCAGTGTGTTCCAGGACATGGACGAGGCTGTGGGGCTGGAGAGGAATGGGCAAGGGGGACACCAGCAGGCAGGGTCAAGAAGTGATGGTGCCCAAGGACACCATACCTGTGGGCCATCAGAAGGGCCTTGGCTTTTCCTGAGTTAGAGGGAGCCACAGGCCCTGGCAGAGGAGGGTTGTGACCAGCTTTGCTGGGACAAGGCCACTGTCTCTGCCAGGTGGAGAGAAGATCAATTGGAGGAGGAGGGATGCAGGTGCTGGGGGCGATCTGGGGGAGAAGTGGGCAGACGGCTGGGTGCACTGTGCAGGCAGAGCCCACAGGAGCTGCTGACTGAGACTGACAGGGGAGCTGGGTGGGGACTGAGAGGACATGCGTGGTGCCGAGTGTGGCTGGGAACAGTGGCCATCAGGCTGGAGAGACAGGTATGCCTGAGAGAGGCCCTGACACCATCAGCCTGTGGCTCCTGCCATCCTCACTGTACTTCCCTGCCTTCCAGCCACACCTACCTTCCTGGGCCTCCTCTCCAGGCCATTGCTCACCATTTCTCTCTTCGGTGCACACCTCCTCAAACACCTCTTCATGCTTAAACCCGCCTTTCCTCCAGGAAGCCTTGCTAGACCCCACAGTTGGCCCCGCATCCCTCTCGGGCTCCCACAGATAAGGGGCAGGCCCTCTTGTGACCCTCTGGGCCTGAAGCTGCCTCGACACGGGGGAGAGGCAGGTCTGCTCTTCTCTGTCTATTCTAGGGCCCAGGATAATGCCCAGCACATGCCAGATGCTCAATAAATATTTGCTGCAGGAATAAAGGAGCAAGTCCCCTACAACTCTCTTGCTGTATCTGCCACATGGTCTGAGACAGACCAGGACCCATCCACCTGGACCTGTGCTCTCCTGAGAGATGGGCATGCCCCTCTAACAGGTCATCGCTGCTCTCCTGCAGTCTCTCGGGGAACACTGGGGATGTCCAGTGGAGTCTGCTCATGAGAGGCACAGCTGCTGAGGCCCCTGGGGGTCCTGGGTACAGTGCAGGTGTCCGGGATGCCTGGTTCTCATCCCCACCCATCAGAGGTTCTGAGGGTTGCTGGCACGATGGGGTCACACAGCTATCAAGTACAGAGTACTGGGGCAATGGCGGGGATGAGAAAAGCTAAAGAAGCAGAAACCATGGCCTTACTCTACCTGGGAGGCTGGGATGCGCTGGCGAGGAGGGTAGAGGGGAACTGGCCCAGCAGGTCCAAGGCCTGAGCAGAGGCGTCGGGCAGCACCTCTTCCAGGGGCACCGGTGCCCTGTCCTTAAAGGAGATCTTGTTGTAGTCGGGCAGCTCAGTGATCTCCTGGGACACGGAAGAGGAGGGGGGAACATGAGAGCAGGCACCACCCTTGCCACTCCCCTAGAGGCCAGCTCCTGTCCCTAACACAAGCTCACTCACAGCTCCCCATCTATGTGTCCCCATTATCACTCATTCACTCTTCCATTCCTTCCTCCAACCCCTCACCCTCTTAGATACCAGCTTGGTACCCAGCTTGCTGAGACGCCAAGCCATGCGCGTGCTGGGGTGGGAAGGGGCAGAGGACAGGACCTGGCCCTCCCACCTCCAGCATGGCAGGAAAGAGGAACTCCCAAACTGGGCAAGGACAGTGGTCCCTGTCGGTCAACAGGGGTCGGGGCCATGAGAGAAAAGGTGTGGCAGCGCGGGGAGGCAGCCACTTGTTGATGGGCAATGGAGTAAACCTGCCCCACACCCTCCCTACCAAGGGCCCCTGCAAACCGGCCAGACTTGAGGGCTGGGGGTACCCAAGATGCGATGCACACAGCAAAGCTGTTCGATGTCATTTTCACCCGGGAAGAGGGGGGACCCATTCAACAGCTCCCCCATGATGCAGCCCACAGCCCTGTGGACACAGAACCCCAAGCAGCTCAGAGATCACCCACCATGGGACAAAGACCTACTGTCATCAGCTCCAAACCTCACACCAGGGGCAAGACCCCTGCACGCCAGCCCAAAGTCTTCATGTCTAGGGGTACAGACCCCCAAACAAAGACCTCAACCCTAGAACCCAGAGCAAAGCCCCAACGGTTAGTTGCGACACTGCTCAGAGCCTCACACTCCAGGATGCACAGCTCCCCTTGCACTTTCTGGGGCAGGCCAGTAAAATGGCCCCGGGAGAAGATATTGATTAAAAGGTTATTAATAAGATAGAATTAAAACACGTAAATTTTACAGGACCAAAGTCCTTAGTTTAGGAGGCCAAAGCCTACAGCTATGGGGCCAAAGCCCAAACCTTTAGGAAAGAATGTAGGACCAGAGAATTTACACAAAACTAAAGCCTTTAATGTGGATAACAGCATTGACGCAGAACAGAGATTGTTCTTAAAGCAATTGCCCTTAGTACAGCAGAAGTTAATGATGGGAAAGTACATAAGTTAAAATTTTCAAGGATGTTCTGGTAGATTAGTTAGTACATGGGGGACGTTCCATCTCCTGCCCTAAGCAGTTTCTTTAAAGTTAGGCACTCTGCTAAATATCTTATTGTTTCTTTTTGTACATTTCATAGCTTAGATTTATGACTCCTTTTGATAATATATTGTTTAAACTATTTTTTAGCTATACACGCTTGGATGAAGATTGTCTCATAGCCAGTTCTTTTATGTTCTTACTATGACTGATTAACCATCTGTTTTTCTTCTGTAACCTCCTTGTCTTTACAATAAAAGCTGAAGCAAAAACCGACTTGGGGCTGCGCCTTGCTTCCTCTTCCTGGAAGGAGTTTGTCTCGGTGCAGCCCCTTCGGGCTTCTCATTGCTCTTCATACTTGGGCTCTGAGTAATCTTTGCATCTCCACCACACAGTGAACTGTGACAGGCCCCCAAATCTCAGAACCTCAGGTGCTACAAACCATCCTCTTCCCCAAAAGGCTCAGTGCCTTCACAGCCAGGGACACAGGCCTCTGACCAGCTCAGAGATATCACATTCGTCTCAGACACTCCCCACCTTGAGCCTCAGACCACCTCCCCACCCACAGCAAAGACGTCGTGGTGCGGAACACTGACCCCAAACTGCTCAGAATACCCAAACCAGGGAAGACACCCCCAAGGCAACCTAGAGCTCAGACCAAGGAAAAGACCACCAAAGAGCTTAGAGCCCCAAAGCCTCACAGAAATTCATGACGACATCATCCCTTGCCTGCCCACAGGAAACTCACCACAGATCAACGCCCTGGTCATACTGGCGGGCACCATACAGGAGCTCGGGGGCTCGGTACCACCTGTGAGGAAGAGGGCTGGTGGTCATAGCCAGGCCACTGCTCTAAAAGGATGCTGCTCCAGAAGGTCACCCCAGCTCCATCCTCTGAAGGCCCAGAAGCACCTCATCCCCAGAAAGAGGGCTGGAGAGAATCTGGCCCTCCATACCTGGTGGCCACCTGGTGTGTGTAGAGGCGGCTGCCGTCTGAGGAGAAGACCCGGGCCAGGCCAAAATCTGCTATCTTGAGCTGGCCTGAGGCGCTGATGAGCAGGTTGGCAGGTTTCAGGTCCTGGGGGGACCAAAGGAGGCATCAGTTGCCCAAATCCCCCCCAGAACCATGGGACAGGGAGCTTGGCAGGCTGACCACCCAGGTCAGTCCCAGCCCCACCTCCTCCAGGGCCACACACCTGGTCTGCTTACCTAAAGGTCCTGACCACCTCTGTCCCCCTCTGACTACACCTTCCTCAAGGGCTAACCCTACCTCCAAACTGAGTCAGCCCCCCAAGCCCCACCCCTGGCCCACTGTGGGACTGACCCGATGCACAATATTGCTGGCATGGCAGAAGGCGACGCCCTTCAGCAGCATCTGCAGGTAGCTCTTGACCTGTGCCTGGGCCAGCGGCCTCTCAGCATGGCGCACCACCTCAGCCAGATCTGACAGCATAAACTCAAAGGCCAGCACGAAGCCTGCGCCATGTGGGAACACAGCCTTCAGCTGTACCACCTGTGGGTGGGGCAGCCCATCAGTCCCCAGACTCCCAACGCCAGACCCTCTATGCAACCACCTGAGACCCCCAGACCATGTGTAACAGAGGACCAGGCAGGGAAGATGACATGGGACCTGAACTCAGAATCAGGAAGCTCGGTGCTCTGCTCTCCCAAGACAAGGCACGTCCCACTCTAAGTCTCCACTAACACTCAGGGAAAAGGTCTAAAGAAGGTCACTCAGTGGCAGCATCTGGTCCCCCAGCACAGCCTGCTCACCTGAAAATCAATGGACACGCACACACATACATGAACACGGACCTCCTGTTTCCTCTAGAGCCATTAAATCCCAGCACAAAGGGAAGGGCACCAGGAACCACACCTTCTCAGGCGCTAGGACAGCTGGAGACACATCACACACACTGAGGCCACCAGTGTCAGAGGTGTCAGGGCTGCACAGCACGAACCACACAAGGTGGGCCCTGCTGCCTCTGTCTGTTTACCTTGGCACACTTAAGTTCTCAGGAGCTGGGTTGGGCCAGTTCCTCTCTGTGTCACCAGTGCCCAGCACAGGGTAAAGAGCCTAGAGGAGGCCCCAAGGGAAGAATGTCTGGACTCCGCAGTCACACCTGGGCCAGTGCCTCCACTGACCAGTGATGGCCCATGAGCTGCTGATCCCACTTTGTCCCCTCCAGTGAGAAACAGCGCCTGGAACCTACCTTGCAGAGCAGTGAAGAGAACTCAGCGCGCAAATGTACACAGAACATTTAACAGCCTGCAGAACGTGAGGGGCTCTCCAGGTGCCAGTTATTACTAGAAATCACTAAATGCTTTGAAAAGAACAAGCTGGTGAATGAATGGATGATGATGAGTACGTGAAGAAATAAGTGGGCAAATGAGCGATGGAATGAGTGAGGAATGAGGTAATGAGGTGAATGAGGGTGCACAAGTGGACGGAAGTGACGGGCGGATGAATGAGCACGGGGGGAGTGAAGGCGCCGGAACGCGACCCCTCGGAACGTCCCCACGCCGCCGGCCCCACTCACATACTGACTGTCCTCGACCTCCCGAAGAGCCTTGATCTCCCGCAGGGCCTGCTTGGGAATGCCGTCCTCCAGCCGCCGCAGGGCCACCTTCTTGAGGGCAACTATCTCGCCAGTCTGTGCAGGAAAGGAGACACGGCCCACCCACCCCCGGCTGGGAGAAGGGCGGGAAGAGAGGGGACGCGGCCCCGCCGGGTTGCCAGAGGCCGAGGCCCTCCTGGCGGGGGCGCAATCGCAGCACGGAGGGAAAGCGGGTCTGGGACCAGCCCGGGGCCCGCAGTCCCGCCGCTGGGTGAACAGGGGCCAGACAACCGCGCGGAGGCAGGCGGAACGGATCGCGGGAAGTGAGAGAACGGCCGCCTCACAAGGACCGAACGGAGGAGTTGGCGCGTGGGGCAGAGGGCAGGTGGCGTCCACGCCCGCCGGCCCGGCCGCGGCCCCGCCTCACCTCCGCGTGCTTGGCCTTGAAGACGACGCCGTGGGCGCCCTCCCCGATGCGGCCCAGGATGCGGTACTGCTCCATCGGGGACAGCCTCGGGCCGCGCCGCTGCTTCCCAACCCCACCACGGCTCCGCCCCAGCGCGGCGACCCCAGCGCGACGCCGTTGCCCAGCAACCCCTGCGAGCCCCGCGCACGCGCACGCCCTCAGGGGCGGGGCTCTGACTTCCTGCGTTGACGGGCAACCGGCTCCCAATGTCCGCTGCGGCGGCCGCGCTCGAGGAGGTGCGCATGCGTGGAGGGGACACGGTGTGCTCCAGCTGCGGTTCTCCGTGGAGTCATCCGCCAATCAGTTACATAAAAACAGTGGAACGGTGCTCAGACCCCCCACTCCTAAGTGTATGGAACTGCCATTTCCATGTTTACCACAGGGAAAGTGACAAACGCAGCACATCAGGGCTCCTCGCATTGTTCTCTCCGTGCCTGGACTGCAAGTGAGGGGGAAATGTGATAATGCAGGGAACATAAATGTGTGTCACCTCTGCATCTCCTACTTTCCGAACAGTGCAAAAGCTGGAGGAAAACGTCTCCAGTATCCTGCGTCTTCAGTGTTTGAAAACGATTATCCCCCATACAGGCTAGCCGCTCCCCTCCAAAGATAAAAGGAAGAAGACTTGTATCCAATTCAGCGAAGACGCAGCTCATGTCACTGAAAATGAGTGAAGTTGTAATGTACATGTCATTGCTTCACTTATAAAACCCGTCACCATAAAGTTACCAGACAGCATTTGTGTTGTGACCACACTCAATTGTCACTGATGTGAGCAACTTTGCAAACTTAAATGAGTAGCTTTCTTTCATAGTCTGATGTGAAATCATGATTAACTTGGAAGTGTGGGTTGACTGTGGATGCGAGAATTTGGCAGAAATCAACAAAAGCATTACATGAAAATCATTTGCCTAAATGGAATTTACAGTAAAGAGGGATATATATGTTATTATTGTATGTAAATTAAATTGTATGCTACATCCGTATTGTATTAGTAAAACTTATCACACAGATGTATGTGTGTATACTTATAGGTTGGTTGGGGGGACAGTGTGTATATTTGAGGATGAGAGAAAGTTTTTTGATTTTGGGGGTGTGAGAGTCAGGGTCGTCCGGTGTATCTGAAAATGTGATATACTTGTGTGTAGGCCTCTTGGGGAATATAGGAACTCAGGGGGTACTGTAGCTCGAATGTCCCCCTTAACCCCCAGTATTGGAACTTAACCCCCAGTATTGTGGTGGAAGGTGCAGGCCTTTATTATTATTTTTTAAAATTTTTGTTGAATCATAATTGATTGTACATATTTTGGTGGTTCAGTGTTGACATATGTTGATCAAATCAATATTACTAGTATATATATTGTTACAAATTATACTTATTCTTTATGCAGGTTCGCCTTTAAGAGGTGATTGGATGGGAAGGACTGTGTCCTGTGAATGGATTGACCCATTCATGGAGTAATGGGATAATGATTTAATGGGTTTTCTAGGGCGTGGTTCTGAGGGCTTCATACAGGAGAGCAAGTGAGGAGGTCAGCCGTCTTGCTCTTGCCCTTCTCACCGTGTTATACCCTGGTCACTGTGGGTCCCTAGAGAGTGTTCACACCCAGAATAAGGGCCTCACCAGATGCACCCTCTGGACTGTGGATTTCCAAGCTTCCGAAAGTGTAAGAAATAAATTTTGTTTCCTTAAATGACCCAGTTTCAGATGTTCTGTTATAAGCAACAGAAACAGACTAGTACAGGATGTGTGAATGGCTTGTTGTATGTCTTTATTTGGGAATCCGTTTAGAATGTGTTTTTATGGATGTATAATTTGGGAGTTGCTATGTATTTCATCGGTTGGTGAGAATTTCTGATATGCGTATTCACACGTCGTTCGGCTGTGTCTGTGTGGATATTTGGGATTAAGGGAAGGTCCTGACTTTTTGCTAGAGTGTATAGGGTTGGGCGTATGTGGAGGTTGTGAGATGTAATGCATCTATATTCAAAGAGTTTAGGTGTTTGTTATTTGGGTTTTGGAGGAATATTTTACCTGTGTGTTTGTTCTGAATGTTGAGGATTTCTGTGTCTGATGGTGGGTGTGGAAGTGTTCTCTGCTTGTGCATATGGGCACTGTTAGGGAAAGTGCTTGTGCATATTTCTTTGGATGTGCAATCTGTTTTATAGATTTGGGGAATGTAGGAAGACCATTTGTGTATTCAGGGTATGCTGCATGGTTATGTGTGGTTTTTTTTTATTTGTAATCTTCAGGAAATGTGTATGAGTATTTCAGTGGTTGAGGACAGATTTATGATTATTTGGGGGAAGTGGTAGGATGAATATGTTCAGTTGTGGGGTGGGAAGTGAGAAGTATTTGGAGGCTGTGAGACTGTAAATTAGTGCACCCATTATGGAAAACAGTATGGAGATTCCTCAAACTACAGATAGAACTACCATATGATCCAGCAATGCCACTGCTGGGTGTACATCCAAAGGAATGGAAGTCATCATGTCGAAGGGACACCTGCACTCCTATGTTTATTGCAGCTCTATTTACAACAGCCAAGAGTTGGAACCAACTTAAATGTCCATCAAAGTATGACTGGATAAGGAAAATGTGGTATATATACACAATGGAATACTACTCTGCCATAAAGAAGAATGAAATTCCGCTATTTGCGGCAACATGGATGAACTTAGAGAAAATTATGTTAAGTGAAATAACCAGGCACAGAAGGAAAAATACCGCATGTTTTCACTCACAAGTTAGAACTAAAAATAAATAAACAAATAAACAGTAAAAGAAAGAGAGATAGATGTGACCATCACAATAATTTGTTGAACTTTCAAAAGGAGAGAACAGAACTGAGGCCACCAGAGATGGGAAAGGGGAAGGAGGTTTGGGATAAATTGGTGAAGGGCCACAAAAAATGATTACATTACGTAATGATAAATATAGTAATTACCCCGATTTGAGGATTGTGGATTGCACACAGGTATTGATTCCTATAGCTTTGTAGTATAGTTCTAAGTCAGGCAGTGTTATGCCTTTGGCTTTATTTTTGTTGCTCAGGATTGCTCTGGCTATTCGGGATCTTTTGCTGTTCTGTGTGAATGTTAGAATTGTTTTTTCTATTTCTGTGAAGAATGTCATTGGTATTTTGATGGGAATTGCACTCTGTAGATACTTTGGGTGGTATGGACATTGTGAAAATAGGATATCTTTCCACCTTTTTGTGTCTTTTTAAATTTCTTTCAGTAATGCACACAGGTATTGATATTCAAAGCTGTACCCCACGTATATGTACAATCAATTATGTTTCAATTAAAAATAAATAAATAAGAATATAATAACAATATATCTACACTATTTGTAAATTTTGAATTTAACATGTAATGACCAACTGGTTAAAGTTGTTTTGTTCAAAAAATAAAATAAAAAAGTAAAAGAGGTCTCGGGTCCTTACTCCTGAAAAGCAGAATAACTCTCAATTGCTGTGAGCTGGTAGAGGTACTGGGTTCCCTGGATATGAGAATCGGTTCCTTGATCATTTATAGCAGACTCAGAAATAAGAAAACACTTTTGAGAATACGATCCAGCAAGAAGGCAAAATATAGAACAGGAAATTGTGCTCTGTTTATGCGTGTTTATGCTATGTTATGTCTGACTTACCAGAGTCAGATCGAGTTGAAAGAGCTGGAAGGGAATTGGCGTTGATTGGGTGTCAACTCTGTGCCTGGTACTGTGAGGCACTTTACACATGTGTGTGCCATCCTTAGCCCTACCAGGAAGCATCCTCCCCACCTGTTTGCACCTGCAGACCTGGTGCTCAGACACGTGGATAGCACTTGGCTGGTTCCCAGCCTGTCCAGCAGCAAGGATCAGGCCTGCCCTGCCTCTACCCAAATGTGTCCGAGACACACAATGTGACAGCACCACAGGTCAGAATGCAGCACTAGGACCCTTTGCTCAGATGTTGGGCGCACACCCAGAGCCTGTTGCTGTTTCGCTGTGACTCCGTTTGCCTTTCCCAGCACATGCGTCCAACCGGAGAAGCCTGGAGGGAGACAGTCCATCTTACTTTCATCCGAGTCCTGGTTCCCAGGCACCTCTGAGGTCCCTGCTTCATGTTCTGATCTCGATCTCTGCGTGGGAATATTTCTACAGAGCTTGCAGGGAATTGCTGACCTGCAATGACGGAAACCAAGAATGGGAATGTTTCTATTAATATTGGCCCCAGATAAACCACCTACTCTTTCAGACAAGCATGATCTGGCAAGGGACGAGGTGGGCTGGACACGGCATCTGTGGCTTCCCACACAGTGTCTCGTGCTCCTGCCGTGGCAGAAGTCCTGCTTTCACAGGAGCTGCTCAGTCCTCACGCTCCAGAGAGCTGCGGAAGCTCCTCTGTGTCTCTTGGCCTAGTTCTTTGCGGTCTCCATCCAGCTTTATTCTCCATCAACATCACAGGGTCTCTGGTAGTCCAGCTCTGTTTCCAAACCAGCAGCCCAGAAAAGTGTTTACTGAAGAAGAAAAGTGAATTAGGAAACAGCTGTGAGAAGGGCAAGGGCGCGGTCCCCCGGGGCTCACACTTGGCCATCTGCATCTCCTAGTAGGGCTAATCTCTCTAGTTCTCAGAGAAGCAGTCCATTAACTCAGATAGCTGGGAAATGATGGAAACCATCTTCTTTTAAGAAAGTTCTTGTTATGCAGTGTTTACGTTTCAGGATATGGGGGGCTTTGGACCAACAACTTTCGAGAGCTGTCTGAGCCCAGAGGCGTGGGTGCTGGGAGCTCAGTCTTCCTGTCCAGACCCAGGCAGGGTCTATACAGAGCCAGCTTAGTCCAGGGTACTTGTGCTGACCGGCAGACGGCTGGGTTTAGATTTCTTTTAGATGTAGTTTATAATTTGGATGTGATTCCTGTCTGAGGGCTGTGTCCAGTTTTCTTGCAACAAAGTTTCCTCTGAACTAGGTCTCCTGGAGAAGGTTAATTTCAAGGATGGTTCTGGAGATGCATGATGGTAATGGTTGCACAATGGCAATGTACTTTTCCCCCCACGTGTATCATTTACTAGCTTTAACCTTGTAAATTGCACATTAATGAGCACACTTTAAATAATAGTATGGTTCATAAACTATTACTGTAAAACTGAACTTCATCATTTGTTTTCAGTTTTATTAAAGGTGAATGTACTAATACCACTGAACTGTATGCTTAAAAATGGTCAAGATTGCAAATGTTAGTTTTGTCATGGGAATCATGCCATAATTTCTACAAAAGGGGGTGTGTTGCTTTGCCTCCCACGGATTTGTCACCCCTTTTCCCCAGGGTGATGGAGCCACCAAAGATTACTCAAAGTGCATCTCTTTTGAGCAGTGAGAAGCCCCAGAAAGGGGTTAATATCCCAGGACTCTCAAGCTTGAGGCATCCTTCCGTTTGGGTAATTAACCACAAATTGGGGTTCTCTTCCTGCCTTTATTCTCCAGACCAGAAAGTTACAGGAAGAGACATAGGTGGGGTTTTGCTAAGTACAATTTAACAAGTTTTACAATAGAAACTGGTAACATTTAGTAAAAACAAGTCAGATGACATTCTATTAGACAATTAAGTGACCCACTAACAAAGGCTTGATTTAGCAAACTTTCTGTCTCCCTCCAGCAGCTTTGCAGTAACTTTATATATTAATCAGCAATTTGTCTGTCTTTGAGGCAGCAACCTTGCTGTGTTACAATTCTTATCTTGCAACAGAAACTCAATAGCCTGGGGAAAATTTCCTGTCCTTTGCAAGGTCAATATTTGAAATTGCAAGGCTTTGGAGAACCAGGCCCTGTGAAGTATATTTGTTTTATGAATCCTCTACAGGGGTGGGTGGACTCTATTTTCATTTGCTTGAAACCTGGGGTATGGAGGGTAGAACCTGGAAGTCACACAGAAGCGATCTGGTGTGACCTCCAGAGCTAGGCCACAAAGGGCAAAAGACAAAAGACATTGCTGGCCCGGTTCTGTATCTCCCTCTCCCCCCCACTGCCCCTCCCCCTCCCCACTCTGGCTTTAAAGGAACAGCATCACCATGAACTGTTCCTGCCTGACCCTCAGCTCCCCTGGACTGAGCTCCTCCCATGCAGGCATTCTAGAGCTGAGACCTCAACAGTGAACGAATAAATAAACACTCATCTTAAAATTATTGTTTAAGTTGTGACATGCACGAGGTACAAGGTTATGAGTGTGCATAGACCTGAGGGTCCAGGAGGGCCTCCCTCGAGTGGTGACCTTTGACCTCAGGCCTGTGCATGAGTTAGAATTAGGGGTTAAGGGGAAGGAAGAAGGGAGGTTGATGCAGTCCCCATCCCAGGTCTGCTCATCCCAGGCTGTGCTAATAGACCTTCACCCCCCCCATATCTGCCTCTCGGGCCAGGATCTGTGCTCAAGGGTCCTTATCCCACTGTATCCTGTCTTACATACTGGGTCTGGGGAAAGGGGGTCGCTCCTCACAGGCCAGTCCTCAGGGACTGCAGCATGGGGCAGAGGCACCCTGCAGTGGGCTCAGGCAGGCCAGGTGAGTGGGGGACCTCAGGGCAGAGATGCAGGCTCCCGGGGGCCAGACTGGGGCCTGTGGGGTGGGAGGCAGAAGCTCAGGTCCAGAGGGCTTGGAAAGTTCAACTGAGGACTGCCAATGTCTGTGAGTCAAGAAAGGCTTTGCAGAGCTGAATCTTCCTTTTGCAGCCTCTCAGCCATTCAAGCAGATCCTGGGATGGGAGTGGGAGCTGCTGCAGGAGGAGGTGGGGACCCCAAGACTCCATGAGCCCCTTTTCCCCACTGGCAGCCTCTTTTTGTGGCTGTCACTGCCCCCGGGGAGAAATTGTGGGTCCCTGGAGCAGCCTTCTGCTCCTCCCTCAATATGGTCACCCTGGCTGGGCCACATACCCCACAGCCTAAGCAGCAGTATCTGCCTCTAGCGTCTGTGCCCATGCCCATGCCCAGCCCCAGCTGCACCCCATCCTCCTGGCACCTCGGTCTGGCTCACTCAGCTCATCCTGGGGAAGGAGCACAGAGGATGTGCTCTCCAGAAGGCTGCTCTCTCCACTCCTCTGATTTCCCTGATTGCACTAAAATTGAGCAGTTTTATGTCTGACCACACGTTCACTCTGTTTGAGTCTTCAGAGGCCTTAGTCATCATGATACATGCAGCACAGATACTAGTTTAACTAATTGTAGAAACATCAGAGCTACCACCTGCAGCATGACACACGTCTCATTTGTCTATACGAGTCACTGGAGAGAGGGAGCATCTAACAAATGACCCAACCACGGGACACACCATTCTGTGCATCTGAAAGTCCAGCCTGGGAGCATTGCCCTGGGTATTGGGATGTAGGACTGTCACCTCTCCTTTGTCACCTCTCTCCCCCTGGGTGACAGAGATGCAAAGGATTACTCAAAGTCCATTTCTTCTGAGCAGTGAGAAGCCCTGAAAGGTTTAATTTTCCAGGAACCCTCAAGAGAGAGGCATTCCTCCTCAGAAAAATAACACCAGACTTGGGTCTTCTCCCAGTATTTATTTTCCAGGGCAGAAAGTTACAGAAAAGGAACATAGGTGGAGTTATGGCCAAGTATAGTTTAACAATAGAAGCTGGTAACATCATTGAAATAACAAAGTGACATTCCATAACGCAATTAGTAAAAAGTTAAGTCGGTCCACCAACAAAAGCTTGTTCTTAGCAAACACTTTCTTTCCCTACAGCAATTTCCTTGACATATTTACATGTCAATCAAGCAACTTTCTTAACATATCAATCAGTACGTTAACCTGCACCAAGGACATCTGTCCCTGAGTCAGCAATTTTGCTGTGTTACAATTCTTTATCTACAACAGAGACTTTAGCCTGGGGAAATTTTCCTGTCTTTTGCAAGCTTAACATTTCTATGTGCAATTTTAAAAAGTTAGGCTAAACCTGAAACAACAGGGCTTTGGAGGCCAGTGCCTGTGAAATACATTTGCCTTATAAATGTTAGTGCTCTCTATGTAAGACTCCTCTCTTCTAAATTATAAAATTTGCATGCCACATTTTAACCTCAGGCTGGGCTCTTCTGAAGCAACCACTTTAGAAAGCAGAATTCAGTTGGTTCCAACAGTCTTTCATGTGGAGGGCTTTGGTAGATGGGCAAGGACTCCTGAGAGACCCACCCTGAGCCAGGCAGGCGGGCCGAGCCCGCAGTGGGCAGAGAAGATGACCTCACGGTCCCTGCTGCTCTGCCCCAGCAGCTGTGGGAGATTTTTTTTAAGTGATATGAAGGAAATATTGTAATCTCTCTATTATTTCCAGAGACTGTTTTGCTTCTGCAGGAGGGAAAATACATTGTTGGATGAAATCTTCTTGCCAAGAGAAAACCAGTTGTGAATAGTTTGGCCTGGAAGTAAACAAAATGTGTTAAGAAACATCCTCCCAGCAAGAATGTCTCTACACTGTCCTGTCCCCTGCTCTTCATTTCTCTCTCTGAGGTGTTCACATTGCTGTTGGAACCTTGCTCTGTCTTTCAGAGGGGTTTGCAGATGTTTAACTCAACATAGAGGATACGTCGTTTTGAGCGTAACCTGTTAAAATCAACACGACCTTGTCCCTTTTCCATCAACTCAGGTGAGGTGCATTTAGTTTTTAAATTTGCAAATGAAAAGAGATTAGTAGAAGAATAAGTGGGGTTTTTTAAAAAATCATTTTTATTTTTTATTTCAGACACTCTAGGACATAGACAGTAAATATTCATTTTTCATCTTCTGATTGTTCTGCTTATCTTCTGCTGCATAACAAACCACCCAAAGAACTAGTGGTTTGAAACAGTGATGACTGTTTTTCCAGTTGCAAATCTGCGCTCTGGGCAGGGTGCGGCAGGACAGCTCATCTCTGCTTCTCACACTTTCAGCTGGGGCCGCTCAATGGTGGCTTCATGAATCATCCGCAGGCTGCTCCCGGGCCTGGTGGGGATGCCAGCTGTTGGCTGGGCCCTCAGTGGGAGCCCTTGGTCAGGACACCTACGTGTGGCCGCCTCATGGGCCCTGGCCTTCCTCACACAATGGTGGCTGAATTCCAAGTGCGAGTGCTCAAAAGTTCTATTTGTCAGAAGCGAGTGACTAAAGCTGCCCCATATTCTAGAAGAGGGGAGTTGGACTCCACCTTTTCATGAGACGAATGCAAAAGATTTGTGAACACACTTCAGAGTCACCATAATGCCCTTGTCAGATATTGCTAATTAGTGGGTGAACCTGGGCCCACTTCAGAATCCTTCTCAACACAGTGTTCCAGTCAGCAGCTGGCCATTGATTGGAGCTGGCCCCAAAGCTGAAACCCATGTGACACCCTTGCTCTAGGCCAATGGTCCAGTACAGGACAGGACCAGAGGCTGTCAGTAATGAGGTCCCTATAAGTACATAATAAAACTACATAAACAATGTAATAGGTTCTCCATAAAGACAAGTTTATCCTACTTAAAGGTTGTCATTCTTCTGAGACAAGGTACTTCCTGCATTTGGGGGTTTAAACTGTCCTCTCCCTTGTAATTGAGGAGATGATAAATAGTGGTTTGGTTGATTGAATGTCCCTTTAAAATCCTGCTGATCCATGCAATTCAAAAGTCATGGTCCCCTTCCCTAGGCCATTTATTGGTGGTTGACATTTCGCTGTTATAAAACTGGAGTGTCACACGGCACAGACACACGGCGCCTCACACCTCACCTCTGCAAGTTTACCGTTGAAGACCTACACGTTGCTCCTTTGGAACCACCACATTTTCCCTGCTGGGTGTCTAGGGCAAGCTCTGGTTTTCTCTTCCTCTCTTTTCGACCTTCTTTCTGGGCTATCTTGGGCATGGTGAAGAATCTTGATAAGTGATGGGCGTGTGCTCCTGGTATAGCCAGAAGCTAAGCTTTCTGCTAAAGACCATCCAACACTCCGATCTAAGCATCCCTCTCTTGGACATCCCCATGGGCTTGTCAACTCAAGTGTGAGCCTCAGTATAGTGAGGAATGGTGGCCTCTGAGTCAACATGGGGAAGATATTAAATATGGAAAGCAAACCACAATGATACCTTGAAAAACAACAAAATATAGAGCTAACAACCAGTGTCTAAATGCAAACAACACTGGCTGGGTTTTAGGCGGCTTCTTTGTCCATTGTCTCTTCTGTTATCAATCAGAGAAATAATTGGCCATTTTACTCACAGAGATGGGGTCCAATTTAATAAAGAAAATACAGTGGCTATTTTTATTGCAAATCCTTGGAAATTTTAGAAAGGTTAGAGAATCCATAGAATTTTCCAGAACACAGAACATGGAATAAAGTCACCAGGCTGTATATTAGGTCTCTAGAAAGAGGGAAAGGTCAAAGAAAAGGAGGAAGGGATTTGAGAAAGCAAAACAGAGATCCATGGGATAAACGACGTCTGTCACCTTGTGCTGCAGCTTAGGTTAGGAGAAAATGAGAACTGGGCTTCTCTCACTGTGACGCTAGGAAGTCACCAGGGCGGTCAGTCTGTCCCCTCCCCTGGGCACAGGGCCTGGCCGAGATGTGCTTTATTTCAGATTATTGGTTTTCACCTCAAGGCTTTACTGAACTCAAAGGGAGAAGAGAAACACTGACCCTAACAAGTACAGGGGAAATTGCTCTCCCACCCTGGTCATTCCCTTCACAACAAGAACAAAAACAAAACAAACCCAAACCCTGTCACCAGGACCCAAGGAACACATCGCGGTGACACACAAGGAAAGCAGAGGGCCCTTTCCAGCTCTTGGATTTCAAACCACAAGTGCACGTTCTCGTTCCAGGGCCTCCGAGAAGCGATGTGTTCCTTGGGTCCTGGTGACATTAAGCTGAATGAAATAAGCCAGACACAGAAAGACAAATCCTGCAAGAGATCTGCTCTTGAGAACAGGAGCTAGAAGGCCCTGTCGACACCCGTCCCTTCACACAGGGGAGGGAAGCAGAGGCACACGGGGTCAGCTGGCTGTCCAGTGGGAGCAGTACCTGAGCGCTGCCACCCCTGCCTTTGCCTGCGGCTCTGAGGCTGATGGTGCAGCTTATGTCACGAGGAAAAGCATGAACCGCAAATCCTGCGGGTCTGAGAGAAAACAAAACAGACCGTGCATCAGCCAGACTCGGATCAGGGGCTGCAGCCGGGCTCGGGGACACCCGCTGCACATCCTCTGAGCTCCTGGAAGCCCTTTCTGGCCTCCTAGTTAAGAGGTATCTGTCATTACACATTCTTGGAGCATTTTGTAATTCCTCTGACAATTTATCCCCTGGCCAATGAATAATTCGGCAGTTACTTAAAGTAACTCCCTCTGGAATGTGGCACAAGGGTCAACTGCACGCCTGCCTTGTCTGCTGCTGGGTTCCCTGTGCCTAGACTAGTGCTTTGCACATGCAAGTCTGCTAGTTTTGGTTGAATAAGTGGATGGATGGGGCGGATGGGTGGATGGATGGATGGGTGGGTGGATGGACGGGTAGGTGGATGAATGGACAGACAAACAGATGGAAGAATAAGTGGATGGATATAGATGGGGATGGGTGGATGAGTGAATGAATGAATGAATGAATGGGTGGATGGGAGGATGGATGGACAGATGGATGGATGAGCCCACAGGGTCACTGAAGCATTTGTTCTCTAACTTCTGAACTGAACTCCACCAGGTGCCTGTAAGCAGAGCTTTCTGTTGGGAGGCTGAACATCCAGGTGTGTTGGCCTCGAGCAAGGGCAGTTGGAATGGGCAGGTAAGCGTGGTGTCCTGCCCCAGACGCACTGATGGGAGGGCAGGGCCCTGTCCCAGGGGAGAGCATTGCCCAGACTGTCAGGCAGCTTCCTGGGCTCTGTCTGCGGAGCTCAAGCAGAACAGAGCCCGTCCTGTCTCGATAGGGCCTCCTCCATGTATAAACCATGCACGTATTTATGCAACACTTTAGTCCTCATGGAGACCAGAGGTGACCAAAGGGGTTTGTGCTGCCCGGGAATGCTGAAATATCACCCTAGAAGCCTTTTATGGCTGCTCATGCTCAGCAATCTTTCTTTAAATCTCACGTTGGAGCCTGATATACATCCATTAACTTCATTCCTCTGTGAACAGAAACATCTGGCAAAGTCTATGTGACTTGTTACGCTTATGAGAGAAATACGTCCAGTACAACCCCCATTGTCAGCCAGCGCAGCGCAGTAAAAGGCATGTTGTGTGGAGACGGGAAGCCCAGGGACCCGGCTGGGCCCTGAACCTCCTTTGGTGGGTGACCGGGGTCAGTTAGTACTCTCCAGGATTAAGTCTTCCAATTTTAATTTTGAGTTATTATTTATTGAACACCTCCTTCGTTCAAGACCCCCTACCCCGTGCTGAGTAAAAGTTACAGATCATTGCCACAACTCTCCCCTCACTCAGGTGGGTAAATAAATGCCCAGAAATGACTTTTCAGTATTACAACAGATTCCAGCCTCTGTTTTCTGACTCTAAAACGTCACCTTTTTCCATTAAGCCAAAGGGCTCTTTTACCTGTGAAATAAGGAGACTTGGCTGGATTTCCATTTTCCAAATTTGTGTTTCCTGTACACTCGTATGCTGAGAGTGACTGATAATTCCTCTGTCCCCTTCTCCAAAGAATGTGTGATGAAGGACACTGAGGAAGGACCCACAGGTGTCTCTGGGACTTTGTGATGTCCACCAGCATGTTTCAGATGCTAGGATGACTTAGAGCCAGAGCCCTGCTTAAATCTATTTACTCCAGTATTTCCCTAACTATTGGGCCTCTGGAACACCTTAGTCCCCTGAAACTCCTACTAATATCTTGAAGATCACCTATACACATGCATATAAAAATGTTTATTGAACACCTATCATGTGCTGGTGCACAGGGTAGAATTCAATTTATGATGGAGGTGTGGCCCAGCCCTGCTCTTGCCTTCCACACCTCTGATTCTGCAGAGCTCTCCACTTCTCCCCCCATGAACGTGTTTACAACTTTCAGCACTGCAGACAGCTGCTGCGTGGAGAAGCTCGCTGCAAACTCTCCACAGGGGCTGGGGCTGGGGATGAGCACTTGCTGTTCAATTTCAAGAGTTGTGCAACACTGCACGATTGTTTTAAAGTCCCTTTCCCTGGAAAGGCCAGATCTGGATTCTGTGTGACATTTACCCAGTGCAATATCTCCATTGAATAGAAAGAAATGTGCAAAACATTACAACTGAGCTGTTGTAACAAGCTTTTAAGTTGCAAAGATTGAATATGTGTGCAAATCCCACCCTGAAGTTCCTCATAGTTTGACAATCACCCTGTTCCTTCTGCTCTCTCTGCTTTCCTCTGCAGCTCCAGATGCTGTGATGTAGAGGCACGAGCTGCAGTGGGCCACGTGCCCTGACTCCATTACAAACTGCAGCCTTTGTGTCATTCAATCTCTGTCTCTGCTCCACTTTAGGACAGCTGCCTTCAGAATGTGGGGCTGAAACGTCTGTGTCCACTAGAATGGGTCACTTACTCAGAATCTGCAGCTAGGAAGGAGCCATGGAGCAGAGCCTGTGTTAATTTGCGGCACGCTGAACTGGACAAATGGTCTGTAATGCCCACACAGAGCGAGTGTGAGTCCAGGCCAGGGCAGTGGCTGTGGGCATTTGCTCAGGTAGGTGTGTCCTTTGGAGCCTAGGGAGGCTTTCCAGCTCAGAAGCAACACAAGCCAGTGTGTCATTCTCTGCAAGCCAGCACTCCATCCACACCCATGAGGGACGAAGCCATGTCATCTGTCATAGCAGCAAAGTCCAGGGCTTGCAGATCTGTCCCCTTCCTAAGATACGTAATAATTTAGAAAACCAAGAAGAGAGAGACCCTCTTGCCTTGGATGCCACTTATGGAAATTAGTGAGGAGCAGACAGCACATTCAAATTAGGATATCCTGGGGAGGGTTTAGTAAAGAGATCACTCCTAAAGGGGTTGGCAGGTGAGGGGACCATAAAGGACAGTGCGGTACACTAGGACCAGGGGAGAAATGCCACTTCAGTTACTGAAGACCTGAAGGACAAAGTCAGGCAAAGAAGGCCACCTGCAGCAGCCCCAGGTCACCACATTGAGGACTCTGCAGGGACAAGGACCCTGAATTCACCCTCCCCACCTCCCTCTGATTTCTTGCTGGGGCGTCCCACTGGTTTAGCCCAACTAGAAGCCAGAGGATGAGGGAGTCTGTAGACTCAGCCACTCAGGAGGCTTCCAAGGCAGAAGGAGGGTGGAGCTGGAGGGAGAGAACAAATCACAGGGGAAATGAAAGACATCCAGGGCACCTCTGAGGTCCAGTCACCCTTGCTGACAGTGGGCCAACCACCAGACTTGTGAGTGGGGCTGTCCCCAGTCCTCCAGCCCTAGACACAAAACTGTCCAGCCTCAGACGCATACGACAGTGACGCAGGTCTGCCCCAGCCACAAGAACTGCCCAGCTGACCCACAGAACTGTGAGCAATCATCAGTGTTTGCCATTTGAAGCTTATGTGTTGGGGTCGTTTGTCATGCAGCAGAAGCTAGCTGATACACCCTCACAAGGCTGTCGTAAAGAGGAAAGGAATTAAGATGAGTGAAGCATTTAGAACCGTGTTGGGCACAGTAAGTGTTCAGTAAATGTTAGCCTTTATTAACATTGGGTGGTGTCTTGTCACTGGATCCTTTCTCATTGTGGTCTGTTTCCTTGTATGGTTTGCAGTTTGGTTTTTGTCTTCAATTGTGAGTGCTTCTTTGGCAGGGGGCTTTTCTCCCTCTGTGGCAGCTCCATGGGTCTGGGGTTCGGGGCTGTCCTACAGAATGGTGTGGTGCTCATTCTGCTGGGTCGCTGTGAGTTTTCCGGATTAATTTCTCAGCTTGTGATATTCACACCACATGAGTTGTAAACACTTTTGCATGGTACAAATTGGGGTTTTCAATTTATTACTTAATATTTTTTCCTGTCGAGAGTCCTGGGCACATGGTAAGCTTCGTTGCTACTTACCTCGACTGATGGTGGAGTTTTTATTGATCTTCTGGAGGAAGTGTGATCAGACCTTGCAGGTTGGAGCCTCGCCCAGGCACCTCAGTTCCATCCCCAGCCCTGAGTGTTAAAGCCGTATTTCCATGACGGTCGAACCCCACTTCTGCACTAGGGCCACACCCAGTAATGCCTTGGGCGGCCTTGGGGTCAGCTTGTGCTGTAAGTTCCCTCTTTGTTTTGGAGAATATTTCTTTGTATTCTTTTGAACTAGGCTGTGCATCTTAAAACTGTTTTCATAGTGGTAGAAAAACCCAAACTTGCTCAACTGCTCCTTGCTGGAAGTCTCTTTCTTGGCAAATCTAATGAGTCATCCTTCTCTTTGAGTAAAGGGAAAAGTGGTTTCCAAAAATTGACTTGAGCTGAAAGGTGTTGTGACTCAGGTGATCTTTTAAAAGGCTGGTTTGGAGTTTCTTTGTAGTAATTTCCCTGAGAAAGTTCTTTGACAGTCATTCAAAAAACTGCTGTATTGTTCAATTGAGATAAGCCATGTGTCCAATAAATTTTTTAATACTGAAAATCAAAAAGTCAGTCTCCCTCCTCAATACCATCTCCCCGCAGCGCCCGCTCCAGCCCGAATCCAGGAGGCAGCTTCTTTTGATGATTCTCGCAGTTGTCATTACATTTTAAATGACACACTCGTGTTTCTTCTTTTCTTTCTTATTCTCGGACGTCACTGACTCACCATCCATGATGGATTACGGGCATTTCCTGCCTTGCATTACCCTCCACTCTCCTCTTGCTATTCTTCCTCTCTGAATATAATTAAATATTTTTTTCTTATTTTTATTTATTGATTTAAATGATGTACTTTAAATCTCTATTTCCCCATTCCAGTAACTTCATGGAGTAACTTGACTCCACTCAATATGAGAAAAAAACATTATCATCTAAGCTGTCCCCCCTCCTAGCCCTGTCACCCATCCAACACCTGTCAGTTACACTTCTATATTTAATTCATCAAAACTGGTAATATTTACATTCTGTCTTGCCCAGACTTCTACACTCAGACCTTGGGTTGACACTAAAAGTTGAAAAAAAAAATACAGCCTTGACAATTTTTGTGTTACTACTATTCACTATTTAGAACAAGTGGTGAGACAAAATCACATTTTTCTCTGTAGGTTTCTGTCTGCTGATAGAAGAAAAATGTTTCTGCTCAAAAACCAAATGCATTTTCTTTTGTTATTTCCCAGAAACTGCTTTCAGACTGTGAGTATCTTTGGAGTTTTGTTTTTTTTCCCCCGGGAGTTACTGTTGCCTTTCTTTTTCATTTCCAAATAATAATAATAATAATGATGATGATGATGATGATGATGATGATGATGATGGTGGTGATGATGTTTTTCATTCGTTTATTCCTCAAACATTTGTTTGACACCAATTTACCGGTGGCTTTCTAGATTCTGAGAATAAAGATGTAAATAAAACAGGCCCGTATCCCTGCCCTTCTTGGAGCTTCCATTTATTCTGCCAGAGGTCAAGGTGGCCAGGAAGCAGATGAGGAGGTGAACACGTGTGGACAAGGAGACCAGGGTCGTGAGGAAGACGGAGCAGGGGCCACGAAGGAGCCCCGTGCAGGGAGTGGAGGCTGCAGCTGTGCACACGGGGAGGAGTGACGGTCTTTCCGGGGTGACGTGCTGCTCCTTCCTGTTGCATCAGGGGCTTATCCCTCTTCATGCTCCCCTGATGTCCATGGGGTCAGGAGCAGTGGTGAGTCAGTGTGGGCCGCGTCTGCTCCTCGACCCTGGGATTCTTGCCCGGGCTAATCCCAGGTCAGGGTCCTCTCTGGCGCTGTCCCCCAGCCCTCTGGGCCACTCTGCTCAAAGAACCACATGTCTCCACACATCTGAGGGCTGGGTGGAAGCCAAGTGTCTGCATTCCCACCGCCGACACCGTCCCTTTGTCCCAGGCCTTTCAACCTGGCCTTGACATGCACATCTGCAGGGTGAGGGGGTGTGGAGCAGCTTTTCACGCTTGGTTTTGGGATTAAATGAAACTTTTGCTAAAAAATCGCTTCAGCCATGGCCAAACTGGTAGTTTCTGAGATATGATAGGTTGAGGGTAGCAATTTGGGTACAGTATCAAATTCATATGAAACTCTGTTCATTTTTCCTTTTCTAATCAGAAACACAGTGCTAGTGCCAGAAAACATTTACAGTTCTGACCTCTTGGAAGTTGCAGATGACACAGATTCTGGCTTTCACAGACCTTCAGAGTTTTCTTTCAGACAATAATGATTTCTTCTGATGAAAAAAAAAAAATGACAGGAAGGGTTATCTTGAGTGATTTCTTTTATTTGGTACTTTCCATATTCTCCAAATTTTATTTAATAAACATAGCTAATTTTTATAATAAAAAATGAAGTTTAAACTAAAAAGACATTAGATTTGCATAAACAGGAGACATGTATGTGACCCTTTGCTGCTTCAGGGCCCATCCGATGGAGTTTGGATTTATGATTAACTCACTAAGCAGCGCACTTTCACTTTTGCATATTTTCCCACGAAGCCACAGAGAGTGAAGCAACATAAGTTAAAAAAAAAAAAGAAACTTTCTTAATGGCTAGAAAACATTTTCTATAAATTATGTCGCACAAAGTGGGTTTCTGTCTATTTGAGTTTAGACAATTAAAAGACAATGGAAGGTGTATTCTAGCAGGTGTTGTGAATTCAAGAGATGAACAAAGAGGGGAAAAAGGAGGTTATATGTGGAGGGAGGTCGCCGTGCAGGACACGTGGAAACCCTCTCCTTGCTCTAACAGTGTGCTTTGTAGCAGCCCGATCCTGCTGACATCTCATTGGAAATGCTGGACAAAATACCAAAGCATGTGTCTGAAGATGTTAAGACCTGGTAGCTAGAACTTGACCAAGATCCCAGAGAGAAGGAAAACACATTGCAGTGAGCTGAGCATTAGACACAGCTTCGCCCCTGCAGGAATTTATAGCTTCGCAAAAAGCTAGGAGCAAAAAGTCTGAGCGGCAGCAGCCACGTGGAGCTGCTGAGGTAAAAATGGTGGTCAGGGCTACCAAAATGCCTGCACTCAAGGGGCCAATCGTCTGAACAGGAGAAAATCACAGAGAAGTGGGACTAACTTTAGATCCAAGTTTTCCTTTGAGACATTTTCAGATTTTAAACACTTGGTTGGTGCCATGTACTGAACTGAGTCCCCTCAAAGTTCATACTTGGAAGCCCTAACCTCTAATGTGACTGTGTTTGGAGATGGGGCCTTTGGGAGGTAATTAGGTTTAGATGAGTCCATGGGGCCCTTGTGATGGGATTTAACGCTCTTATGAGAACAGCCACCTGAGAGCTTGCTTGCTATCTCTCTCCACCACGTGAGGACACCGCAGGAAAGTGGCCATCTGCAAGCCTCACTAGAAACTGGCCGTATTGCTTCTTGAACTCAGATTTCTAGTCTGGAGAACTGTGAGGAAATAAATTTCTGTGGTTTAAGCCACCCAGTCTGTGGCATTTTGTTATGATAACCCAAGCTGGTGAAGACAATCGGCAAAATAAACAGAAATGTTGGTAGTCTCACAATGTTGAGGAATACGAGCTTAGGGTCTGTCACTGAGCAGGGGTTCTAGTAAACTCTCCAGGTTTTCAGTTAGGGACCCTGAAGGACTGACGTCCACCAGAACTCTACCAGGCACTGAAGACTGTAACAGCCTAACTCAGCTCAATCCATAATTGAACTGATGTAACCTGCCCCTCTTACCAGCCTGCCAGAGGCAGCTAGAGTGAACCCTCCCTGGAAGAAGATACTTCCATGCAGAGGAGCACTGTCCAGTGGAAGTATAATTTGTCACATATATAATTGAAAATTTTCTAGTAGCCCCATTAAAAATGTAAAAAGAAACAGATGAAATTATTGTTAATAATATATTTAACTAATATATTTAAAATATTATTGTTTCAAAAATAAATAAATAAAATATCATTGCTTCAATATATAAATAATATAAAAATTATTAATGAGTTAGTTTGCATTATTTTTTATTGCATCAAGTCTTTGAAATCCAGTAAGTATTTGATACAAAACTAACCACATTTCAAGTGTTTAATAGCCAACTAGTGGCTGCCTTACTGGACAGGACAGATAGAGATTCTACAGTTTCTTACACACAATGTCTAGCATGAAATAAAAGAAACTAAACTCCAGGCACACCAGAAGACAGGACCAAGAGAAAAAAAGTAGACAATAAAAAACAATTCAGATAGGAAGATGATCAGACTAGATTTTAAAATAACTGTGATTCGTATGTTTAAGAAATTAGAAGACAAAATGGAGATTTAGCAGAAAACAAATCAATAAACTAAATGAAAATTCTAGAACTGTAAAATGCATTAACTGAAATTAAGAGCTGAATAGGTGGATTTAACAGCAGAATGGTTACATTTGAAGAAAAGATCAGGAAACTGGAGAATAAGCCAGTAGAAATATCCATAATGAAATACAGGGAATTAAAAAAAGTGTAAAATACAAAAAAAACCATATATGAAAAACAAATGTGACATGATGAAGTGGCCTAATATACAGATGACTGAAATGCTAGGAAGGGAGGGGAAGAGATGATGGTGTAATCAATATTTAAAGAGAATTTCTCAGAACTCATGGAACGCACAGAAGCAAGAAGTTTGAACCATACCTAGCGAACATCAGAGTAAACTTCTGAAAATTAACAACAAGGAGAAACATCTTTAGAGCAGCCAGAAAAAATTAATAAGGAATATTAACTTCAAAGGGGTGACAGTAGGATGTATGAGGTACCTCAAAAAGCTCATGGGAAATAGAATTTAAAGGTAATACTAATCTTGTCATGAACTTGTGAAGTCCCTTCGGATGTGTAGCTAATTTCTCAGCAGAAACAGTAAAAACAGAAGATAATGGAACGACGTCTTAATAGTGCTGAAAAGGAACGTCTGTCCAGGGCAGTCAGGTAGGAGGAGAGACCAGAGGCTGTTTTTACTCCATTTCCACAAAAGAAAAATAAACACCTGGCTGTTTCTTGATGACTGATACTGCCTTATTGAGAAATTTTACTATTCTATTTTTGCCTTTTTGGATGGTTGCTGTCTATTATTATTATTATTTTTGCTCTTTTTATGTAACTGAAATAAAGTATTAGATATATTCTGATTCCAAGAAAATAAAAATTAATATACTACTGATAAAATCATGAATCTCATTTTTGTGAAAACAATGTTTTATTAGTGGGACTTTCCTCCCATCAAATGCTTACAAATCAGAGCGGTCATTGCCCACACTAGCTGCACATTCCTGTGACTTATTAGAGTGCTATACAGTTTCTTTCCTCCTGCCACAATAAAATATATTATTTGCATGGCTAGTGAAGTCTTTAAGAGTCCCAGGCTTTTGACTAAGTCTCCTATTCACTGTGTGATCTTAGGCAACTTACTTAACGTCTCTAAACCTTGATTTCACATATGACAATAATACCCAGATCCTAGGAGTTTGGGGACATAAATGAGATTATCCATATAAAATTCTAAGAGCAGTGAAGATTTTGGTTTCTCCAATAGGCGTAGAGTCCACATTTCCAATTACTTTGCAATATTAGCAGAAAAAGCAAGTTCTTCTGGCAAATGTGCACCCTCGGCACCAGCTGACGACACCCATCACTAGGTGGGCTGACAGATGACAGGGCGTGTTCTCCCGGGAGAGCCGTGTGGTGGGACAGGATCAGTGTCCGCAACAGTTAGCAACAGATGGCAATAAAAGAGCGGAGGAGGAGGTCGTTAAAGCCACCACACTTTGTCGACCATCCTCAGGCTCAGGCGGGCACTGAGCAAACCCCAGGCACGGGCTGCTTCCCAGGCTCTCCACCCTGAAAACACCCAGTGGAGTCCGCATGTGTCTGTTTCAAAGATGGGCAGCCCCACTTCCTGCAGTGGTTTGCTGCAGCCACATGAACAGAAAGTTTAGTTTCTGGCCTGGGGTTTCTAGTCATTGGATTTTTCAGTTCCTTGCCTGTGTCTATAAAGCTTCCTTTCTCTCTCTTCGCCTGGAGAAACTGCTAAATCTCTGAGTGGGGACCAGAAGTGGAGAATTCACAAAATCCCTACAACAACTATTCTAAGGTGGAGTTTGTTTTAATTTCATTGGAATCATTAAAGAATCAAGAAAAAATTTTAAATAATTCTTTTCAGAAACTGATCGGTAACACATAGGCTGATTAGATTCAGCTGTGTGATTATAATTTCTCTAACTAGAGCATGATCTGAAACGCAATACTGAAACCCAGGATCTAATTTTATTCAACTAGATAATGCGTACTTATGATCTCTATCTTTGCTTTTTCTCTTCTATTCAGTGAACTATCTCCATCTTTTATAAAAGCAGAAGATAGAGTACAGAAAAACATACATATCACAGGCAGGCACACGTATCATAAAAGCATACCCTTGCTTATTTTCACAGTGAAAACTCTTAAGTAAATGAACAAAATGGTAACCTCCAAGGTCACCACATCTTCGGGTCTCAGGGCCTGGTAAGCTGAGTGGAGTGGAGCTCTGTCCACCCCATCCCATCCCAGCACAGCTCAGCTTCCACATGAAAGCCTCCTCTTTTACCTGTTTTAAGGATTGCTCTTGGGCCTAGATTTTGTGGGGGGCAGAGGGGAGGTTTTGCTGCTAACAAAACAAGTTAAAATAAAGATTTCATCCTGAGGTTCAGGGTTCCTATGTGGTCACAGCTTGGGATGTGGGAATGTGCTCTGGTGACGAAGCAAAGATACCAAGCCAAGACCACGTGGCAGGTGGGGCACAGGGTGAACACAGAGGCAAAGACACCCTGGTGTAGAAGCAGGGCATGTCCCAGAGCCAGATCTGTGGTCGAGCCCCTGGTCAAGAGTCACAAAATGGACAAGGTACCAACACTGGAGCGAGGACTCTGATGTCTAGGGCCATTTCCTCCAATGATGGTTCGTGTCGTGCTCTTGCAGAAAGTCTCGGTCTTCTCTAGAACCTGCAGGTTACATCCACTTCATGGAGTTATTAGCAGAGTAAAGGCCAAAACACACCACTCCACCCAGGCAACAGCTGTGGGAAGCTTCAGTTCCAGGTCTCCATGCATGATTCAGCCAAAGTTCCCAGAAATGGTGCTGGTACTTCCCAGGCAGTCTGAATTCTGTACCCAACTCTCCAGAGTAGATGTCATTCGATTCTCTGCCTTGAAATGTGATTTCCCCCTTGCCCTCAGTTCCTCCACGTCAGATGTCCTAATCTGCTGCTCCTTCCATGCACCTGGGATGTGTTTCTTGGCTCCGGGCTGGTGACTCACTTCTGCTGTGATGCTTGAGCACTTAGCACCTCTGTGATCCCTACATATGCCTTTCCTCACAGCCCTTCCCACAGTTACCAGAACATGCACTTAGTTGTGTTGTTTTATATTTTCCTCTCCCATAGCCTTTCCTCTCCCTTTGGGAGTAGTTTTCTCTCATGAAATTTTAAGGCACACTTTCTCTTATTCTGTTTTTCATAAAATATTTCTGCAATTTCTTTGGTGGCTGCCGTAAGAAATGCATTTGTACTGCCCTTGCCTTGTGTTTATCCTTCTGTCTACTGCAGTACAAAGCTAATCAATCACTCAATTCTGCACAGTCTTTATGTTTTGGGGTTTTTTTGTTTGTTTGTTTGTTTGTTTGTTTGAGAGACCACAGTATCCACACCCTAAAATAGGCCCCATGAGGACAGTATAAAGGACACAGAGATGAGATGTGGTCCATGCCTTTCAGTAAGTGGTAAGAGAGCTGGAGGCCCCTGTTGATCAATACCTGATGTGGCCAGGACTCAACTCAGCATTTAATCAGCTGTTTAGTTCCCAGAGCCCTCGAGTAACATTTGTGGAAATAAGACTTTTTTGCAACTTCTGTTTATTTTTTTTTTTTAAAGTAGTTTTCACCACTTCCCCAGCAATTTGAACCATAGTATTACAGCCTGGGAAACAAGTACATATTTTGGGGTAGATAAACAGGTGGGTGGATAGATGGATGGATGAATAGATGGATGGATGGAGAGATGGGTGTATGGGTGGGTGGATGGATGGAAGAAAAGAAGGTTGGATGGATGGATGGAAAGATGGATGGACAAATGGAAGGATGGTTGGATGGACAAATGGATTGGTGAATGGATAAATGGACTACTTTCCTAGATATTGGCTATCTTTGCAGGGAGACAGTCTGCTGAGGTAGCCTGGTATGTCTGTGTGAATATGAGGAAGTTACTTAACCTTTCTGTGTCTTGTTTCTCATCAGTAGAATGGAGACAGTACAGGTCCATGACCTCTTTCTGAAATTTTTGTGCATTCATTAGGAATTTAGAAGTCTCTAGATTTTAAAGGGATACTGTAATTTCCATGTAATTCCAGTTAGGTCTGAGGCAGCACTACAATCAAGCACATTGATATTTCTCCATTGAGTAGTGTCAATAGTCACTCGATGGGCTAAAAAAAATGTATTGTACCATCTTAAAGTCTTCTCAGTTGGTTTGCCACCAAATGAGTTATGAAAAACTTTTAGTTTCTAAAGCATTTTGGATTTTAGCATTGAATGTAAGGGAATGTGAATTTGTCTTCTCTACCTTTTAGAGCTTGTTTGAGGGTTTCCATAAAATTATCTGAGTATATATATATCAGTTTACTTGTTTATTCTCTACCTTCCCACAGTATTAACTATAATCATCATAAAAGTGAGGATCATGTTCAATATCATATGCTGGCCCCTAGCCCTGTGCATGACACAGAGCAGGTGTTCAGTACAGGCAAGTGGTATGAAGGGTGGAAGGCAGGGGAAGAGTCCTGACTTCTGCACTTACCTCCCCATGCTCTGCCACTAGTGGTGCATGCTCCGAACTCAGCAGCACGCCGTTGACCCTTGTTTTCCTGAACCACCTGCAACAGGCACCTACGATGGCCACTTCCTTCCCTCCCTACACCCCCTTCGATCTCCAGCAGGCCTTTCACATTTGTTCACTCTCTCTAGAATGTTCTCTCCCTTCTGCCATCATTTCAAATGAGTCAGTTAGGATGGTGTCACTTACATGCACAGAAAAAAACAAATAAAATAGCAAAGGACCTTTATTTGCTCCCATAACTGAAGAGGTCAAAGTTTTTTTAAAATTAAATTTTATTTTTTATTGTAACATAGTTGATTGTATAAATCTGTAGGGTTACAGCATTGTATATCAATACCCGTGTGCAATATATGATGCTCAAATCAGGATAATTAGTATATTCATCATTATATGATGTAATTGATTTTTGTGTCTCTTTACTAATTCCTCCGTTACCTCCCCCCATCCTGGCCTTCCCACCTCTGGTAACCTCAGTTCTGTTCTTTCCTTTTGAAAGTTCAATGTATTATTATGATTGTTGTATCCCTCTTTCTTTCTTCTTAATTTATTTGTTTATTTTTAGCTCCCACTTATGAGCAAGGACATAAGTATTTCTCTTTCTATGACTGGCTTATTTCACTTAACATAATTTTCTCTAAGTTCATTCATGTTGCTGCAAATGGCAGAATTTCATTCTTTTTTATGGAAGAGTAGCATTTCATTGTGTGTATATACATTTTCCTTATTTTCATTTATTCAGTTGTCTGACAATGGACATTTAGTTTGGTTCTGACTCTTGGCCATTGTAAATAGAGCTGCGATGAACATGGGAGTGCAGGTATCCTGATTTCTATCCCTTTGGGCATACATCCAGCAGTGGAATTTCTGGATCATATGGCAGTTCTATCTGTAGTTGTTTGAGGAACCTCCAGACCATTCTCTACAATGGCTGCATGAAGAGGTCAAAGTTAGAATGGATTTTGGTCAAGGGCAGACTCTTGGTAGTGTCACCTCTTGTCTATTGCCTGCAGAATAGGATTCACTGCAAAGCTGGCTCTCTTCATGCTGGTAGGATTGAGGTAGGAGGTGTTCAGTTTCCCTGGGTTTGGGTTTCAGGCCACTCCCCTAGGTCTCAAACCATTCCCCTAGGACTCAAGCCCCTCCTGTGAGTCCTGAGCTACTGTTGCTTTTTGCTCCATTTTTTGGCATCAACACATGGAAATAGAGACAGCAGGAGGCAGACTTATGTAATTCCAGTGGCTGAGCATGCTCAGTAAAAGGAGTTTGTCCTTGAATGACCTTCCACTGGGAGCACTAGAGAGCACCATGTATATTTTAAGTAATTTTTGGTGCACATGTTGGAATTTAATGAATGAGCATGCTCCAAAGAGATGAATGGAGCATGTGCGAGGCTATGTTACATAGCCTATTACATAACTGGGAACCACCCCCTTAGTTGAATATTCATCATTAGCATGAAAATGTATAGAACAGACAACTATAAAGGTAGAATCCAGGAAGAAAGGAGCCACCACTCACTGCCCCTGGAGCCGGCTCGCACTTCACCTGTGAGGTGTGTATTTCTCACTTTTTGTATTAAATGTGGCATTAGCAATTCGCCTGTGAAGTGTGTATCTTTCTCTCGTTTTAAACATCTTTGCTTTCTACTGTGGTTCTGCTCTTGAATTCTTTCCTGTGTCAGAGTCAAGAACCTGGTAGAGGACAGGGTTGAGGTCAGCTGCCCAACCTCCCCAGACCATCTCCTCCAGTATCAGGATGGGAGCCAGCAAACCAGGCACACACACCCCTTATTGTACCAGGTGGCTCAGTCTTTCTTTTCAAATATTATGTAAAGGACCAGGGCTTCCCCCGGGAAGGAGCATGTTAAGTCACCCACTACTGATGACGAATAATTTTGATCCCCCAAAATCCACAGTAGGTGACTCTCTTCTATTCCCATTGGATGCTGTACTTCCCTATCATGACACTTATCACAGTGAATAATCTGGAATTTCTTACGTAATTATTTTTCTCTCATTCGATGCTAAGCTATATGAAGTCAGGAGCTGTGTCTGCCCTGTTTGCTGTATCCCCCACATCTAATGTAGTGAGGCCGTGGCATATGGTAGGTGCATAATAAATGCTTATTGGTTGGAGAAGAGTAGATAATAGAAATGAGGCAAAGCTGGTCCCAGCAGGAATCAGAAGGAAACGTGAGGGTCAAGGATTCGGATCCCCATCCCTGTTGGCAGCCGAAAAAAAAAAAAAAAATAGTAACCAGAAGTCAGGAGAAGGCACCTGAAGAGAAAACGAATGGAGGTTTTTCTAGTTTTAGATGGTACGTTGAGGCCCCGTCTGTTTTTTCAGGTAGCATGGCAGTGATTACTACTGAGTATTCAAATACCTCGTCTCTTACCTGGAAGCTTTAGAGAAGGCACAACTTAAAAGTCAAATTTGGTTCAGAGATTTACATTAGTCTAGTTAAAACAATATATTTTAAGAGGTTTTCTTCATTATAAAAGTAGTTGTCTAGTACATGTTTTAAAATTATCTTTCAAAACTATCACCTGGAGAATTTTGATAAACACAAGAGTGTAACCCTGAGTGTCACATTTGGCCCTTTCTTCATATCTGATTCCGATAACCACCTTAGGTTTCAGTGGCCCTTTATCTTGTATCGCCTGGAGAAGACTTGCTGCAGTTGCCTTGAATACGTACATGAACATTTCGACCGTGTTTATATGAGGAAAAAACAGGCTTTTTTTTTTTTTTTAAATGCACGTCAATTACCTGCCAACATTTTGGACAGAATCAAGCCTGAATGCTTAAAAGTACAGATTTAGCCATTATGAATATTAGATAAAGGGAAAAAAATCAGGTGTTTTTGAATTTAAAAAAAAATTATTTGGAGAGAAAATTATATTAAGTGGAACAAGTCAGGCACAGAATGAGAAACACCACATGTGCTCACTTATTTGGGGGAGCCAAAAATAAATAAATAAATAAATATACAAGCAAATAAAGAGAGGGTCGGGGGGAAGGAGACGCAAGAGTCTCAACAATTCCTTGAACTTGTTAAGACAAGTGAACAGACGTGATGTGGGGGGGAGGGGAGAGGGACGGGTGAAGGGTCACGAAAACCAACTACAATCTATATTGAGAAGTTAAAATTAAAAAAATTTTTGGATTTCTGCCTTATAATTAAAAAGAAAACACCACAGTGTTTACAATTCCGGTCCTATTATTGCTCTTCTACTTAGAAAAAAAAGGGAAAAAATGAAAAGCCGCTCTGAATTAATAAAGTCCTGAAAAGTCTTCCAGGTAAAAATCTCAGTTTCTAAAAATGATTTCATATCTTTATAAAACCGACATACAGATGATTCTGGAACTGGATCGCACGGGACATATTTTATGGAGTTCACTGATCCTAGACCCAATTCAATTTAACATGTCAGAACCCGCCACTAAGCCCCAGCTGTCACCACAGGGACCCTAAGTCCTGGGCTCCTTGGCTGGCTTCACATGGCACCGTTCAGCGCACTGTGCGTCCTCCAGAAAGGCGTGGCCTGAGGATCTGGGTTCTCACGAAGCCCCATCTTGACACTGGCAAGGTGACTCGGATTCTGTCCGGTGTGAATGTGCTTGGTTTTGCAGAAGTGATAGGAAAACTTGGCCAGTGTGTTAACCGTGTCTTTTATCGTCTGTGTTCTGATGCTTTTGACATCTGGGCCGTGCTGACCCTGAGGGAACTGCCCCTCCTAGGGCTGATCGGTTCCTAGAGAGAATTGAGGACTCACCTGTGATCACGCCTTTCAAATGCAAACCAACCAGCCCACAGCCCACAGCCCACAGCCCACCACCTCCTCTGTCAGGCTGTCACACTGCGGGCCACGTCCGCCTTCCCCTCATCACCCCAAGGCCGGGTACCCGACAACCAGGCAGAGTCCCTGCGGCCCAGAGCCCACTGAAGTTACTCAGACTAGCAATCCTAGGCCTGCTTCCCCAGCCTCGCCCGCTCCTTCCTGCAGAAGCCACAGTAAAGGCTCCAGCCCTCGGTGCCCCCAAGTCCTCCGCCTCATGGCCGACCCTGAGGCCTCCCCACGCCGTCCCCTTCCTCTCAAAACTGTGAGTAACAAATTATCTGTTCGACGGCGTCGTTCTCTGATCTGCTGTCCTCATCGTGCCTCATATTTTCTGTTAATGCCTCACACTTCAGTTTCTTTTTCACTTTCTGGCCAGCATCATTGTATTTTACCGCTGGGGAAGCAGATTCTGTCTTTCAACTTCTGCATGGAAGGAATTAAGATGAAGCTCGTCACCCAGCAGGGCAGCTCAGGGCTTTAGGTACGAGGAGGGCGGGCTGGACGGGGCGTTTCGGGTTCGCTTCTGCGGGGCTTCCCTCCCCGCCCGGGTCACAGTGTTCAGTGCATCGCGCGTCTTTCCACCTGAGCATTTCTGCACGCGGTCCCGGTTAGCGAATCATTCAGGTCTGCATTTGGGTGTCTTGAATTTCATGATAATCGCTGATTAGGAAGAAATGCCCTGATGAAGGACTTTGCAGAAACATGCTCGTGCCTGTCACAGCCAGTGACCCTGAGTCTGATGCGGGGAGAGGGTTGGGTAATAAGGTATAAAGGTGTCTGTGGCTAGGACTGTCTTCGTTTCCCAGACAGTTCATGTCGACTCCCAGACATAACTGGTTACATTTATTCTAGCTACAGAACGAAGAATCTGAACAACACTCTTTTATTTTGTCAGGTGGCAAATATAGTCCTTCTCCCCTCACCCCTCACCCCCACCACCTGCCTCAGCTTCAATGAGGCAAAACTAACAAATAAAAATTGCATCTGTTGAAATCACTATGCCAAAAAGGCATCTGCACTCCCATATTTATTGCAGCACTATTCACAACAGCCACGACGCGGAAGCAGCCCGGGTGTCCATCATCTGGATGAACGAATAGCGAAAATGTGGTGTAGCTGCGCGATGTAGTACTAGTCAGCCTTAAAAAGGAGGGAAATGCTCTCATTTGCAACAATGCAGATGAACCTGGAGGACATTATGCTAAATAAAATAAACCAGGCACAGAAAGACAAATACTGTACGATCTCACTCATATGTGGAATCTAAAAAACTTCTCTAATGAAAGTAGAGAGTAGAATAGTGGTTACCAGGGGCTGGGGGAGGAAGGCAGATGGGGAAGGGGAGCTGCTGCTCAGAGGGTACAAGGTGCAGCCAATAGGCTCTAGGGATCTGTTGCACGGAATGGTGACTATAGTAAATAATAATATGTTGTACTCCTATATGTCAAAGTTACTAAAAGAGCAGATTTTAAATGTTTCTCTACAAAAAATTTAAAGTATGTGAGATGGTGAATTTGTTAATGAGCATGATTTAATCATTCTACTTGTAAACCTATCACTGTAAACATCACACTGTACCCCATAACTATATACAATTATTATTAGTCAATTAAAAATATCAGCATCACTTTTAAAATTGCATATACTTACAGTGTATAAGGTGATATTTTAATATATGCATACATTGTGAAATGATTAGGTCAGGCTCATTAGAATATTCATCACCTCACATATTTTTTTGGAGGTGAGAACATTTAAGATCTACTGTCTTAGCTAATTTCAAGTGTACAACACCATATTATTAATTATAGTCATGATGCCATACAATAGATCTCCAGAACTTATTCATCCTGCATAACTGAAAGTTTGCGCCCTTTGACCCAAACCTCCTCACCTCCCCACCCCCGCCTCTGGTACCCACCACGCTACTCTCTGCTCCTGGGAGCTGGACTTTTTCAGATTTCACAGATGCGATCACACCGTTTCCTTCTTTCTGTGTCTGGCGTATTTCACTTAGCATAATGTCCTCCGGGCTTGTCCACGAGGACACAGTGGATTTCCTTTTTTTAAAGGCTGAATTGTATTTCATTATGTACACGTGCCATGTTTTCTTTATTCATTCATGAGCAATATTCTGTTATGACATTGCACTGAATGGTATTCTACTATCCTGTTTGCCAAGAATCTTAATATCTCCGTACCTGCTGTTTGCAGCCAGATTTAGTCTAGGCTTTCACATCTTGTGGAAATAAAGAGTCATAACAAAAAAAACTCTCCTAATGCTGTGTCCTCGATCTTTGTCAGTGCAGGTTGAATCACTCGTGTTTATCGTGAATCAGAAATTGAGGTTTGGAGCCAGAGCTGAAGAGGGTGGAGGTGGAGGACTCTGTTATTCTATAATCTCGATGCCGTGAGGCCGGACTTTGCTCTAGGAGAAACTGAGGGCTTAGCTGGATGGCCAGGGCCAGGTCCTGGCTCCCTCATACTAGGAGAAGGGAACTAGTGTTGTTAAATCCCCAGTGGACGCAGGCATTTTAGGATGTTATTTCATTTCTGTGGTATAATGAAAAGTAAACATTTGGTCTTTGTTCCTGGTTCTTGGCACAGACCTCCTAAAACGTTTGGAATCTCCTGAGTGACAAGAGTGTCTTTCGTATGCTGAGGAGATGACTGGTGACTGGAGCTCTAGATAACTGCAGAATGTAGACTGGTGGCCAGAAAAACCAACCATGGGATTGGAAGGTTAGAAATTTCAGCCCCCACCCCCAGGGAGGGAAGAGGGGCTGTATATTGAGTCAAACATCAAAGCTCAATGGTTTTATCAGTCATGCCTACTTAATGCAACCTCCACAAAAATCCCTGAATGATGGGGTGCAGATAGTTTAGGAGTTGGTAAACACACCGAGGTGCTGGGAGGGTGGTGTGCCCGAGAGGGCATGGAAGCTCCAGTCTGCTCGGCCCCCTCCCACCCCGGACTTTGCTCTGTGCATCTTCTCTATCTGGCTGTTCCTGAGTTGTATCCTTTGTAACAAACTGGTAAAGTGTTTTCCTGTGTTCTGTGGTTGTTATGCAAATTCTTGGACCTGGTGCTAGTGGTGGAGTATATCAAGGGAATCCCTGAATTTGTAGTCTGCCAGACAGAAGTGTGGGTAGCCTGGGCTCCCCGTTGTGGCTGGCATCTGAAATGGGGGCAGTCATGTGCAACTGAGCTCCTTAATCTGTGGGGTCTGAGATAACTCCAGGAGTTGGTGACCAAATGAGTTAAATTGTAGGACACCCAGTTGGTGGCCAGAGAGTTGGAGAAGTGGTGTGGGAAAAGGCACATTATTCGGTGTCAGAAAGAACATTGCAATTTCAGACTCAGAACAATCCTGCCGGAGAATTATTATATTCCAAATTTGGAGATGAAGAAATTGAACCTAAGAAATTGCCAGTTGCAGAGCTAGCAAGCGGTTAGGCAGGGATTTGGACTTGGGTTTATCTGAATCTAAAGTCCTTGTTCTTGTCACAAACCAGGCTGCCTTCACATTTGCTAGTGACCTTGGGCCAGTTACCCAAACTTTTCCAATAGCCTTAAGTTAGCAGGTGTGGAAGGAGAATTGGTTTGGTCACTTAACTCCTCTGAGGTCTGAACCTACATCCTAAGGATTCCATGAGGGTCAGGAAAGGCTGAAAAGCCACTTTGTAAAGTGTAAGTCAATGTCCATTTGTAAAGTATTTTTATTACAATGATACCATATTTGTTATAAAATTTATCAGCATTGTTCTTACCTGAGACACTATGGTGGACTTCTGCACTGCCTCCATGCCACCAGCAAAGCAGCCCAGCACAGATCCTTGGTTTCTAGGTTGTAATTTTCAAGGGAGTTCCCTGTGGCATGCCTCTGGTCAGGTGGAGACAAGGGCTGCTGTCCTCTCATTACATATGTTACAAGCCACAGCTAATTCAGGACAAGCTAAGACATTCTAAATAAATGCCAGAACAGCAGAGCCCCAGATGGAATACGAACCAGTGCCACATCACATAGAGCAACCACACGGAGACAAAACAGAGAGCAAAACATGTCCCCCTTTTCTCAAATACTGGATTCTGCCATGACTGTTTTGATTCTGTTAAAAGAAGAAATCAATTCCATACGATGGGAATTCCATATGAATTATCAATCAATTTCATAAGGCCTCCTGGAAAACATTTATATTCCAAATTTGTAGACGATGGTTTACATTCCACTGATATTTAAATTTTACAAAGGTACAGAGGCTGCGAATAAAATCTGGAAAGTGCTGGATAAAAGTTTGTCCACTACCTGGGTGGGTGAACGAATCAACAAGCGAATAAACGCAGACCTTCCGCAACTGAACTGCGAGGAAGTCCACACGTGGGAAGCTCAAACGGAAAGGTGCTGTCAGGAATTCGTTCTTATTTTAGTAAGAAACTTCCCAATGCAGCATGGGGCTTGCCTTCCTTTGACTAAGTATTAGCTTTTAACTGGTTCTCCCTTGTTTACTGTAGTATTGAATACATTGAAAAAGGCATTAGTCATGTATCCTTCAAACTGAAGTGTTGTTTTTTTAATCAGAATATGTATTGCTATATTTCAAAACCTCACATTTGGACACAGGAGGTTCTCTGTCTCCTAACTGTAGTGGAGAACACATCACTGAATGAAGGTTATGCATTGCGTTTGTTACAATTCTATGTTCATGATCCTAAGTTGCCAAAGAAAGAGACACTATATTTATTGAAGGCCCCTCTATACCACAGTCTCCATTTACATCCATCAGTTGAGTCATTTGTTGGTCCAATTCATCAGACATGCAACGTTCTCTACTGAGCACCGGTTAAGTGCTAGGGACACAAAAATGAGTAAGATGCAGTCCCTGATATCAGGTCACTCCAGCCAGGAAGAGCAGATAGCCATGTCAAAAAAAATATTTAAAATCATTTGAAAGATCCTAATCATGAAATTAGACTGTGAAGTCGAAAGGAGGACAAGCTGTGCATGTACCCAACATAACCGAAAACAGGATCCCAGAGAGATGCCTGCGCCCCATTTTCATTGCGGCACCATTCACAGCAGCCAAGGTGCGGAATCAGCCTACATGTCCACTGACAGATGAGTGGGTGAGGACGAGGTGACGTACGCTGCAATGGAATGTTATTCAGTCTTAGAAAGGAAGAAACTTTTGTCACATCTTAAAACATGGATGAACTTTGAAAATGTTACGCTAAGCGAAAAGTCACAAAAAGACAAATATTGCACGATTACACTTATCTAAATGTAGGTATCTAAAATAGTCAAATCATGAACAAAAGAAGTACAATGGTGGTGGCCAGGGTGGGGGGAGGGAGAAAGGGGAGTTGATTGTTGGACACAGAGTTTCAGTCATGAAAGATAAGTTCTAGAGATCTGCTGTACAACGGTGTGCAGATAGTTAACAACATTGTACTCTATGGGTCACATGTGTCCCCCAAAAGTTCATGTATTGGAAACTTGATCCCCACTGTAGTAATAGTGCTAAGAGGGTGGGCGGTTCAGTCATGGTGTTTGAAAGGTGGGGCCCTGGAGAGGCGATTGGGTCGTGAGGACTGTGCCCTCCTGAATGGATTAATCCACTTCTGAGATGATGAGTCATCATGGCCACGGCTCTAATGGCTTTATAAGGAGAGTGAGTGAGACGTTAGCTCTCTTGCTCAGCCCATTCTCACCACGTGACACCCTGGTCACCACAGGACCCCGGAGAGAGTTCCCACCAAAAGGAAGATCCTCACCAGATGGGTTCGTTCCCTGGACTTTGACTTCCCGGCCCCTGAAATTGTAATAAATAAATTCCATCTCTATATATTCAGTTTCAGGTACCACCAGAAAGAGACTAATACACTGTACTATGCACTTTAAAATGGGTAAGATGGTAAATTTATGTTTTCTGTTTTTAACCACAAAAAATACAATAGAACAATTTCAGAGACTTCACTGGGGCCTTCATTGGGTCCTCCCAGGAACGCTGTGAGGAGGACAATACTGTCCCAATTTACAGATAAGAGACTTAAGGACCGAATTTCAGGTTCAAATGACATGGGAGCTTGTGACTTCTGATAACCTCCTCCCCACGTCTCTTCTGTAGGACACTAAGTCCACATGACGCATCTTAGAAAATTAGCACAAGACAAATCAGAAAAGGTAAAATTCCTTATAGAATCTATTGTTTCCAAAAACCCAAACTGAACTAAATCAAGAACCAAAGACTAGGAGAAAATGTACTAAACATTTATTTTTGTTTTCTTGTATTTGTTTACTTAACTGTTAATGTAAGTGACTGAATTTATGTTAAAAAATAGAACTATGAGTTTCTAAAGTTGTGATGTGAAAGTATCTTCCAGCCATAAAAATGATGGTTTCAATCCAACGGAGCCATTTACTGGGTGGAGGCCTCCCAGAATGTTCTCCCTGAACACAATCGACAAAAGAGCCAAACACACACTGTTTGCCTCCCCAGTAGCTGGAGAACACAGGATTCTTAGAAACTTAAAAAAGGCCTAAAATATCATTTAAAGAAGAGAACAACAAATCTTATCTTCCAAAACAGTATTTGGAATTTTTGTTCATATAGTTTGGTTTGAAGTATGAACACCAATTGAATGTGGCATGCCAGAGAGACACACTACCCTTGCCCCTAGAGTGGAAATAAGAATTCTCAACAGTCTATAAATAAGATGTATAATCAATAACGCATCTGCGGATGTGTGATGGCCATTCCTGCTGTTGACTGTCAGATAAACCAGGGTAGAGGCCAACTGTTCTTGTTATGTTTTAGCATAACAAGATTAAGCTAAAATTAGGGGGGAAAATCAGACCTAGAAAACTCTCAACAGTGAGGGAAACAGTAGAAATTCAAACAAAGTAAAATCTGCTATGTACATTTATGTGGCCAGGGAACCAAACCACCTAACTCCAATCCGTAGAATTAAACCACTTAACTCCTTAATCCCATTGGCCCTCCTGTGTAGACAAGACAATCTCTTTATCTGGTGACCCAGTTGTCTGTGAGATGTATCTTAACATTCATTGATCATATATTTGTTTGTCCACTTGTCAATTGAGACCCTTGATGTGTGCCGTAGTTCTCTATTGCTGTGGAACACATCGCCCCAAAGTTTATCAGCTTAAAATATGAACACTTACTATCTCATAGTTTTTGTGGATGAAGAATCTGGGCATGACTTACATGGGTCCTCTGCTTCAGAGTCTCTCATAAAACTGCCGTCAAGTGTCAACCAGGGCTGCAGTTCATCTGAGGGCTCAAGCGAGAAATGATCTGCATCCGAGCTCACTCACGTGCTGTTGGTGAAATTCAGTTTCTTGAAGGGTGTGTGTCTGAGGCCCTCAGTTCCTCCCTGGCTGCTGACTAGTGGACACCCTCATTTCCTTGACAGATGACACTCTTCACGTTGAATAAGATTGAGACAATTATCCAGTTTCAAAAATTGGCAGAGACCTACCTGAAGGACATTATGGTGCTAAAGACCAGCTCTCTCTGAACCCAGTATTTTGTGGAACCACTGGGCTGTGATAGATTCTGCACGGGGTGCTACAGATAAGAATGGACATAAGGATAAGGGTGTGGGCCTCAAGGATCTCCCAGACCAGACAGGAAAAACTATAGATGTGGAAAGGGAAACACATACAAGGAAACTGATGCTAAAGGCAGATTGTCTTGAAGTGGTAATATTTACTGACCAGAGGCAATTGAAGGCATTGGACAAAGCTTGGAGGCCAGCCTCAGACAAACGGAGAGAAGGGAATATGGGAAGACTGTGAACAAGTCACTGTGAAGAAAAATGTTTAGTGTGTTTGGGGACTAAGAAGAAAATCAAAAAGTTTTCATGGGGGACATATGAGATGAAATAAAGGAATTCAGTAATGCAAGTGGTTTTAGATAGAGAAGTCAGGAGCCACAGTACCCAGTTACAAAGTCTAGCTCTTCCTCCTTGACCTAGAGGCAAGTTATGTCACCACATTGTGCCTCAGTTTCCTATTGGAATTGAGGGTGACAGCAGCGCCCGCCCCGAGTGTGGGTGCACACACATGGCAGGGGCTCTGCACATTAGCTGCCATTCCCGCTGTGATGACCGTCATTGGTACCTGTTGTTATTGTGTAGAGAGTTGGGCACTATAGGCAGATGTGGGGAGCGGAGGTAAAAGGCACAGAGTGACCCTACAGGGGGATTCATGGTGACCAGAATCAGCAAAGGGTAGAGGCACTACTCTACGCAGGAGCTGATGTGAAGCAGCTCTTGGAGAGTCACAGTGAGAATGGATGGGGGGTCCAGAAGTGCAGGCCAGGCCAAAGGAGACCCAGTGGGCTTGGAGGCCAGCCAAGATGCCTGGATATGAGGATGGAGGGAAAGAGGCAGGCTTCAGGGATTGGCTGCTGTAGCCGAAGCTGACATGTCTGCGAAAGGTTTGTAAATCTCTTCAACGCTTAGTTCCTCCGTCTCTGTGTAGAGAGTGCTCAGTAAATGCTGATGATTCAACGTAAAATTAAACACATTCTAGCCAACTTGTGGTCCCATCTCAGCAGAAAGGAGCATTTAAAAAATCAATTTAGCATGACCCCCAAATAGAAAGAGGCTCCACATTGTAGTACAACCTATTGAGATTTCTTAAGTAGAGAGCACGGTCATAATGCACGAAAAGCTTCTTTAGACGTCCCCACTGCTCTCACTGGTGTCTCTCTCAGATCTGGGTTTCCCCTAAGATTTCATCCTTTCCACTCCAGGACCCCCAAACTCACCCACATCCAGCTCCCCAGGCTCCTGCTCCTCTCCCCTCCCTCCTTAGCTTTTCAGCTTTTCTGGCCTTGTTTGGGGTTGGGATTTTTGTTTTGTTTTGTATTACTTTGGATTTTTCTTTTCTTTTCTTTTTTTTTTCAATTTTCTTCTTTCCACATTTCCCAGATTCCACTGGAAAAAAAATAAAGCAAGGCCAGCGATCTGACCCAGGAGTCTTTCCTCCTCTCACTGTCCCCACCCCACCACCTCTGCCCCACCTGTATGGCAGCGATGGTAATAACAGAGGCCACAGACCCCGAGAAATTAGTATCTTTCCTTGTCTCCCCCTCACAGAGGTAAATACCCTCAATTCTTATTTCACTTAAGTTACTGAGCCCTAAATAAAATAAAATTCAAATATTCTACTCATGTTTACTTAACCTCAATGAAAATTACCACAAAAAGGAAACTCCAATTGCCTTGTGGCCATTTTGAACTACAGCCAAACCCAGGACAGAAAGGTCAGCTTCAGAATCCCCAGATCTCTGATTGTCACTCAGTTGGGACTGTCCAGCCCTGGAAAGGTGGAACGTAAACAGCAAGGAGCACCGGGGCTCACGTCCGAACCACGGGGGAGGGTTTCAAGAAGAGACAAACACACATGTGCACACACACACACACGTGCACACACCACACACGTACATACAAACACACGTACACATGCACACACCACACACGTACATACAAACACACACACATGTGCACACACACGCATGTGCACACACACATACGTGCACACACCACACATACGTGCACACACCACACACGTACATACAAACACACACACACATGCACACACCACACACGTACATACAAACACACGCACACATGCACACATCTTCCTTCGTGTGCATCAGCTCTGTGTGTTGAGGTTATGGCAACTAATCAATACAAATTCCTTTTTTTAACTGCACACAAATTACCAAGAGAGTTCTCCAGCACGTCGCTGCTGGCCATGTGAAGGTTTCCAGATTGTCTTTGCTCCTTGACCATGTTCTGTAGACTCCAGCTCTTAGCTTTGAATACTGATGGGCTTTGCCCTCAGAGACATCTTGCCTCAGGAGTCAGGTACACAAACCCCATCAAAGCACCTCACGTGATTCCACTTTTCTGTGGCGAGGGCCATCTGAGCATCCAGCCTCGGCAATTGTGGTCAAAGCCCTGCATTCAACTCCCTGTCACTTCCAGCCCATGCACACGGGGGATTCAACAGTGTTGGGAAATGTAAAGTTGAGGTTCATAATTCTTTTGCAAACGGTAATTGAGGGATCAGTTAGGCTTGCCTTCATTTTACCTTAGCTGCTTCTCAGCTCGTATTCATCTCATTGCTCAGGCTTGTGCCGCAAGTGCAGTGATAGTTCGACCTTCAAAATTATAAATGTTACAGATGGTCCCTTGAATATATTGAATAAATATGGTGACTTTGTGGAGAAGACTTATTTTTATGTAATCCATTTGTAAATGAGGAAATATTTTAAACAGAGCTGTAATGAACACCCATGGGCTCACAACCTGGAGTTTATAAATTTTGTCATACTGGCTCTGAGTCTTTTGCACTTGAAGTCCCATTTGTGCTCAGACACCTCCACCTGCTTTTGTCTCTTTCCTGCTTCCCACAGTGCACCAGGATAGGAGTCTTTCCCTCTTGTTTTTTCTAGTTGGAACCTCCTACGCGTGAAACTTTGTGATTTATCCCACCAAGCTTGTCTCTTGATATATTTAGTAAGCTTAAAAAGCAGCTAGTTCCAGCTCTTTTGTCTGGATGTGAAGTCAAAATCATCACCCTCATCACCACCACCACCACCATCACCATCATGACCATCACTGTTATCACCGCCATCATCATCACCATCATTACTACATCATCATCACCATCACCACCAACACCATCACCATTATCACCACCATGACCATCATCACCACCATGACCATCATCACCACCACCATTATCACCACCACTGTCATCGTCACCATCATCATCACCATCATTACTACATCATCATCATCATCACCACCACCACCACCATTATTAAAACCATAATCACCATTGTCACCATTATCACCACATCATCATCACCACCATGACCATCGTCATCACCATGACCATCATCACCATCACCATTATCACCACCACTGTCATCATCATCATCACCATCACCATTATCACCACCACTGTCATCATCACCATCGTCATCACCATCATCACTACATCGTCATCACCGTCACCATCACCACCATCACCACCACCATCTGCAGTGTCAGCTGAGCCATGGCTCATTCTAGCTGGCCTCTGCTTCTCTCCAACACACTATAACCCATTTTTCTGGGGGTGAGAAGCTTCAGGGCAGAAACAGTCACAAAATAGACCTGAAAATCTTTTCTTAAATATTATCCCCATTACGTACCTAACTAGTCCAGCCTTCACAACAGTCGGCATCCCCAACCACACTCCTTATTAGCTGCTGTAAGTTATTTGAGGCTCCAAAAGGGCCCTGAGGTATCTTCCTAAATGAAAAATCCAAGAAGAGACATATCCCAAAAGCAATAGAGGTTGTCTTTATCTTTCTAACTCTCAAAACAAAGTGTCCCCACCAGCTGGTCTACTGAACCCCAAAGCTGGGGTATCACATCCATCCATCTTAGTCTGTTCACTCAGCAGTCAGTAGTCAATGCAGATACTGACTTTCCTAGGTTTCTTATGCTGATCACAATTCCAGATTCGCATGGACTTTAGACTTGACTAGACGCTATTCTGAATTCCAAAATATGGTGTTTATGTCATTGAGCACTGTCAGAACAAGGCCTCTAGATGGCTCCACAAAAGTTCTGAGGCTTGATTTCATTCAGAGCTGGTCCCCTTTCCCACACCCCACATCCCACTTCAGCATCTTACTCATGCCCGGTGGACTTGTCTCCCACCTCTCCTTCCATTCTAGGGCTGCCATGTGTCAAGGTAGCAGCTGTCTAGAAAAACTGTCTGGATTCCACTCCCTGGATCAAGCTTCTTAGAGGCCTGTGAGTCTATTTTGTCCAGAGGATGCGGGAAAACACTCCAATAATCTACACTTCCACCTTGGCTGAGCCCCTTGAATGCTCCTTGCTGATTTCTTCTCTTTGACTCCCCTTCCCACAGCTCCTCTGGCTTTTGGCCCCTCTGTCCTCCCACCATCCTTCCAAAACTCAGTCAAACAAATCTATGATTTCCCTCCTCAGTGAGACAGGAGTTGGCAGGGACCAGAGGGAGTTCTTCAGGTTCTACACTTTGCTGGAAGGGAGGCTTAAATTTTCAGTTGAGGGCCGGCCCCGTAGCTCACTCAGGAGAGTGTGGCGCTGGGAGCTCCCACTGTGGGTTCAGATCCTATATAGGGATGACCGGTGCGCTCACTGGCTGAGCGTGGTGCAGGCGACACCAAGCCAAGGGTTGTGATCCCCTTACCGGTCACAAAAAAAAAAGAAAAAAAAATTTTTCACAGTTGAATAGATCATTGAGAAACACCTACCAGACTTCTTGCTAACGCGGACAACCTCTGACATCACGCACATTTTGTGCTGACTATGTTGATTTCCTCTATGTCACCAAAGGACACACTGCACATCCCCCATCTCATCTCCAGTGGTGTGCTGGAGCCAGCTCATATCAGCGGGAGAGAGCTGATTTTTAATTTGTCAGGACTTTTCAGAGCTGGTTGACACTGAAGTGGTAGCTTGAAATTGGCTGTAGTGGGAGTAGTTACACCACAGAAATTGGCAAGCACTGCAAATCAGGGCTTCCTGCCACACCCCCAGGGTTGTTAAAAATTTACCAGCTGGGGCCGACCCCATGGCTCACTCAGGAGAGTGCAGTGCTGGGAGTGCAGAGGCTGCAGGTTTGGATCCTATATAGGGATGGCTGGTGCGCTCACTGGCTGAGCGCGGTGCAAGCAACACCAAGCCAAGGGTTGTGATCCCCTTATCAGTCACACACACACACAAAAAGATTACCAGCTGACTTCTGCCCTCCTCCAAGAAACTACATGTGGGGAGGGGGAAACTGCATCCTAATCCTTAAATAAAAGTTTAGAAAATAGATTTCAAGAATCAGCCAGGATACTACAGTATTTCCTCCCAATTTTTATCCCCAAGCAATCTTATGTTTTCTTTTTAACCATTATAGTATGTTTTTATTTTATTTTATTTTAAGATCGTATCATAAGTATTTGCCAGGTCAATACACAGCTTTTATTATCATTTTAATACTAATTCTTCTACATGTTCAGTTTTCATTCTCATGAACATTTTAGAGCCTATATAATATTCTTCATTTTTTAAATACAATTTACAAGTGCTACACTATCAGATTCTTGTAAGGAGATTCAAACACTGCAGCAGCATGCAGGCTCACTGCTACCCTACCCGTACCACCCCGCACCACCCCCTCCTGTCTCCACTCTGGTAGGAGCCACGTTTGTTCAGTGGACTTTCCTCCACATCATTCCTATTTCCTTACAGACATGTTGACATATACACTTAGCCAAAAACCTTTGGGGGAATATTTACACAAATGAAATCATTTTATGTAACAGTATGTGTTGATGAATTCTGGTTTTTGCTTATAGTTGAGTTTTTTGATACCACTGCATTGTGTTCCAAGTGTCGAGGTGTCAAAATTCAGGCTTCTCTTTTACTGGAGACTCTAAGAAGTAGAATTGTTGTGTTGAAGGACAGCACATTTAAAATTGTAACATGCTGCCAAAACAATTTAGAAAAAAAACCCAAACAGCATAAAGATGCCTCTTTCCCCACATATTTGCAAACCTTTGAATACAATCAATTTTTAAAAAATTTCCCAATCAAGTGAGCAAATACTGGGTATATTGTGACTCTAATTTGCACTTAGACTAGAAATGAGGTTGAGCATCTTTTCATATCTGTCCTTCACATTTTTTGCTGTAAACATCTCTGTCATATCCTTTACCTAGATCTTGATTGAATTGTCTTACTTTTTATTATTGATTTAAGGAGCACTTTTGTTTACAAATAGTTTATCTTTTAAATATGTTGTAAATATTTTCTACTAATCTGTTACTTGACTTTTAACTTTGCTTGTAATCTATTTTTCCATACTGTACATTAATTCTAAATTTTCATGAGACCAAACATGACAATCTTTTTGTATATGGTTTCTGTTATTAGTGCTGGCTATGGATTTATACATAAACTCCAGTCTCAGTTACCTCACACACACATACACACAAATTATGTTTATTTCTAATGCAGATGTTCCTGCTCCAGCAGCCCTTCTTGTCTGCTCTCCTCCAGGCAGTGACTCAGGGATCTGAGGTGCTTCCATTGGTGTGTCTGTCATTCCAAAGGCCATCACTGAAGAGACACACAGAGCAGGCAACACTGCTCAAAGTCAGCAAGGGCAGGTCTGGGCATGACACACACCTCTTTACCCTACTTTCTATCAGTCAGAATTCACTTTAAGGTTCCCACACAGGGACAGGGAGGGCTGAGAAATGTTTTTGCCCTGTATGCCCAGGGGAAACAGGGAATATTTTGGTGAATATGTAGCCTGTTTTCTGCCACAGGTTCTGGATTTATTTCTTGCTTAGGAAGTTCTGTAAAGGGTGAAAATGTTTCTCCTCTGTTCCCTTCTACTGTTTACAGGTGATGATCTCCTGTTTAATCCATCTGGAGTTTATGTTTGAGAATATAGTAAGGGTCTAAATGGATAACCAGAACCTCTTCCTACTCTTTCGATATGCCTCTTGGTTTTTTTTTTTTTTTTTTTACAGAATTTACATATAAATGTCGTTCTGTTTGTGGAGTCTCTTAAATTTCACTCATGTATCTATCATTCCTAAATCAACACCATGTTCTTTTAATCTCTGCCTTTTCTTCTTGCAGCTGGCCAGTACAGGGATCAAGTCTTGGGCCTTGGTGTTATCAGCACAACACTCTCACCAACTGAGTAGCCGACCAGCCCTAATCTGACTTTATACTGTCTTCATACACAGATTTCTCTCCTTTATCTTCTTTCTCAGATTTTTCTTGGCTATGAAAACACATTTTCTTTTCCACATCTGCATCGTCATTTAAAATATCCCATTGCATGGATATACAATACTTTATTGAACACTGGAATTTTCAACCCTTTTATTGCCATGAACTTTCATGTAGCTAGAGCTTTGTTCACAGTCACGTTCATTTCCCTGAGGTACATTCTGGAAGTGAAACTGCTGGGTTGAGGGATATAGACATATTTAAGGTTTTTGGTATGCCCTTCAAAATGGTCATAGCAAATACTTCCCACCAGCAATATAGGAAATAGAACTTTTTTTGGTAAATGGTTGTATTATAACCTTTAAAAAATATTTAATCAAACAAATATTTTATTTTGAATTCATCTGATTTCAAGTAAGGTTTCATTTACATGACTCTTTGTGTTCATTTCTGGCATGAATTGCTTATTTATGCCTTTATTGCAAAGGATTGTTAATTATAAATAGTGTACTGTAAGAAAACCAATCCAGCGTGGCTTTTGTGGGTCATCATCCAAGAGCCACAGCCTCACTCTCCTCTCCCATAATGGAATGCCCGTGTCACTAACATGAAAACTGTGGAGCATCTCAACCTCCTGGAGCACTATCTTTTGGATAAATTAATTGAGGGAAGATTTTGCTACACGAAACATTGGACTCATGCAGCCGGGCCTTTGGGCACTTCCCCAGATGGGGTCCCTTCATCATTATGATGTGACCTGTCCCCAGCCCCATGCCTCCCATGCTGACCCTGCAACGGCCAGCCCATCCTGCCCTCCATAGCATAGCATGGGGCTTGTCTCAGGCACCTTGAGCCCTCTGCAGATGTCCTGTCCCCTACCAAGCCCTTGTGAGCTGTTGGCAAGGGCAGAGAGGCCAGCTCAGTGTGGAATGTGGCCTCTCCCTGCAGACAGTGGTGTGAGAGGTGCCAAAAGCTGCACTCAGGCTTTGGTGCCTTTGTGTTTCAACCCCTGGCATTAGGCCCACTAAGCACAACCTGGCAGCTCCCTGCACCTCCTCAACCACTGATGTGTTAACTTTGCACTAAACGCCACAGAATGGGAAGGTGTCAGAGGCCATCCACACACCTTCCACATCATGCCTGGAGCTGTGTGTCAATGCAGGGAGGGAAAGGAACACACCATTCATTGCCTTTGTGCATTTGCGATGGCTGAGTAGACAGACAGAGGTGACCAGAATGTGGAGGCTAAGTAAACAGATGTGATTCCTCACCCAGAAAACTCACCAGGGCAGCTGCTGACCCACTTAGGACTGTCCTTTGTCCATTCATAATGACCATTCTGAAAAAGCCTATTGTTGAATTCTTCTGCTATTTTGCAATGTCAACAGACATGATGCTCCAAAGTGGCAAATGAGCACAGCTTTGACAAAGCCCCTCTTGTCCACTGCAAGGCCTGTGAGTCAGATGCACTTAGAAAAGGGAAAGGCCCCAGAGCATGGGAGCAACCTGCCTGATGCCTGGCAGCAGTGGAGCCAGGAGTCGGAATGCTCCCAACTCCCTTGCAGATAGACTGTCTGGGTCTTGACGGGAGAGTCATCGTCATGGCAAGGGGTTTGTCTTTCTCTGCTAGGAAGGACTCAACAAAAAAACTGAGGATAGCATTCTGTACTTGCATGACTGTAAGGCTGCCAGACTTAAAAAATAAATATGCAGGACACTTAGTTTTCTGTTGCTTATAACAGAACACCTGAAACTGGGTAATCTACAAGGAAAAGAAGTTTGTTTCTTACAGTTTTGGAGGCTGGGAGGTTCAAGGTCCAGGGAGCACACCTGGTGAGGGTCTTTTTGCTGGTGGGGACCCTCTGCAGAGTCCCATGGTGGCGCAGGGCATTGCATGGTGAGAGGGTGAGAGCAAGTTCACTTGCTAGCCCAGGTCTCCCTTCCTCTTCTTATAAAGCCATCAGTCCCACTCCCATAAAACCCATTAATCTGTTAACCCATGAATGGATTAATTGATTCATGAGGGCATCACCCTCACAACCCAATCACCTCCCAAAGGCCCCACCCCTCAACACTGCCACATTTGGGATTGAGCTGCAGCATGAGTTTTGGAGGGGACATTCAAGCTATAGTGCCCAGTCAAATTTAAATTTAAACAGCTAATAATTTTGTTAGCATAAGCATGTTTTGCCCATCCATACTTTTTCAGGATAATAATTTTTTGTACTAAAAACTAACAGCACCAATAACACATGTGAAGTGCCTGGCAGAAGGGGCTCTTGAGATAGATGCTTAATAACTTGTAGTTTCAATGATCACAGATTAAAATTTCCATGAGAACCTCCCCCTTAGTCAGGAGCAACTCTCAAAGCTCATCAAGAGACCATTTAGGGCCAACTTAACTAGAGAGCCCTAATCCTTGGTTTAATATTACCTGTCTTTGAGGCAAATGTTTTAGAAGCCCTAATTGAATAAGTTGTTATATCATTGAACTTATGTGATGAGCAGATAAAAGAAGGACAGATAAATAAATCTCAAGGCCACATATACAAATTTGAAAATACTTTGAAAAGTACTATAGAGGGTATTTTAAAAATTGTAAGTGGTATCCTATCATAGTAAAGATAAATTTCAATAACTACATATAAAACAATGATTTTTCATTTATAATGCGATATTTACATGTGCATATTACTTTTGCCACTATACTCACCACTACAATGACCCACAACCATGTATTTTTCTGTTTACCCATTTCGTACAAGGCCCCAAATGGTTACCAGCATCTGTGTAAACATGCAGCTCCAAGACTGTCAATCAACACACACAACACAGTTCAAAATCCGAAGAGAAGGGATCGGAATGGTCTTGTCTGTTGTTCTGAGTACTGTCACATGCATCTTGGGCCTCTGACCAGCTCATAAATAGGCCACCAATGTGGTCAAATCCACTGCCTAACCAGGCTGGGAGGAAAGACAGTTGCTCTGAGAAGACATCCCAAAATTGTCTCCCACAGCTCAATAAATCAGTTGCAGAAGTACAAAATGCAGGTGTAGAAACTGCAGCTTGCCACTTGAAATATTGGCTTGGGGGACTTCATCAACAGTAAACTCAGTTGGAGCCATCAGTGACATGAGGCTGTCGGAGCCATGTACTCAGAGCATTTTAGGTGCCTGTCCCACCAGATTGGCTGTCCTGGGAATGCAGGGCAGGCCCAGGGCAGATTCTGATGACCTCCATATTGCAATCTGCTGATTTGGCCATGAAAGGTGAATGTCCCTCTGGGCTTGATGAAGGTTGGGCCTTTTTTATTACGTGTTCAGTTCTGGGAACGTACAGAGAGACAGGAGGTGGTGACAAGTGTCAGCACCACGCTATATGGAGACGTCTGGAGAAACTGGACACTTTGGCCTCCAGAGAGGGAATGGGAGAGACAGTTGCTGATTTCAACTATTTAAATGACTGTCATACAGAAGCATCATTTTACTTACAGTATTCCAAGGGGAAAAGTCAGTTTTAAAGGGTGATGGCTACAGGAAAAAGATTTTATCTTAATTTAGAAGCTATTAAAAAATAGACAATATTCTCCAGATGGGAGCCAGAACAAATAATGTTTTGAAAGCATTATTATAACATCCATGAGTGTGTTATACTGAGTAAAGCTATTTCTGAGCCTTAGAATCAAACCTTTTTTACTTGAGTTTTTTAATACAAAAACCAAAGCTCTAGTTAATAGAAAGTTTCCTAAGTCAGATGGAGTGGTGACATCCTGGGCCAGGTGAGCCTGAATGTGGGCGGTGCCTCACCTCCTGATGGTCCAGTGATTGTCAGGTGATGCTGAATCCCACCAGCTCTGGTTTTCCAGCTTCAGCAATCCAGACTTCAGCCCTTGCTGTTTGTGACTCAGGGTCTGGGCTGTATTTGTGGCTTAATGACGCCACTCTATAATCCATCCCTGGGCTATGCATTTTGCCTGTATTCTGGCTCAGTGGGAAACAGAGCTTAGCAGTGACCTCTGTTACCTATTTCCCAGTCAAAATGAACATTTTCTGTGGATGCTGCACCCGTGGGACACACACTCCACTCACCAGAGCTGTAACCTCGTGTGGTTCTTTTTTTATTATCATCCTCAGTCAACACATCTAAACCATGTCAGTGATAAAATACTCCCATAAAAAATCTTTTGCTGGTCTAACCTATTTACTATCTGACCCTTTACAGAAAGCTGACTTATTGAAGCGCTAATGGAAATAACGTACATGCACATCAGGTTTTCTCCCTCAAGTCCCTTAATCTTCTCCCTTCATGCCCTGGCAGTGGTCAGGGACTGGGATGTGGTCCCCTGGGAGCAGAATGCACGTGACACCCTCCAGTTTTGTAGCCCATGTGGGCACTGTGTGGGGGCTGCAGGCTCTCCCTTCTAAGTATACATTACCTTGTTCTTTCATCTGTGATCCTAAGCTCCTAGGAATTTCTTTTTATTTAAGAGGACATTTTTTGGTAGGAACAGATACTACACTTGATCTTAGCCAAAGGCTGAGGAGAAATGAGAGGACATTTTTGGTCCCTTCTGCAAGTGCATTTCTTTAACAAATACCATTCAGGTGACAGTCCCCCTCCAAACTGAGGACACTGCTATTTTCCTGCTTCTGGAGAAATCCATGTTGTTCTGTGTAAAAGTAGAACTTACTCTCCTGAAGCAGCCCTGAAGGTGGAGAAACAGCAGCAACAGCAAAATGAATATTTTCCCCCCCTCACATGTATGGTCAAAGCAGGCCGTGCTGGGGCACATGCCATGCTGTGTGCAGAGAGGCCAAGACATGAGAACGCCTGCCTTTGCCAGCCCTGAAATCACTCAGTTCCTACTTAGATTTGGCATTCATTTTAGATGATATCAACTGGATATTTCTGTAGAGATGTCTTGATAAAATTCTATTAGCCCTAGTACTTATCAGAGTAAGGAGACAAACACAGAAGAAAAAGTGAGGCTGCGCAGGAAGAGAACGGGCATTCGTCAATTGAGCCAGCAAGGATTCCTGGATGCAGACAGATTCTAACTCACTTAAGCGAAGTATTGGAGGATTGTCAGGCGGCCTGTAGCCTCAAGAGGAGAACTGGAGAGCCAGGCTCAGAACCGGAGCAGGAGCAGAGAGGAGGAGGAGGAGCCAGGAGCACACGTGCTGGAAGGAGTCTCCTGTCACCCAGGGGTACTGCTGCCACCACCATGTTCTCTCTCCACCTCTCGGCCACCCTCCTGGCTCCAGCATCACCCCCAAAAACTGTCTCTAAGTGACCCACCATCTCTGACTCATTGATCGGGAGCCCCCGGTGGGAGCTTCCAGTGAACCGGCCTAGATTTTGTACCCCATCCTAGCTTCCAGGAGGCGGGAGAGAGAGTGGCTGGCTCCCTTCAGCTTGCAGAGAGAATGAGCAATTGAGTGAGAGGGGAGTGATGTCTTCAGGATATGGCCAAACTCCATCCACTATCAGCCAGTGCCACCAGACGACGAGAGCTTGTGCACATTCCTGACTTTAAGGAAAGAGGGATCAGAGGATGCAGGACTCCCAATCAGCGACTAAGTCTGTGTGGTTAATTAGGGTTTGTATTATTTTTCTGTAGCTGCACAACAAACTCCTACAAACTTCATGGTTTAAAACACCCATTTATTATCTCCCAATTTCTGCCAGTCAGGGGTTTGGGCACTACATGGCTGGATCCTGGCCTAGGTCTCATAAGGTTGTAATCAAGGGACAAGCCATGGCTGGGTGTCATATGAGGCTCAGGGTCCTCTTCCAAGCTCTCCTGATTGTTGGCAGAATTCAGCTCCTTGAAGCTGTAGAACCACCTGCCACCAAGCTGCAGTGGCTCTGCTGTGCTCCAAATGCCATGCAGCTGCCCTGCGATTCCAGAAGGGGCTGCCACAGACCCCACATGGGACCGCAAGCCACATGGACATGTAGCATCTCCAAGGCTCATGGCAGAGCTACTGGCTGTGCCACCTGATGCGGTGTCTGAGCTCACACTGCCAGTCTGCTGGTAAACCCGCACCTGCCCAAACTCGGTGTGAGCTGCCACTGCCTTAAGAAGCCCAGTCAGTACTGTATTGCATTTCCTTCTTAGTATTGGGGGTATGAGGACCAGCAAATTGTTCTTCCCTTCAGAGAAAATATACTGGCATTCCCCTCAGCAAGTTCACTCACATGCCAGGTTCACTGTTTTATCAGTCAAGGTTCTCCAGAGACACAGAACAAATAGGTTATCTACACCTATATCTATATCTGTACCTGGATCTATATCGGCATCACCTGTACCTATATCTAATCTATTTTTATATCTATATATATATAGAGAGAGAGATTTTAAGAAAACGGCTCATAGGACTGATAGGATGGGCAAGTCTGAAATCAGCAGGCAGGCAGGCTGGAGATTCAGGGGAGAGCTGATGCTGCAGTCTTGAGTCTGAAGGCTGGAAACTCAGGCAGAATTCCTTCTTCACAAAACCTCACCCATTGCTCTAAGGCCTTCAGCTGACTGGGTGAGGCCACCCGCACCTCAAGGGTGACCTGCTCTAATTAACATCAGCTGACTGTGAGTGTTAATCCGATCTACGAAGTACCTTCACAGCTAGGCTGGTGTTTGACCAAACAATAGGGCACCAGAGCCAGGTTGACAAGTAAAGTCAACTGTCTCACATCTTATGAGATTTCTTTCCTCCTCCTTAGGGCCACCTGCTGTTTTCTGCACCCTCAGCAAGGGCTCACATGCCTATTCCCAAGATATTCCTGATGTAAGCCAGCACTGCCTGCAATTTATCTGGTGGGAATGTTCCAGCCTTCCACTGATGCAAAACAAACTCCCCACACAGTGTCTTAAAAAGATGCACCCATGAACTAGTATTTCCTTTCCTGGTTCAGCAGCTTGACTGAGCTCAGCTAGAGAGTCCTCCCTGGGATCTCTCACATGGTTATAGTCAAAAGGCAGGTGCAGCTGGAAGCTCGTGAGGCTTCTTCATTTGTATGTCTGGCTCCTGGGCTGGAGAGACTCAAACTTCTGGGAGCTGTAACAGCTGGGGCCTCTGTGTGGTCTCTTCATATGGCAGCCCCAGGGTTGCCCGACTTCTCACAGGACAGCTGGAGGCTCCTAGAGCAAGTGTTCCAAGAGAAAGGGGCACAGAAATGTGGCCTCTGCTAGCCAAGCCTGGGAAGTCACACAGCATCCCAAAGGCCCACCCAGGTTCAAGGGGAGGCGACACAGTATCCACAGACATGTGTTAAAACTCCCTGAGAAGGATTTCTCCTATTTGATTTCACTCTGAAATTTCTCCCCCCAGGATTGACTTGATTGTAGACCTGTCCTCTTACAGGGCAGTCTCTCTGGGCAGCACATTACAACACCTTTAGAAAGAAGGGGGAAGGGTGCTTTCACACACATGGCTGGCTCAGGTGCTCTGAGTTTCCTTGTCCCTGCATATGTCCCTGTCGCAGTGTTCAGTGCCACTACTTCCCATCTGATGCTTAACTATCACAGAGGGCCCTTTACATTCAATTGTTACTGTAACATGAAAAGCCACAGATCAAACTCTACTTTTGATTCTTAGCTACCATTACCCTGTGGGAAGAAGAGATAAGAGATTCTATTAACACACATCTTAGGAAGACCCTGGTTTGGGGAAATATGTTGGGATTTGAACTTGTTTCTTTCATCTGTCCAGTTCCAGGAAAAGCAGTCATTCTATATTAGAGACCTAGAGGCCTTAAATGGCTAATATGCTAAACTCTGTCTTATAATGGCAGCAAGTTGGCTGCAGAAGTATTGACTTTTCTGAGCACTTTAGTCCAAGTAACCACAGGCAAAAATGTAAGATATAATTTCATTTTTAGCCATTGGATTCTATTTCAGTTTTCTATACTTGCACAACAAACCACCCCAAAACTTAGTGGTTTCAAAACAACAATTTGTGTTGTCATGGTGGGTTGACCTCTGTTGGTCTCACTTGGGGTCACTCGTGGCTAAAGGGAGCTGGTGGACAGACTGGGATGGAAGGTCTTGGGGTTGGCAGCTGTATGGTTGAGGCACCTCAGCTCCCCTCCACGTGCCTCTCTCTCCAAACCTTCCTAGAACCCCCAGAATAGTGTCCAACCCATTTTATGTTCTAATGGCCCTCTGCGTTTCTCCTTTGTTGTACTTACTACCGTTGCAATTTATCATAATGTGTCAAACACCGGCCCACCCTACTCCAAAGGTAAAGCCCACAAGGGCAGGGACTGTGGTTGTCTTGTTCAGAATCGCATTCTCAGTGCAGGCAAGGTGCTTTCCACGTATCAGGGCAGCACGTGGTTCAGTCACAGGATGAATGAAGTAATAAATGCAGGGAAACAGTAAATTCAAATCCTGGTTCATACACTTAGTAGTTACAAAGCTTGAAAATCAGAATTTCCATCTGCAAAATAGGAAACATAGTAACTTCTCTCTGGGTTGCTGTAAAGATGAAAGCAGAAAACATACACACGTGTACCGAGCACATGCCACCCTGAGAAGCATGTGGGCGGCTGTCAGCCTGAGCTTAACCACATGGTGGGGTTGCTCCATACAGGGCCATCAGGTGAGTCATGACACCTTATGGGCCACTGGTGTCTTCTGAGAAATTCAGAGGAAAAGGGGATGATGGAGTTACTCTGAAAAGAGGTGGCTGGGAATGTGTGGATTTGTCAAAGAATTGGTATCTGATGCATGTGGTAGCCAAGAATTGACATAGCTGGTGAGTGTCAACCTGAGGCTGTGGCATGTGACAACTTATGGGAACTGGGCCCAAGGTCCCTGCAGGTCCTACAACGCTGGCGAAAATGGCAAGCTCCGGAGCACGCTGGCAGAGGTGTAAACTGACACAGGCTCCCTGGAGGACAACCCAACAGTATCTACCAGGATTGTCACATCCTCAAACCCAGCAGTTGACCTTGAGGAACTCACTCCTCTCACTGACTGAGCACTAAACCAGCAAGCCCTGAGCTTATGAAGATGGCCCTCTAGCTGGGGGGGTGGGGTGGTGGTGGCAATGAACGAAAAATAAAAAGCAGCTGCAGATGGTGGCGGGATCTGTGCAGAGAGGAAAGTGGGTGTGATGCAGGGAAGGGGTGGGAAGGCATGGAGAGGCTTCTCTGTGGAGCTAACGTTTGGGTGGCATGGGTGGGAGGCAGCACGTGCAGATGCAAGCATCAGTGTCAAGCACATGAGCAACACCAGTGCAGCAGCCTGGGGGCAGCTGGTGTGTTTGAGGGCTGGAGCGCAGAACATGGAGGGGGTGACAACAACATGCAAATGGAGGGGTCGGAGGGACGAGGTCACATCAGCCAGGCAAGCGGTTTGGGTTTTATTCTAAGTGCATGGAGAGGTGTCCGGGGGAACTGATCACTCTGAAATGGGGGCACCGGCTGCTGACAGTGAGGCAGCCACAGGGCTGGCAAAGAAGATGAAAAAACCAGGTGTGGACCATTTTCTTTTCATATTTCTACTTTTGTAAGTTTTTAAATTTACTTTTTAATTGAAACCATTGATTTGTGGGGTACAGAGTTGATTATCAGTATTAGTGTACAACATGTGATGATGAGATCAGTGTTACTAGCATGCTCCTCATTACAAATCACATTTATTCTTTGTGTCTATTGCCTAATTGCTCCCTAATCCCCCTCCCCCTCCCCCTTTCCCACCTCCAATAACCATAGGTCTGTTCTCTATTTCTGAAAGTTCAATGTATCATTGTGCTTGTCAGTCTTTCCTTCCTTCCTTTCCTCACTTCTCACCCCAGGAGCCTGAGGCAGGTGTGGGAGACTCAGGTGTGAACAGGGAACCAGGTGCTCACAAACAGGAAGGTGCTGATGCCAACAAGCCCTGAAGTCCAGGGACAGGGACAACTAGGTCACCCGACAGACCCCTCTTGCTTCCATCTCCAGCAGTTTGTGGTGTGGACGATGCCGCAGGAGGAGCCTGGGAAACGCCAAGGAGGTGATGAGAGCTTCGACATGGGTCCCTGTGCTTCTGGATGTCCCTTGCGTGAACTCAGCCTCTCCTTTCAGTTTCAAACCTGCTAAGATGGAAACATCTGAGCAAATAGTCTCTTGCGATGGTCACTGGGGAAACTGAGTCCTGAGTCTTTGGCTGGTGAAAGAAGTACTGCCAGCCAGGTAGCTCTGCCCAGATCCATCCTTAAATTTGGAAGGATGTCTGATGGGATTTGCCTCCATGAACTACCAGCCTGTCCAGGTGGACGCATGTGTCTGAGGGAAGCACTAACTTGCAATGTTTTAGAGTCTCTTAAAGGCTTACTTTGAGCTGTTCTCTCCAAATCATTTCTTTCCCCCAACAAAGACCCCCCAAATTACCTGAAGGATGCACAGGGGTCCACTCTGCCACCAGCCACTTGGCAGAGGGGGCAGGGATGGGGCGAGACATTGTGTGAGCCGGAGACAATATATCCAGGAGGACAGATAACCTCAATTTTGAAACCCTGAACTTCTAGCTATTTCTTTTTAAAAGGCTTTATCTTTTGAGTGGGATCTTTTCATTGTTTCTCAAATATATTTTAAGGTCTTTGCCATCATTGAAGTTTTGTCACACTAGTGGTATCTCTTTTTTTTTTTTTTATTAAAACAATTGTTTTGATGATCTTTTTTTAAGTATAAGTATTTGCACAGAATCAAGTTTCAAAATTCAAGTTTTTGTCACCACGTGACACTCCTTCCCACGTGGCCCAGTTTCTCCATCTGATCTTCATGGATTCCCACGCCTGCCCCTCCTCCCACTCAGCATTCCCACGGGGCTCTGTGCAATCAGAACCCACAACCTCCCACGGCGGAGTTCAGGGGGACGCTGCATGTGCTTCTGGGGGAAGAAAAGGCTGACACTGGTGAAACGGAGCACGAGGGAAGGGCGACCAGAGTCCCTGCCTGGACGGGCCACCAGTGTTCCCAGGTTCTGGGCACGTTCCGGGAATAATGTGAGGCGTTTGTTTTCTCACTAGGCTGTCTTGTTTTTGCTGGGAAATGTATACCACAGATCATTCAAATCAAGGGGAAATTTAGAATACTCTTTCAAGGACAGACATGGTGCAGACAAGCCTTCAGTCCATACAAGGAGAATCTTCCCCTGCTCCTTGCAGGATGTGGTCCGACTCTCCATAGTCTACCACAGACTCTGCGGTGTCCTGAAGCCCCTGGGAGAAGCTGCTGCATTTTGCTATTCTAGGTGTTTCTTCATATCCTGCGATGTTATTACTCACCCCAAGGAAAGGCCGATTTTTGCCTTTACCACTGCTTGACATGGGCCATGATAAGTTCTTTGATTTCTTTTGTTTTGTTTTTTGTTTGTCTGTTTATTTGTTTTCCAGTTTTATTGAGGAATAATAGACAGATATAAATTACATATATTTAAAGTGTACAATCTGATGATTTTATATACACTAACATTATGAAATGATCACCACAGTTAAATCAGCACATCCATCACCTCACGTAGTCACGTGTGTGTGTGTGTGTGTGTGTGTGGCTGTGGTGAGGACACTCTAGATCTACTCTCTTAGCAGATTTCAAGTGTACAGAACAGTATTGTTAACTACAGTCACCATGCTCTACATCAGATCCCTAGAACTTATTCGTCTTATAACTAAAGTTGACCAACGTCTTCCCATTTCCCCTCCCCCATCCCCTAGCGACCACCATTCTACTCTCTGCTTCTATGAATTCAACTTTAAGATTCTACATAAAAGTGAGATCTTACAGTATTTCTCTTTCTATGTCTGGCTTGTTTCACTTAGCATAATGTTCTCCAGGTTCTTCCATGATGCTGCAAATGGCAGGATTCCTTCTTTTTGATGGCTGAATAATATTCCATTGTACACATATGCCACATTGTCTTTATTTATTTACCTGTCAACAAGACACTTGCGTTGATTTCATATCTTGGCTATTGTGAATAATGCTGCAATGAAAAAAAAATTTCTAACATTAATGTGGAACCAAAAAAGACCACAAATAGCAAAAGCAATCTTAAGAAAGAAAAACAAAACTGGAGGCATCACCTACCTGATTTCCAACTATATTGCAAAGCTATAGTAATCAAAACAGCATGGTACTGGCATATAAACAGACACATAGACCAAAGGAACAGAATCAAGAGCCCAGAAATAAACTCACACATATACAGTCAACTAATCTTCAATGAAGGGGCTAAGAACACACAATGGAAAAAGGATAGTTTCTTCAACAAATGGTGTTGGAAAAACTGTATCTTCCCATGTAAAAGAATGAAATTGGATCTCTATCATACAACATATACAAAATTAACTCAAAATGGATTAAAGACTTAAATGTAAGACCTGAAACAAAAAAAAACTCCTAGAAGAAAACATAGGGAAAAGCTCCTTGACATTGGTCTTGGAGCAATGGTTTTTTGGATATGACACCAAAAGCAGAGGCAATAGAAGCAAAAATAACTTTTGTTAATTGATGACGTTTTTTCTCTAGAAAGCAGACTTCTTCACTAACATTTGGTCTGGTTTAACAGTCTTCACAGTTGTATTCTCCTCTTTGTAAACCTTGCTTTAGTTTTTTGTTTTGTTTTGTTTTGTTTTAACTGCTTTTTTGGTTGGCTTGCATTGGGTACAGAAGGGTTGTGTTAGAAGCACAGCAGGAAGAACTGTCCCCCCTGAGCCACCCATCTGCTGATGTCAGGAGGCTGGAAGCTCATGCAGGGAGAGGGCACATGTTCTATGCAGCAGAGTTATTGTGTCTTGCACAGGGACACACCAGGCTAGTGGTTCTCAAGGTGTGTTCCTCAGACCAGCAGCATCAGCATCACCTTGGAATGCAAATGATCCAGCCCACCCCACACCTGCTGAGTCAGAACCTCTGGGTCAGAACCCAGTGATCTGTGCCAAACAAGCCATTTAAAGGGTTCTCATGTATCTCAGGTTTGAGAACCACAACCACAGACAGGTGTTTTGTAGCGGCACAGTTTCTCCTACCACCTCTGCTTGAATAAATACATCATCCAAGGTCAGTTTAGAGGTAACAATCTCAATGATTTCTGTCAGGCAATCCCAGGAGGTTTTGACAAGCCTCTGACATTAGGCAGTCTAGAATTTTCCCTCCTCTCTAGGGGTATCACCAACCTCACCCCCACCTGCCATCCTCCTGGGTGTATGAGCCTAGGAAATTGAGCTTTACTGGTGAAGCCGGCATCTTCCCATCCTTTCTGATGTATAGATTCAGCTCCCGACACATTTATTCATGTATTTTCACTTCTTGGACTTTAAGAAAGCTTGTTTCTGATTCTTTACATATGTTATAACTTAATTGTTGGCCAAGCATTGGTGAATAAAGAAAAAGTACATCAAGTGATTTTTTTAAAAGGAGGTTATTTTTCAAAACTAATGAAAAACAGAACCCTCCAAAAACAGAGTGAAACCTTTGTTTCCCTTTGATATTTTGCTCATGCAAACCAGCAACAAAATATTCCTACCTCTCATATTCTGCCTTATTCCAGAAAGAACTGAAAAAGCTTAGGAAATATATTCAACACGATGGGATAGACACAGACAGAGAAATTAGGAAGCTGGAAAGAGGAAGGTTCACGGTGAGCAGGAGCTGAGGAGGAGGGTTAGTTATCAACGTGACGGTTCTATTTTTTTCCCACGGAATAGATCTATAAACGTAATATAATTTCATGGTGTCTCAGATCTGTTTTAACACATTTCAGAGACCAAGACTGTGACAATTTTGAATCTAGGCTGGGGTCTTGGTTTGAGCTCCCAAAGCTGACTCACACAGGAACTGGGATAACCAGGAAGTGCCCGAGGGAGACGGGAGTGAGGCGGGGAAGGGAGGGAAGCCATGTGCGCAGGGCAGTGAGTGGCACCTGGGGACACTCTGAGCAACTGTGTGACCTCTAAGAGCCATTTCCCAAGGACAAGGGAGCAGGGTCTTTTTTGGCCAATCACTGCCCCAACATTAGCTGCGGCTGCTGGGACATCTGGCCCACCCTGAGCTCAGGGCCCCCACACCAGGGCAGGAGCCGCAGCATCTGAAGGGACCCTGCCAGGGGCCTCTGGAGACCAAAGCCACGGGCTAGCGCCGTGCCCCGTTATAGGGGAATACACGCGTCCGTATGTCGTCTTCGCTACTTCTGTGTATCACTGACCCCTCCAGAGAGGCAGGTGGACAACTGAAGCAGGAGCCGCACGGATAACACACATTCCTCCAGGGTCCAAACTAACCAGCCCGGGAGCAGCGGAGAATTCAGACCAGCTCGCCCTCTGGCCCGGGCCTCAGGCTGGCGTCCTTCAGACCGCTGCTGCCCCTCACGCCCGCTGAGTTCTCCTTCCCAGTCGTTTACTCACCTGGAAGCAGAAACACTGTCTGAGGCGTTCCCATCACTGCAGCACCTGGAGTGATCAGAAGCCATGACGCATCCCAACAAGTGACGAGTGTCCACAAGTGCTTCTTTGTAGCTGTAGAGTGACCTGGGATGTCACAATCCTTGCCCTGAAAAAGCGACATTCCAGTTGAGGAAACAAAACGTGCACTAGGAAAGCTTAAGGGACAAGGAGAGGATAATGGCATTTGCAGAACACGAGTCTTTGAGATCATCTACTTCCCCCACTCACTTTGCCTGGGAGAAAACACTAACAAAGGTTCTCTCCTGGACTGGACTCTGCTCAGGATCCCCTGGACTCTTTTCCAACGAGGCCTGACTTTTGAACTTCCATGTTCATCTCTGTGTTGTCCAACTTTAGCAAGAATACGGCTAAATTGGCTTTGCCGGATCCCCCACCCTAAATGTCTGATCACCCTCGATATCTGATCAGGTTCCTCCTCCTCCTCCACCATCCCCCAGGTGATGTCCGATCACCCTGGTCTGCCAGCAGCAAGAATCCTGTTCAGTTGGCTTAGCCAGAATCCCCCTCACTCCTGATGCTTCCTCTTAGTAGTTTTCCATCCACCAACCCCTACCTGCACCCTGCTCCTCTGCTATAGATTCCCAACTTCCTGTTGTATTTGGAGTTGAGCCCAGTGTCTTTCCCACTGCAAAGCCCTGTTGCAGTGGTCCCTACACCTGTGGCAGTGGTTAAAGCCTGTCTTACTGTGCTCTGGCAAGTAATGAATGAACAATTTTTTCTTTAGCAATGCAGGCCCACTTATTTGCCAAGACTGGAGCTGGGAAACAGCAGGGCCAGCATGCTGTAGCTTCTGTTCAGGCCTGTGCACAGCCATAGGCACAGTGATATGGGAAGGATGCAAAGTTAGCCACTGATCAGGAAAAACTGGCTGCTTTGTGGCCACTCTTGTCTCTTCTGTTCTGTCTCAGTATAGAAGCGTGTCCAGACCAGAGGACATGGGGTGGCTCTACAGCTGCTGTGAGAAGACCAAGACCAGGTGGGTGAAAATTCCAGGTCAAGGGCAGGGTCCCTCTGCCCTCTTCCCCCTCAATTTCTATCCCTCCTCCTCCTCAGTCTTACAGCTGCCCCTGCTGCCCTGCCATGGGTCTTTGCGGGGTGCCATCAGTAACCACCCTAGCTGACTTGAAGTGTTCAGAGGATTAGTTAGGGACGGGAAACTTGCAGCCCTGCTCTTACAGTTTCCACAGCCTGTGGTTCCTCAGTGCCATGTGATCCTTCATTCACTGAGGCAGTCAATCTCTTAGTCCCTCACCGACTCCCTGAGTCACTGCAGTATAGCCAAGACTGAAACAGCACGACCCCCAATGAGCCCTGCATCTCTCTGCCCAGCCACAGGGAGGGGCACAAACCAGGAGGCTTGCTGGCTGTGCTGTCATCTTTCAGGGGAGCAGCCAGCTTCACAGTGTCTGCGGAGGCCCCATTCTCACTGTGAGACTGTCCTGCCCTGTAGCTTCGGTAGCCTGAGATGAATTTTTGACAGTCAAATTATGTTTTGACTGGAGAAGGACTTGGAATTTCAATGAATTCTTTGGGGAACTGGTATCCGACGAATGCTACTTAAAATATGAAAGCACCCCTCATTTCTGGATTTTTTGTAGAAGTCCAGCTTCACATAACAGGCTTTGCTTGGAGCAGGGGTCATCACCCAACAGCTCCTACTCATTTTCCTCTGCGGGCACATGATTTAGAGCAGACAGAAAGACAAGTCATTTTTACTCCACGTGCTTGACTTGGTTAGATGTGGCCTTCTTTGAGAGATGTTCAAAATCAAACCTATTTGTCTGTCCTGTGTCACACTCACCTCTCTAAGTTAAAGCCTTTACTTAAGCATAGTTGTCAGTAATGGCCCGAGGACAGATGCATTAAAGGTTATTCATAAATGACACGTGAACAGCTGAGAACCACATCATAGTCCCACCCCCACACAGCTGCACACCATAGAGTCACTGTTTTAAAAGTTGGAATCTTAAAAACTAGGCAGGGAAATGCTGACTGAAAGTGCAACAGAAAATGTGCCACATGTTCATTATATGACGATCACATACTAATCAATAAAAAAAGAAAATCTGTACTCCTAACTGGAAAATCATCTCCAGTAGTTAGTGCAGCCCAAGATATCCCAAGATAACCCACCGCTGCTGCCTGAAGTTGGACAGGACGCCAGAAGTCTCAGGGGGATGATCTCATGGATCCCCCTTGGTCCCACTATCCTCATTTAGCCCATGCTCCACATTGGCCCCATAATCTTCACTGGTCCTATCCTCATCACCCCCAAATCCTCAGAAACCCCATGACCTTCACTGCTCCTGTGATCCTCACTGACTCCATCATCCTCATTTGTCCCATGATCCTCAGTGACCTCATGATCCTCAGTGACCTCATGATCCTCAGTGACCTCCATGATCCTCAGTGACCTCCATGATCCTCAGTGGCCTCATGATCCTCACTGGCCCCGTCATCGTCAGTGAAACCCACAATCCTCACTGACTCATATTCTTCACTGAAAAACATTTTTCTAATTTTGATATGGTCTAATCCATTAGGTATTTTGCTTATTCTTCATGCTTTCAGGGTCCTGTTTAAAACATCTTTCCACATCCCAAGATTGCTAAGATGTTTTCTGTTTTCTTCCATGAACTTTATAGTTTCACTTTTTGCATCTAGGTTTTTACCTTCTTTTGTCCATTTGCGGCATGATGTAAGGATTCATCTTTATTTTTCTCAACTTAGGGAACCAGTTTTGCCATCAATGTTTACTAAATAAGCTACCCTTTTTTGTGAATGTGTAATGTCACATCATATGTAAAAGGCACCTGCGGACTCTTAGATCTGTTTCCAGGCTCTTAATTCTGATCCACTGGTTTCTTTGCATGACCTTTTCCTGGTACCATGCTGCTGTCTCCTGATGTGGGTTTGGTTTTTAATTACTATGGCTTTGTAATATGTCTAAACATGGGGTAAGATGGGTTTCTTACCCCACCCCCTCTGCTCTTTGTTCAAAGTGCAGAATATTTATTCCTCCAAAGAAATTTTAAGAATCTATTTTTTTTTTGTTTCCCAAAATACTCTGCTAGGATTTTTATGGTAGTCATATTAAACATTAGAAAAATCAGCTTGACAATACATTAAGTCTTCCCATCCATAAATATGGTCTAATTTTCCATTTAGTCAAGTCTTTTTTCATGTCCTTTAATAGTTAAATTTTTTCCCCATAAACACCCTTTACTTTCTTATTAGATAATGCCTAGGTAGTTCATCTTCACGGTGTGGTTTTATTTTCTAGTTGTTTATTGCTGGCATAGGAAAATAAAATTGAGTGTTCTTGTTTATCAGTCTTATACCTGGAAACCTTTGAGGTTGACACTTGTAATTAACCTTTTTATCATGTTGTTCTCAGCATAGTTCTAAGTGATGCTTATGTGACAGCTGCCTCCACTTTTATGAAGGGATCTGCTCCCACAGTAACTTTTTACAGTTTTCTGAAATTTATTCATTTGAAGAGAGAAAAGGGAAAGGGATAAAATGAACATCTCCTCCTCAAAAGCTAATCGCAGTGATCTGTCCGACTCTGCAGTGGAGCCTCCTCAAGAAAGCAACAGGAGGCTGATGGCCAAATCATTCTCAGCGTTTTGGGCTCTGGTGCTCCTGGTGAAGATTTGCTGACTCAGAAATATTTGCACAGACCTGGGCCATCTTGCATGAGCAGTGACTGGTTGAGCAAAATTTATAGAACTTTCAGTTTATTTGGGTGACAAAGATAATGTTTAACATTTTGCAAGGAAAACCCAAGTAATCTTCCTCATAAACATCTATTCCCTGAGAACTTTAATACTGAATCACATGTTCACAAATATGACTGGGCTGCTCTTCAGTAAGTGCTTTGCTAGATGCTAAGTGCTTCATATTTTATCACATTTTATCCAAATAAGAGCCCTAAAAAAGAAACGTAAGTGTCCCCATCTTATTGATGAGAAAACTGAGGCTCAGAGGTACTAGTCAGCTTCCTGAGGTCCCCTGGCTCATAACAGCAATGTGAGCTTGAACCTTCCCCATGAGAAGGCCGTCTGTGTTCTTACTAGGATGGCACCTCAGCGCTTTATGTTTTGGAGTCTATGGTAAATGGTGTCTTATTTTCTATATATTTGTAATTGGATACTGCTGGTATAGAAAAATGATATTGATTCTATTTTGGTGTTTTATAGTTTGATTTTACTTGTCCCATCAAATGTTAAAAAGAACTCTGAGGTGTCCATACGAAATGTTTTGGGGAAGGTAGGAAGATGAGTTGTAAAAATCAGAGCCTGTTCCTATTCTCTTTTCTTCCCTTTAGGAATAGAATTGTCCTCCCAGCAGAGCATTTGCCGGGCACAGTCTCCTGACCAGAGACCACGTTTGCCACCTCCCGTGTAGGGGGTGCCCTGGGACTGAGTCGGAGCAGAGATGATGGGGCAATTCTTTCATACCTTACACGACATGTTCCTCACTGAGGAACACATTTTCTTTTCTTCCTGTGGTCCGTGTGGACAAGGTACTGAAGAGCCACCCATGACCTTGCAGATGAGGGCCTGAGGGGCTGCAGAAGCAGAAAGACCCAGGACACCTGAGAGATGCCCCACTCTACTGTGCCATGAGATGGAGAGGCAATCAAACCACTGAGATTTAGAGTCTCATTGTCACAGCAACTTTGCCTGAACCCTAACTAGTGCAGATCTTTTCCACTGTACATGGTGACAGGAATTTTACACACATTGATAGTTTGTTTCACTGTCACAGCAGCTGTGTTTCATGTGCTGACTGTACAGAAACTGCACCTCAAAGCTGTTGCACTTGCTCAAAGTTTTAAATCTTATGGTCAGTCCTAGATTTCAAATTCAAAACAAGCGTCCCTGGTGGTCTAGTGGTTAGGATTCGGCGCCTTCTCAAAACACAAGCTTCCTCTACTACACAAGTGGTTTCAAACTCTTTTTTTAATTTTTGATTTAGGATTTTTGTTTTGTATTGATGAAATCTTTTTCTTTCTTTTTCCCAACAAAATTTAATGTGGACCTTTGATACAAAACACATCAAACCAGTGAAAGAAAAGCTATTCTGGTTGAAGTTGGGTTGGGACTCCTGGAAGCCCACCTGTTCCCCTCATTACTAGGTAGCCCCTGAGATCTCTCCACAGACCAGCTCCTTCCATACACAAGCCAAATATATAGTCACCAGGAACATAATCACAAGAAATTAGGCCCATGCACAGGGCTTGACCTACAGCTGGCCTTGTCCCACGATTCTTCTTTCACCTGGAGATGTATTCAGCCTCCACTGCTAAGTTGCTGTGCCAGCTCCCCTAGCGCTCACCAGGTGGAAGTGTTCTTTCAATGGACCTCACACTCATTAAACGAGTCACACACGTTAAACGTTCTGCTAGATTCTGACAGTAAAACATAGTGACTGAAGATCTGCTGTGGCTTCTCACTTGCAAATGTGGTATGACATGCACCAGCTTCCTCACATGCAACCAAATGCACACCCAGTTTATAAGTCACGGATGAAAACATCATTCTATTTGCTTTACTTCAATTTGATTACCCAGCCTCAAGACTATATATATATATATATTTATATTTATAATATATAATAATTATATATATATTACATATATATATTTATAATATATATATATTTAATTAAAAGGTCCAAGACAAAAAATTCAGACATATTACATCTTTAAGTTTCTTAGGATTTGATTGTTAAAGAATGATAAGCATTTCTGTGTATACTTTTTAAACCCTTGGAGTCAGATGAGGTTAAATATTTTTTTATCTCTTCTTCTATTAAAAAAAAATCTAACAGATAATAAATTCCAGTTTATGTTCACCTGGGGATAGTCAGATCCATTTAAGTACACCTTCTTCATGTCTTTTCCATGAAGATGGCACGCCAGACTCTCAACTACATTGACACGAGGAGAGGCACCAGTAGAGACCAAAAAAATAAATAAATAAAATAAAGAAGAGGTCCTGTCTCTCCACAAAGCACACTCCAGAGTAATAGAAGCATCTGATTTATGATAATAGGGAAGGACTTGATCACACCTCTCTCAGTACTCGACAGGTCATCTAGACAACAAACCAACCAACAGAGGAACAGTTAATCTATCAGATGGAGGGAACAAATCTATGGTTATTACAGTGGGGAGGGGAAGGGGACATGTGGAAAGGGGATAGGGAATTGGATAAGGGGTAAAAAGAATAAGTATGACTTGTAGCAATGAATATGTTAATAAAAAATAAATTAAAAATAAATAAATGTTTGATAAAATTCAGTGGTGAAGCCAAAAAAAAAAAAAAAAAAAAAGTACACCTTCTTAGTGTCTTTTAAATATGGCCTTTTCTTTCCATCTCACTGCTGTCATCGTCTCTGACCTGGATCACTTAAACTGGTTTCCACACACTGTTGCCATAGTGATTATCTTTGCTGTTACATAAATAGTTTAATTGCATAAAAATACACGATCACTTTACCCAAAAAGTCAGTAAATACAAAGAAGCAAACTTATTAAATTAAATTTAAATACACTCAAAAAAATTCCTCCCCCAAACATAACTGAATGCATTGGTATATATACACCCAGACCTTTCTCCATTTTAATGTAACCTCACCACCCTCTAAAATACACAATCCAATTTTCTATTCTGGTTAGTCACTTGCTTTTCCCTAAGAAATATATCATAAAAACCTTTATCACTAAATACAAATTTTAATGATCACTTTAAAGGATATACCATAAGTTACTAAAACAATGTACAAGCATACTTCAAAAGTTTATGGGAAAGTAGAATTAAAGATAATACGAATCATCCCATGAAATTTTTGAACTACACTCCTACTACTGAAGAAAATTTTGGTTTCTATCAAATTGCTATGATTATAAAGAATATGGGGAAAAACCTCCTGTACTTACATTTCAATGTTTCTTTCCAATTTTTTTTTATGTTAAATTCCTAAAAATTGGGTTAAGAAACAAGAACTGTTCAGAGGTTTTTAATATATATTACAAGACTCTTTCCATGGAAGTCATAGCATGTTACATCCTGACCTGGGCCTATGCCAGTGGTTTCCAACCTGGTAGCACATTAGTGTCATCAGGGGACTGTAAAAAACACTGACAGTCCAACCCAGGACCAGATAATCTAAGGTAATGGGATTAAGGAGAGGCCCAAAGTAATGCTGGCCCCATAAAATTAATTGGGGAATGTTCCATCTCTTCTGTTTTCTGGAAGAGTTTGTGTAGAATTGGTGTTGTTTCTTCCTCCAATGCTTGGTAGAATTCCCTAGCAAAGCAATCTGGCCCTGGAATTTTCTTTATTGGAAGGTTTTAACTGAAGTTGTTAATTTCCTTAATAAATATGGATCTAATCAGGTTTGTATTTGTTCTTGCTTGAGCTTTGACAGTTTGTGACTTTCAGGAAATTCGTCCATTTCATTGAGGTGGTTGAGTATATGGCATCGAGTTATTTATAATATTTTTACATAAACTTTTTAATGCGTATGGGTCTATAATAAAATTTTCTCAATTTCTTTCTTTTTAAAATTTTTATTGTTGTTTATGACTATTCTTCTTAATTAGGTTTGATACCAAGAGATACTTAACTGTCTCTAAGATTCAAATTCATTTTGGTGAATTCTGGCCATCACACACATTCTGAAGGTAATTCCCGAAGAGGTTGCAGGAAAGCTGTGACCACGCCAGCGGCCCTGGTGTGAGTTCTGGGCCCCTCAGAGAACCACGGGAAGGAAGGGCATTGACTGGCACGTGTGGACTTTTGAGTGCTTATTAATAATGTGTACAGGGCTGGCCATATAAGCCATACATCCCCAAACGCCACCTCTCCTAAACTAACATAATAATGGAAAAAGCAAATTTGAAAAATGACTTAAATTTTATGTTTTATGTATTTATCTTTTTATTCACCTTTTCCTCCAGAATTGTTACACTTCTCTTTGTGTAACGGAAATGCAAAAAAGGATTACTCGAAGCACCATGAATGCGACGAGAAGCCCTAACGGACCGCGCCTCAGCAACTCCTCTGTAAGGAGAAAACTGGGTACAGCCCTGATTCAAAGTTAGCTTCTGCTTTTTATTGTAAAGACAAGGAAGTTTCACAAGAAAAATCAGTTGATTCAATCATTTCAAAAGGACACAAAGACATGGGCAGTGTGACATAAGTTATCTATGGCTAAGTATAGCTTAAACAATGGAAAGTAGTAACATCAGTAAAATTAACGTGACCTTCCAAAGTACAATTTGTGAAAAGCTAAGTGGGTCAGACTGTGATCGTTATCTAAAATACAACCTCTCCTCAAATGATTTAAGCAAAGTTACATTGTCATGATTAAATCTAAGTATAATTGTCTCTAAAGTTTCCACCAACAGACAGCTTGCCCCTAGCAAATATTTTTTCACATCTTTTCCTTCAGCAATTCTTAAAACCTCTTAACAGGATTGGCATGACAATCACCTGTTAGCTCTAAAATCATTAATGTATACAGTCCCACACTTGAACAGTGATTAGAGTTGATTAGACGGGCTGTTGCCACGCTATCTGTAGACTGCCGTCTCTTAACAGAGGACTTTTGTCCCATATGTGCATTAACCTAAAAACCCTACTCTAAAAATCAAATGAGAATTAACATATATTTAATTAGAATTGATTAAATGGGCTGTTGCCACACTAACTGTGGGCTTTGGCCCCCTGACCGGAGACTGTTGCCTCATACATGCATTTACCTAAAATCCCTATTCTAAAAATCAAACGACAATTTCTAACCCTTTACACAGAATTGATAAGCCAAATGAAACTGATACCTTAATCTGGAATAAAAGATTGAATTATTAAAGTACCTGGGAAAGATTTACCTCCTGTGTGTCATAACCCACGTGGGAGGTTTCTTTTTCAGTACCCCAACTGACCTGTCCCTAACTGGTTAGCCCGTCCCATCAGGTGTTGGTTCCTGACAGCAGGAGGGTTTTATGTAAAAGGGCATTGAACGACTCCAGACTCATCCATTTCCCCTGCTCACAGACAGAGGTTAACTCTCCGGGTTAGAATGCTGTCCTCCCCTTTGCTTTCACTGCAGCTACTACGGGCACTTCAAGAAGTTCATGGAAGACTCATGTTATCTTTCAATTGTATTTTACCACGTACTTTTCGAAGTGCCTTCCTTCCTATTTTACTGCTTTGAATCTCCTTGTGTGGTTGATGTCCTGCCATATGCACCACATGGAACCAAGAGGACATAAACTCTTGACAAGCAATCCTCCTATTCGATGGTATGACATTGGGAGCTGGCCAGAAATGATTCTTTAATTGTATGCTCCATTTTGCCATTGAAAACTCAGGTTTGGGGCAATAACTAGGTCCCCAGAGCACATGATAAAATAGTTCAGTAACTCCAGGCCCAGTAAGTGTCTCCAAGATCACTAAAGAGCACATGCCCATCACTGAAAAAATGGTAAACATTTGGAAGTGTCACCCTGTTCCTCATGTGTGGGTGAACACAGCAGCCTGCCTGTTTTCTCATTAATTTAAAGGGCACTTTAAAGAGGAAGAGACCACAAGGGACAATTGCTTCATACAGGATGTTTCCTGACTAGCTTATCTGTAACCTAATCAATTCTCTTGGCTCTGGAAGCCAGCAGGCCCTGGTGATATCAATAGGCCAGCAGCTTCAGTGTGACAAAAGACATGACTCTCCTGGGTGGTGCCTCTCGAGTGGCCAGGGGCACAGAGGCTGAAGCACTTCCTGAAACATTTGACTCCGAGCTTCAGGACTCACTGTGCACAAACAGTCCTTACGGGCCCCAAGTTCCTGTTAATTTCCTACATCGGAATCCCACTCGATCTGATCAGTATTAAGTTAAATGCTTGAAGAATGGTGTATGGGGAGCAATAAATTTTCTGTAAAACTGCAAAGGAATAGAAGCACTTTTCTTGAGAGAAGCAAATTGATTTCTCAGAAAGCTTTCTCATTTCTATTAGCTGCTATTAGTTGGGGTGTGTGTGCGTGTGTGTGCGTGTGTGTGCATGTGTGTGTATGTGCACACACTTTGGCCTGATATTGACCACTTGGTACTTCAAGTCACCACGAGTGACAGTGGTCAGTGGAGGGAACCAGGTCTGTACAAGGTGTCAGAGCATTGGCTTATCTGGGTGTTTGTACTGGTTTCTGCATTGTTAATTCACAGGCCCACCTCAGAATTAACTTGAGAAGGGGAACAGTGTTCAGGCATCGTGCAGTGCCCAGCACCTAGTAAGTATCCATGTATGGTGGATGGTATTATTCACATTTGCAGTATTTTCAAGGTTAATTGTCTCTTTTTGTCATCTCTATAGACCAGCTGAACTGAAAAGATAAGCTGAACTCATACTGAAGTATTCATATAAAAATTACTTCTCACATCTGTTATTTCACCTTGCTTTTACTGATGAATGCCAGTTGTTAAAAACCTAATGCTACAATTGTTTCCTTTGGTTTATTGAAACTACATGCTCATTGGTTTGTAAATATCCATGGATATATCTGGAGAACAAATAGCAGGAAAGAAGCAAGGAGCTTTTGGTAGAGACTTTTCTAAAAGTGCGGGTGTTGTGCTAGGGCCCCTATACATAGCCTTTTATCTAATCCTGGCTGCAATTCTATGAGGAAATTAGTAGCCACAGCAATGAAGGCATTTTCCTCATAGGCCCTATTTGATGTCATCACTATGTCACTGTGGATAGTAAATTTAAACATATTTCAGGTGCACACTCTACAGAGAGCAGTGAGTCATCATGTGCCTGGTGCAATGTGTGTTTTTAAAAGGTGGAGTTCTAAATCCATTCTTCTTGCATTTTATTCAATCCTGCATTTCATTTTAGGAAACTATGAACTCCTCAAGGGAAATAAGTGTTTTGTGACATTGTAACACTACAAAAAAATCAACCACAGCAGTGATAAAAGAAATGCGAATGACAATGAAACCTTATTTTCCACTCACTGGACTGGGAATATGTCAAAGTCTGAGCACACGCCCTCAGCACTGATGAGGGTCTTGGAGGTGACCCTCGCTGCTGCCTGCGACTGTTCTCCACACAGCAGTGGGGGACAGCAGTCTGAATTTGGTGGCAACAATTGAACAGGTGCTGATTTTGGTCCAGAGGGTCACTTCTACAGTTAAAAAAAAAAAGAGCAGACATCTAAAAAATAAAGTGATTTTTATTGCAACATTGTTTTATAATAATCTTCACAGTGGGGAAGAGCTACATCTCAAAACTATCAACTCTCCTCTAAATCCAGTTCTAGCTCGCTGGTCTAAGCCACTGTCACCCCCCACCTGATGCTCACAGGGTTCTCTCATGCTTTTGCCTCCAGAAACCCCCATCCCCCTTCCTCACCAACAGCCGGGTGCAAAATCCTTGAAAGACGACAAGGCCAAACCCAGCCTGACCCCTCCTGTGTCTGCAGAGCTGGGCTTTGGCCACGCTGGCCTTTTGTCTGTTCCAAGAAACAGGCGGTCTCTCTCCACCACAGGGCTCTTTCTGTAGCCCTCTTCAGGGGTTCTGTGATCACAACTCCCCCAGACCACGTTAGCTGTTCCTGCGTCATGGCCGCAGACCACCTCGTGCTGTTCCTACAGAGCATTTATACATTTCATGAAGCCAGGGACCACGGCTCCCTGTTTTATATCCATACCTTCAGCAGAGCAAACCAGACGCTCAAGAAATACTTGTTGAAATAAAGCAAAATTGTAGACACGAGGCTCCTTCTTCTGCCTCTCGAAGCTGCCACTTTCGGTGACAGCTGCATTCCAGGCAGGAAGCAGGAGGTGTCAGAAGAGGCTCCGCCAAAGGCCACGTCCCCTCCTTAAACTGAGCCCATGCCCCTTCTCAGCTGTGAGGGCTCCGTGAGTATGTTTTTACCTTTCCAGCCTCACAGCACGTAAAGGTGAGTGAAGAGGTGTTTAAACCAAGACTAAAACTTTGACTTCTACCTTCACCTACCCCATCAAAATGAAAACACGAGGACAGGAGCATTTATTGCAGCATTGTTCCCAGTAGCAAAAAGCTGGAACTCAAATAAATGCCTACTGATGGAGGAATGGCTGAATAAATTCTGTTTCGTCCATACCACAGCCTGTTACACAGCCATCAAAAAGAATAATTAGAGCCACATTGATGACTTTGGGAGAGTTCCATGAGCACTTGTGGAGTAAGTAAAACCACATGCAGAAAAGCATCTATTTTATTATCCCATTTTTAAAACAATGAAGAAAATCCTCTACATCTGTGCACATATGTGCAGGTAAGCCTGTGTACAGTGAAAAGTACAGGCCACATGAGGGCTCCTCAAAAAGTTCACGGAAAGGTTTGTACTATCTTTTAATTTCATTTTCCCGTGAACCTTCTGAAGTACCATACTGTTACCATGAGCTACTTGTGCTGGAGGCAGAGAGGGAGTTTGGGAAGGGATAGGGGAAAAGACAAGCAAAAACCAAAAAGAAAATTTTTGAAAAGCAACATTATGATATAATCCATTAAAGTATTAACTTTAAAATATATGTGTGTTTATATGTATAAAGGAAAAACTTCATATGTTGTCTCTTCTCTCGTCTCTTACATCAGGCTTACAACATAATAGTAAATTCCCACTTGGTTTGATTCCTTGGATAATAGCCTCTCTCCAAAAAGTGAACAGAAATTCACCAGATATCATTTCATAAATGGACTTTCAGTGACTGTTCTGGATAAGAAAATAGCATTTCTGCATTCATACCCCTGATTGGCATATGAATCTCATCAAACGTAATTTTCTCTCTAGCTTCTGTTTTCCCTGGAGAAACAAGTCTATAAGAGTTTAAACTCAGCATTACTTCTCATGGTGAATAAAATACTGCTGCATAGAAAATTGGCTCCAGGAAATTAAAAATCAATACACTTTGAAAACTAAGATAGGAAGGAAAAAGTTGCTTTGACCACATTGCAATGGCTGGGAAATGCAAGAAAGAAAAAAAAAAAAAACACTATGATAAGGAGAAAATTACATGAGAGCATTTGTCAGCCTTGTATGAGAAGCAGAATTGAGTGAACGAGAACAATTAACCTTTCCTGTGTCATACTCAAGCAGCCACCTACGCAAGTCATTGTTCATTTGCGTCCTGTGGATTTACCGCTCCTAGTGGCAAAATCATTTGGTCCTGATTGCCCCAGCCTCGCCCTCTCCTACTTTCCTAATTAAGATCCGTCACCAAATGTTTCGACTTGGACCTTATTTCAAAGTTACTTTAGTTTTAAAGCTTGATTCAAGATCTTCAATCATATATTAAAGAGTTTAAATATGTTTTACGTTTCTGTTATGAATTATCCCAACTTAGAGATACTTTATATAACAGCTGATAATATGGTTTTAAAAAAAATGTAGGAAAGACTGCTAATCTCTGGCTCTCACTTTCCAAAGAGGACATGGGAAAATGGTTTGCCTGTCTAACACGGGACCCACCCTCAGGACCAGATCTGAGGGCTGGGCAGGCTGACTGATGGGTGGTTTCATTTTCTCTCCCTCCCTGCCCAGTCCCTTGGGTTACTCTGGAAAACTATGTGATTCCCATACACAGGTCCCAGTTAAAGAGCATTTGTATATCCATGGAAATTTCAGAAATGGAAGCTGTAGATGAGCCATGCATTGCTACTGCTAAGGAGTCTGGGGAAATCTAAAACTTGGAAGATGGGGTATTCTATGGACATTTTCTTTCCATGCCTCCTCTTGCCACAGCAACTGTCTCAAGGTGGGCCAGCAGCCAGCACAGGCAGTCTTTCTGTTTCAGAAACCCTGTGGCTCGTGCCACTTGGCAAAGCTTGCCCACAGCACACCATGTGAGTGAGTCAGCTCTCTGCCTCCTGATCAACTGCTTCTCTCTAGGTGTGACTCCCTGGGTAGGGGCAGGCAAGGTCATGGGAATCCAGGCAGTATGGGAGAGGCAGTGTCCCCTCACCTAATGCTCAGTCCTACTGGGAAATTACCCAAACTGAGGAGATGGAGATGGAGCAGAGCTTGGGTCCTCTCCGAGGCTGTTGGCTGGAGATTTCCATCATGATATCACATTGAATTTTGACTAGTTTTCTCCAAGAATGAATTGAAAGCATTGTCAGTCCCTCTGTACACTGAGAATTGTAGCATATTCTAGGCACATAAAACTTATTTTCCTATTCTTAAAAGCTTTTATACCCTCATTCTGCATCTGTCCTAAAGCTTTACCAACATTGCTCATTCACAGGGAGCTGAGCAACTTGCCTAATTCACATCTCTACAAAGGGGCAGAGTCTTGTGTCAAGTCCAGAAAGTTCACCTCCTGGCTATGCTGCCTCAAATTAACTAGTGGTTCTCACACTGTGGTCCCTGGGCCAGCAACATCAGCATCACCTGCCACCTTCATAGAGGTTGGAATCTCAGGCTCCACTCCAGACTTAGTGATCAGAAACTCTGGGGACTGGGACCAGAAATCTGTGTTTGAACAAGCTCATAAAGTGATTCTATGCACACTCAAGTTCAAGAAATATTAAACTAGGCCTTTGAAATGAGGTTTTTCATTACTGAAGGTTTTAGGGGAATTCTTGAGCAAACATCAGAAGAGACTAACTGGAGTCCTTCCTGGGTACAAGTTAATAAATAGGTTCCCTTTCAGAGGTTCTATATGCAGTGTTCGAAATTCTAAGAAAAAATGATACTTATGAACATACCAGTAAGAAATATATTTCTCTGCGAAACTAATATTCCCCATAGGAAGGGGTTTACCTGAACTTGGTGACTGATGTGACAGGGTGCACACAGGAAGGGCAAGAACCACCCTCCATCTTGTGCCCTAGGTCAGCCCACCTCTCTCCATCTGCTCCCATTCTGGTCCAAACCATGTCTGTCCCTCTTTCAGAAATCTACAGTAGCTTCCTAACTTGTCTACCCCTCCTGTCCTGAAACCCCAGCCAAGCTACTTTCCACATTGAAGCCAGAGTGATTTTTCTGAAAATCTGAGCTTGCTTGAAACCCTTAAAGGATTACTACTGCCCCCAGATAAGGACCGAAACCTAATCCTCTGTAGAAGGTAGGGCATGGCATGCCCACACTTTCAGCCCCAGAAATATATATGATTCTCCATTTCATTATTACCTCCAGTCACACCACAATTCCTTTATCTTCTTAAAAACACAAAGCCTTATATGCCTCACATCCTTTGCACCTGCTGATTCCTCTTTAAATACTTTCCCCTTCATTTCACTATTTAATCCATTCATAGCCTTCAAAATTCAGCTTAAACCACACTTCATGAATCCTTCCTGGGTTTATCAGGGAGTTTACAGTGTCTGGCATCCAATCAAAGATTGCCAAGCACGCAAAGAAGGAAAAAAGCTCCAAAATGAAGAGGAAAGGTCAACCAGTTGGCACCCAGAACTGACACAGGTGCTAGAATTAGCAGATAAAGATATTTAAACAATTGCTTTCACAATATCCTGGAAGTTTAAAAACTTAACTAAACACATGAAAGATTTTAAAAGAACAGATTGAACTTCAAAATATGAAAACTAGGTGTCTGTGATAAAAAAATACACCAGAGTAGACTGATGCCAATTATGTATTGCAGAAGAAAAGGTTAGTAAACTGCAAGACACAGCAATAGGAGCTACTCAAAATGAATGAGAGAGAATTAGAAAGAAAAACACAAAAAGAGCATCAGTGGATGGTAGGACAATGTTAAGTGATCTTCATGTTTCTTGTGCTAGGGGCTCATTAAGGTTCTTTGATCTGTGGGTTTACAGTCTTATCAAATTTGGAAAATGTTTAGAAATCATTTCTTTAAATACTATTTCTGCTCTTTCCCCCAATTTCTTTCCTTCAGGGACTCCACTTACATATATACTATAAGAAATGTTAAACATAGTCTTCCAGGCAGAACGAAAACGGCACCAGACGGAAAGATATAACCTGCACCAGAAATGGTAAATACATTGGTAAATGTACAAGATAATACTCTTACTATTTAAATTTGTTAAAAATAGAATTGTTCAAGCATGGCTAATACCAATGTAGTACAGGTTTCATAACACATATAAAAGTGAATGTACGGCAACAAAACCATAAAGGCTAGGCAGGTGGAAAGGGGCAGACAGAAGTGTACTATTTAAGCTTCTTATACTGTCAGTGAACTTACATAACATCATCTGAAGGTGGACTATGATAAGTTAAAGATGTATATTATAAACCCTATAACAACTAGTAAAATAACAAAACAAGGATTTATAGCTAAAATCCAAAAAGATGATAAAATAGAATCATAAAAAACATGAAATTAATCCCCAAAAAAGGCAAGAAAAGAAAAAAGGGTAACACTGAATATACAAATAGAAAGCAAATAGCAAGATGACAGACTTAAACATAACCATATTGATAATCACATTAAATATAAATTGTTGCTTTGCCCCCCAAGGATTTGTCACCCCTCTTCCCCTGGGTGATGGAGCCAAAAAGGATTACTCAAAGCCCATCTCTTCCGAGCAGTGAGAAGCCCCAAAGTGGTTAATCTCCCCTGCAACCCTCCAGCAAGAGGCATTCCTTCCTCAGGAAATTAACCATGAATTGGGGTTCTCTTCCTGCATTTATTCTCCAGCCCAGGAAGTTTCAGGAAGAGACACAGGTGGGGTTACAGTTTAACAACAGAAGCTGGTAACATTCAGTAAAAACATGTCAGATGACATTCCCTAGACAATTCAGTGATCCACCAACAAAAGCTTGATCTAGCAAACATTCCTTCTCCCTCCAGCAGCTTCCCAGTAACTTTACATATCAGTAACTAGTCTGTCTTTGAGCCAGAAACCCTGCTTTGTTACAAATCTTTATCTTGCCTCAGAGACTTTATAGCTTGAGGAAAATTTCTTGTCCTTTGGAAGGTCAATATTTGAAACTGCAAAGCTTTGGAAAACCAGGCCCTGTGAAGTATATTTGCTTTATGAATCCTCTAAAATAAATGGTTTAAACACTCCAATGAAAAGTCAGAGATTGTCAGATTGGGAAAAAAAAAACCAAAACAAAACAAAGCAAGACCTAAGAAACACATGAATTATCCTTAAATATAAAAAGACAAATTGGTTAAAAGTAAAAGGACCAAAAAAGATATACCATGCTAACATTAGTCAAAAGATGACTGGAGAGTTTTGGTCAAGATGGTGGAATAGACGGTCCCCAGCGTCACTCTCTCCCACAAATCAACCAATTTACAACTACAAAAATGTAACAGCCAAGCTGGGGCTGCTGGAGCTCAGGGGAAGAGGAGGAGAGACCTATGGAGTTCATGAAGGGGGAGAAGCCACAATGAGAATAAGAAAAAACTGCTTGAAGTGTTTTGGGCCACGGCTGCTTTAAGGCTGGAGTTGCTGAGAGCATGGAGCATGAGCTGGCAGAAGCTGCAGCTGTGCACTTCGGATGGAGTTGCTTGGAGGCAACAGGGGATAAGAGGGCCTTGGTGGCCCCCAGGACAGCAAGACCACTAATAGGGTTCCCATGGACCCATGCAAGAGTGATGAGCCAGAACAGCTGAAAAAGGGGAGCCATTCAGAGGCCGGTGAGTCATCGAAAGGGACTGGTGTATGGCCTGTCCCATGGGAAGTGTTTGGAGCATGGGAGGTCGGGGAGATGGGCCCACTGGGATGACTCTGGGACACAGCAAGGACAGCCGATCCGCCCCCCAATCAGCACAGGACCCCTCAGAAGAGACTGGTCAGGAATGCAGAATTGCATGGGGTGCAGTTTGATGAAAAACCTCGGGCCAAGATCAGAGTTTCTACACAACCCAGGTGCATCGAGTCTCTGGAGAGCTGGAAGTACCTATAAGGTCAACATTAAACTCTGAGCTACACAAAAAGCCTCCCCTAGGGAAACAGCAGCAGAGCAGCAATTTAGCTCGACAACACAGCTCAAGTACTGGTTCCCACAGGAAGTTCCCCTATGTTAGAAGTAAGCAAAGGACAGAAAATTAGTTCTGGCCCAGGCACACCACACTAGTGCCTTGGGGCCCACCTGGAGACCTGAGGCATGGAGAAGAGGACTGGACGCCCCTCCTACAACCAGGCTCATTGATCCAGCGCCTAGGGGCCCACCCGGGGACCTGACACATGGAGAAGGTGAGTGGACCCCCCTCCCACAACCAGGTACACTGTGCCAGTGCCTTGGGGCCCATCTGGGGACCCAAGGCATGGAGAAAAGGACCGACACCCATCTCACAACCATGCACAGTGCACCAGTGCCTCAGGGCCTGCCTGAAGACCCAAGGTATGGAACTGGGGACCGGATTTACCTCCCACAACCAGGCACTGTGCCAGCGCCTTGAGGCCTGCCTGGGGACCCGAGGCATGGAGAAGAGGACTGGACCCCTCCCACAACCTGGCACACTGTGCCAGCTCCTCAAGGCCCACCTGAGGATCTGAGGCATGGAGAAGGGGACCGGACCCCCTCCCACAACCAGGCACACTGTGCCTGTGCCTCGGGGCCCGCCCAGGGACCCGAAGTATGAAGCTGGGGACCAGACACTCCTGACAATCATGCATACTGCCAGCACCAAGGAGCATGCCAAAATCTTCACTTCCACGTGGGTGGCCCACCATAGCCACCACAATAACCATGGCTGCTGTGAAAGCGGCTAGACGCCACAACCACCACGCAGATGGTCTACCAGCCACTGGAGTGCACTGACACAAGGAGAGTCACCAGCAGAGATAAAGAAAAGAAGAGGATGTCTCTCTCCATAAAGCCCATTTCAGAATGACAGAAGCATCTGCTGTATGATAATATTGGGGGACCTGATCACACCTCTCAGCATTGGACAGATCATCTAGGGAACAAATCAACAGAGTAACCATTATTCTTTCAGAAGGAGAAAAGAAATCTAGGGTAATTAGAGTGGGTAGGAGGGAGGGAGAGGGGGATGGGAAGAGATTGGACAAGGGGCATAAAGAATAATAACAATTTGTAACAATATACATGCTAGTACTACTGATTTGATCAACATATCTCAATGTTGAACCCCCAAAATATGTATAATCAATTTCGATTCAATAAAAATTTTAAAAAAAAGAAAAAGAAATAGAAACTCTGAATAAATGCAAAAAATAAAAATAATAAATAAATAAATAAATAAATAAGAGAAGACTGGAGTGGCCATATTAATATCACAAAAAGTCTATCTCAAAGTATGGAACATTGCCAGGGATAAAGAAGAAAGGGCTGGTGACTAATTTATACACATTTATATTGTCTGAATTATTTCAAAGAACATACACTTACCTAGTAGTTTAAACATTCAATAAAACAGACCATTTGATAAACTTTTTACTAAGCTACTTTCTATGCCCAGCATTATTTAGGTTTAGAGAAGGAATAAAAAAAGTTGGACACGGCTCTAGACTTAAGGGACACACAATTTGTTAGGAAGACAAGACACCAACTTTTTTTTAAAAGTTAATAAAAAATGTGTCAAACGTTAACTGCAAAATGAAAATTCAGAGAATCAACTATTTCCAGCAACGCAGCCATTAGGGAAGATTTCTAGAGGAGATCTAGGCCCAAGCGTGTGCATAGATAATAGAAAGAGGAAGGAAGGCATTTTAAATGATTTGATCGGGAAAGTGTTATTTTAACTACGTGGCAGGATGGTTTTTTACTTTTCTTTTTGCTTCCTGTATTCTCCCTTTCTACTCCCCCTACTCAAGTACAGAGAGCATTTTGCACTCACTGCTGCCAGGCTTCGTGGCCTTGTGGGGAGAGCACTGGGCCAGATGCAGGGCAGCTACCTGGGGTGAGGGGCCATGGCTGTGGGGTGTTCCAGCAACCTACAGAGAAGGAGGCTGAGGTGATGCGGCAGCCTTGCAAAGACTGGTGTGCCCATGTGGGACGCGGCAGCCTTGCAAAGACTGGTGTGCACCATGTGGGACGCGGCAGCCCTGCAAACACTGGTGTGCACCACGTGGGACGCGGCAGCCCTGCGAACACTGGTATGCCCATGTGGGACGCGGCAGCCTTGCAAACACTGGTGTGCACCACGTGGGACGCGGCAGCCCTGCGAACACTGGTGTGCACCACGTGGGACGCGGCAGCCCTGCGAACACTGGTGTGCACCACGTGGGACGCGGCAGCCTTGCAAAGACTGGTGTGCACCATGTGGGACGCGGCAGCCCTGCACACACTGGTGTGCACCGCGTGGGGAAAGGAAGGGGGGAGAAAGGGGGAAGGGGTAAGACCTCTGGATTCAGACCGAGATTCAGTCTCTAAGGCTCGCACACGACTCTGCAGGACTAAAACTGTAGTTGACGCTCCCTTTCCCTCTCATCTTGCAAACGACCGACAAAAACTCAAAAGGCATCTTAACTGAAGCTAAAATCAAATCAAATCTCCTGCGATTGCGGTAATTTCTAGCTCCTAACCCTGGAGGAGACCTCAGTGAGTTCTTCTATTTGCAGTGGGGGCTGGAAAAGGAGGTTTCTGGCCTTGCAGAAGCCACATCGCGTCCCCACACAACCTGTGTAATGGCAGATGTTTGTAGCTGAGGCTCTGCGGTTTCGGCTAACCTGAGCAAGGCTTCCTGGAGGAGGCGCAGGTGGGGTGGGGGTGGCGGCGCCCACGTCTCTGCAGTGCAGCGGTGGAGGAAGGCGTCTCTTCAAGGGCGTCACGAGAAGCAAATCCGTTTTGTTAAAGGACTCGCATCCTGTAGCCCTGAACCGGAGCACTGGGGCTGAGCCGAGCCGCGGTGTTCTGGGTGGCTCAGAACTCACCTGTCCCGCGCACGGCGGAGACAGGTGATGCAGCTGCATCAATCCTCGCTACTTACGTCCCAGGACAAAAGGGGCCGGTCTTCTCTAGAAAGTCCTCCTATTGCGCGGAAACGAATCCCTTCCCAGACCGCCTGCCTTCCGGGACAAGCGGCGCTTCCACAGGCTCCTGGGCTCCGCGCACGGACTCCGCCGCTTCCCCGAGCGCGCCTGAGACCAGCGAACAGCCTTCCGCCCGGCAGGTGAGCGGCGGCCCGCCGCGCCCCGCCCCGCCGCGCCTGCGCAGTGCGACCGTCGACGCCGGGCGCCCGGCTGTGCGGCAGTTGGAGTTCGTTGAACGGTGCGAGTGCAGCGTGGCTCCGGGGAGCAGCGGGCAGCGGCGGCGGCGGCGCGGGAGCGGACTCGGGGAGGCGATGAGCGACGGCGGAGCCCTCGCGGTTCCGCGGACGGCGGCCTCGGTGGCCGGCAGGTGAGCTCGTGAGGGGCGGGCGTGGGCTGTGAGAGGCGCGGGCGGCCGGGGGCGCGAGTGCGGCCGGGGGCTGAGGTGAGCGCGGCGGCGCGGGCCCGGCGGCGCATTGTCCGGCGGGCGGCGCTCGCTCATCGCCCCCTGCGGGCCGGGCCGCGGTTGTCCGGGGCGGGCACGCGCTCCTGTGCCCGCCGTCGCCCCCGTGCCTGCCCTGCCGCTCCCGGTCCTGGCTCACCCGCCCTCCGCGCGCGTTTTGTTCCGAGGCGGGCGGGCACGGGGGCGGGGGACGGCGCAGCCGGGCTCGGGGAGGGGGTGCTGCGCCCCGGGAGGGCGGGGAGAGCGAGGCTAATCCTGGGTCGGCGGCGGGACTGAGGGCGGGACCCCACGGGCCGGGTCATCCCCAGGGACGTCTAAGTGTTTCAGAGGATTTCAGTACCATGCGACGGGTGTCAGAGGACACACGTGCCAAAGTGAGAATAGCTGTATAGCTTTATTCTGTTGGAATTTTGTGGAAGGAATTCTGTGCAGTCTGAAAGGATTGATGGAGAGGACAGTAGTTGCTTCCTGCACAGGTTTTGTTAGACAGTGAAAATCAAATCTAAATTAGGGAGTTTGTACCTGGACGTACTAGTTTGTGAACACTTTTAGAAGTTGTGAAAATTTGCAAAGGTCACCTGAAATGAAGAGTCTTCTTCCAACCTCCGCCTCCCTCCCCTCAGCTTTAGTTAAGGGGCAAAGACCAAAAAATTGTACTAGTTGGTAATTTACAGACCACTGTCAGGTTCGATGTAATGATATATGTGACTATATATAATATATGATATAAGTATAATATAGTACATTAAGGTTGTGCGATGTGTCAAAATTATGGGTAGTAAGTAGTTTAAGAGAAATAAGAGTTCTTTTTATTTTTAATCTTTTTGAGTAATGAAATGGTATACGTTAAAATGGCCATGAAATGGGTCAGGCAAAAGGGCCAGTTCAGGGGCTGGCCAGTTAGATCAATGGTTGAGTCAGGCTTTGTAACACCAGAAGGGCCAGTACAGCTGTCCTTCCATACCTGTGGGTCCTGTATCCCCAGTACAGATACAGCCAACCGCAGACTGAAAATATTAATAAGTAAAAAGTAATACAAATAAAACAGCTAGTATCGATAAGTGTAACAACTATTTGCAGAACATTTACATGGTATTAGGTATAATAAGTAACGTAGAAATGATTATCTAGAAGTGACTTAAAGTATGTAAATGCCATTTGATATAAGGAATTTGAACATCCACGGATTTTGGGGGTGGGAAGGTGGCCTGGAACCAAGTGCCTGCGGATACCGCAGAAGAAATGTACCTGCCTCTGTCATCTCTTTATGGTTAATTTAACATTTCTTTAAAAAGATTTTTGTTAACACTAGAATTTCACTGGTACTGTTTTTGATAGTACCTGTAATGATGAATTCAGAACAAAATAACAGTATAAGATATCAGTAACTTAATTTCGGAAGATCTGAAGCAGTGTTGCTTAAGGTGGCATTCTTTGTGATACTAGTTCTAAGAGATGCTACAAGGAAAAAAATGGTTCCTTGGTTACATAAGTTTGGGGAACAATGCTTTGTCCTTTCCTTCTCCTCTTAGGGTCACAATTCACATTACCATATTGGAAGACTTAGCCACAGAAGCCTTTTTGTTTTGTTTTTGGTGTGATCTCTATGAATACCCATGAAACCCCGGAAACAGTGGCTGTTCCCTGGAGTAGCCATTGTGAACTGCTGGTCCTTGGTGTCCTTATAGGGTGCCTCACCTTAGATAATGGTGCCTCTCCATTGTGAACTGAGAGGTCAGAATATTGTTGTGGTTTGCATGTGCCTTTGCATTTTGTGGCAGTTCTCAAATTTGGCTATACCGTACTGATAAGATATGAGAGTTATTAAGTTGAAGTTGGATAGAAGAAGTTTAATTCCAGTGTTTTTACTTCCCAGTGAATTACCCGATTGCGCACACAGTTCCAACTCTACTGGCTGCACTCCTTAATTGTTAGCATTTTTCCCCCCGAGTATGTTAGAAATATGTGGGAAAAAAGGTTACTGCTGTTTCTGAAGAGTTAATCCTGTGGGTTATTTAGAAGTTGAAAATAATACCTTTGGGCACTTCATTTGGGTTAGCTATTAGCAGAATCTTAATTTGCTTACAAAGAGCATTTAAATGTAAATGCTTCTTTATATTGGTTAGGTGCTTAATTAAATGTTTTCTTTTCCTTTTCCTCGGATGAAAAGAAGTTACAAGAAGAGAATCAACTATTTTGCTCAAGCATTTTGTTCAATTTGGAAGACATGGTTTTGAGGAAAGAATGGGGACTATGGCGTTAGACATGGATCTAGCATGGCCTTTCAGGTAGGAACAATCTGGGTGGAAATGGGGCTCCACTCCTTCGTGGTCCAAAGCCACATTGCTGATTCATAGCCACATGGCCTTTCGAAAACCTTCAGTTCCTTAGTTGTAAATTGGGGTTAAACCTATTGTATAAGGCTATTTTAAGAACTAGATGAAATTCTGATTGTTGCAGAGAACCCTGAACATTTTCTAATTGTTAAAACTTTCCCTTTTTTTTCCACTCGAGAAACCATTTTAGAAATTTTATGCTTGACTGTCTTAATAGCAAACTCTGGCTCCTGCAACTTAGCTTGCCTGCTTCCTGCACCCACCTGTATCTGTGTGCTAATTGCAGACAACAGTCTCACACCACCCTAAGGTCTGGATGCAAATTAGGCTCCAGAGCTGACCAATGGACTGTGTCCCATAACCGGCCAATACAAATTAGCAGGATTGCATCCCACATTTACCGAAGAGGACCTAAATGGTAACTTGGGTGGGAAGTTAGGGTGCGAATTTTGGCCATATAAGACTGCCTCTTCCCTTTGTTCGGGGAGACACTGGTCTAGGAGTCTTCACTCCCCAGTGCTCTCCTTGCTTGCAAGCAAAAAGGCACCGTAACACCGAACAAAGAGCTGTAACACCAAATAAAGAGCTGTAAAACTGCAACACTGATGCCGGACTTGGATTCCTCTGTGCAATCTCCCCCACAATACTGATCTGTAGATTTCCCAGTACAGTTCCTGAAATATAGCAGCTGGTGCCAGTAAATGTTGATTTCCTTCCCCTTTAAGTGTTTGCATAAAAATATGTTACTAGATTCATAGCAATCTTTTAACCTTGATGACTTCTTGGGGATGCATGTGGGGAGGAGAGCATTGTGGAAAATGGTAACAGTGCATTGTTTGCTTTGCTCCAGTATCTTCTTAAACTTTGAGTGAATAGTAGCAAATTCCCCTTTGGTTTGAGCACTGTTGACTTCTCAGTTTTGCCTTTCCTTTAAAAATATTTTTTCTTATTGTGAAATGTACTGTAAATACAGAGTAGTTACAGATTCATGGTTTTTGGCCGACCCTAATTGTGTAACTACCACTCATTTCATCATGAATTTTATCCATAGGATTATTTGTAGTTGTAGTTTGTTACTCATTTCTTATGACATGCTGTTCATTCTCCTGTTGATCAATATTGAGTTGTTCGCAGTTTGAGACTGTGTTAGTTCAATTCCCCTAAGAACAAGAAGACTGCAAGTTCAAGATTAGATTTAGATTTATTGGGGGAAGGACTTGTGAGGGAGCCATCAGACCCATGCAAGTGTGATGCTTGTGGAGAAGAAAGGGAAGGAGGGAAAACAGGTAGGAAAAGTCTTAGAAGTGCAGTGAGGTTGTGTGAAAGTTTAGGCAAGGCCAATAAGGAGTCATTCAGCTGGTTGCCCTTTAGAGGAGTCCCTTGTCCTGGGTGAATGGGCCTGCTTTTTTTTTTTAGTACCCCACCTGTGGTCAGTCACTGGCTAGAAACAGCCTGAGGGAAGTGTGGGGCCAGAGGGACAGCAGCGGTGGATTCAGCAGAGCCCGAGTCACTCAGTCTTACTCCCCGTGGTAGGTGGTCTGGAGGCTCATTTTCGTGACCTTCACAGGGCTAATGTGAGTGACATTGCTGTAAACATTCATGTGCATATTTCTTGTGTGATTTTCTGTTGGGTAGACTTAGGAGTGGAATTGCAGGGTCATCATTATATTGTGCGTGTGACCAGTGTTAGTAGATAATGCAAACCCTTTTCTAAAATGGATATACAAATTTTCATTCATACTGCAGTGAATGCATTCTCTGGCTCCACATCTCACCAATATTCGGTATTGTTAGTTTTTCTAATTTTAGTCATTCCAGAGAGTGTGTGGTAGTATCTTATTGTGGTTCCTGACTTCTAAGTTAGGTGTGGCCATGTGATTTGCCTTGGGGAGTGGGGTGGGGGTAGTGGTAGGGCAAGGACAGGGAGGTGGGGGGAGGAGAGAATTTTTTTTGTCTTAAGCAGCAGAGATTTTTGGGGTTGTCTGTAGCCACAGCATATGTATTAACCTATCCTGACAAACTTTTTGAAAAATAGACTATTTTTTAAGAGCAACTGTAGGTTCAGAGCAAAATTGAGCAGAAAAGACAGAATGCCCATATGTCCCTTGCCCCCACATATGCACAGCCTCCCTATGAGCATCCAGCACCTAAGTGCAGTACTTGTTACAACTGATGAACCCACATTGACATGTCAGTATCATCCAAAGTCTATAATTTGCACTACGGTTCTCTCTTGTTGTTTGTGGGTTTTGACAAACCTGTAATGGCGTGTGTCCACTGTTACAGTATAATATAGAATAGTTTGACTGCCCTAAGAATCGTCTATGTTCTGCCTTTGAGGGTACTTCAAAAAGTTCATGGAAACATTCATATCATCTTTTAATGCTGTTTTTCCACAGATGTTTTGAAGTACCTGCATGTCTGTCTGCTTGCCTTCCTCCCTTCCTCTGTCCCTCTCTTTCCTCCAGCTCCCTCTCTTTCCTTTCCTTCCTTTCTTTCTTCCCTTCCTTCCTTTCCTTCCATTGTGGTCAGAAAACATAGCACTACTTCAAAGCTTATGAAATTTTTTGAAGCTTGCTTTATGGCCCATCATATGGACACTTTTTATAAATATTCTGTGTGTACTTGGACAGAATGTGTTTCTGCATTTGTTGGATGCAGTGTTCTATGTTTGTCAGTTAGGTCAAGTTGGTTAATCATGTTGCATTCTTCTGTATCCTTTTTTTGGTCTGTTGGTTCTACTGAGAGAGATGTTAATACTTTGATTTTGCCTTTGCCTGTTTTTTTTCTAGTTCTGATACTTTTTGTTTTATATATTTTGAGGATATGGGTATGTTATTAGGCGCAGACATATTTAGAATTGTAAATCGTCATCAATTTGAGTCCTTTAAAATCACTGTTAAGTGTCCTTTTGGGCAAAAGTATTATTAGAGGTAAAGTTTACTTAGCTTTATATTAATGTTGCTGCAGTATCTTTCCTTTCGTTAGTATGTGCAGAGTCTCCAGCCCGACTCTTTATTTTCAATCTTTCCATATACTTATATTTTGGTTGATTCTCTTGTCAATAATACATAGTAGAATTTTAAAAATCTTGACTGTGACAGTGTTTCTTATGATTGGAGCATTTGATCTATTGGCATTTAACAAAAGTAACTGACATACAGTAGTTGGGTTTAAATCTGTTAGTAAGTGCTTTCTGCTTATTATACCTGTTTTATGTGCCTTTTCCCATTCTTTCTTGTCTTCTTTTGGATGCTTATTTATTTGTCTATTTTTCTCTGTTAATTTGGAAGTTACTCAAAACATGTGTCTCGGACTTGTCAAAATCTAATAATATTTGGTACTTTCCCCCTTTTCCTGGATATTTAAAGTCCATTTAGCTCATTTTTACTTATATGCCATGACTGTGCTGTCTTAATTCTGTATATGTTTTTATCTTAAGGCATTATTAATTTGAACAGTCGGTAACCATTCAGATTTACTCACAAAATTTAGTCTTTTTGTTGGTCTTTATTCCTTGTTGTAACTTGGTCCTCCACCTTGGAACATTTTCCTTCCACCTGATGAACACCCTTTCTATTTTCTACCTATTGTGTGACTTCTAATAGTGAATTCTCTGAGTATGTGTTAGTCTAGAAATGTCTGAAGTTGATTTTCCTTTTTGAAGGATATTTTTGATGTATATAGAAGTCAAAGTTGTCAGTTTTCTTCTAATGTGTTAAAAGAAATTATTAAATGGTATCCTTAGGTTCTGTTTGTTCTGTAAGAAGTAACCTGTCATTTTAATATTTTTTTCTATGAATGGAATCTCTTTTCTACTACTGGTTTTTTATGTTTTCTTTCTGTCTTTGGTTTTCAGCAGTTTTATTATGATGTGTCTAGGTACATATTTCTTCTCATTTATCCAGCTTGGAATTCTTAGGTCTCATTGAATTTGTAGGGGAATATCTTTCATTAGTTGTGAAGAGTTTGCAGGCATTATCTTTTCAAGTTTTCTACTACCCCCTTTCACCCTCCCCCTTCTCCTTCTGAGAATCCATTTAAATGCACGTTAGATCTTTTCAGTCTCTTACTCTCTCCATGCTTCATTCTGGATGTTTTCATCTGATATTCTTTGTTCACTAAATTTTTTAACAAGGTAAACCTGCTGTTAATCCCATTCATTAAGTTTGTTGTATATTTTCACTTATGGAATATCTGGTTCTTTGATAGTTTTCTTCCAGAATATTCAATATTATGTTTTAATTTTTTGAACATAGTAATTATAGCTATTTTATTTATTTATTTATTTTTTCCAGTGGCTGAATGGTACAGGGATCCAAATCCTTGACCTTGGTGTTCTATTTTTCATTTAATAATTTTATTTATTCATGTACCATTCTTCTCCCAGCTTACTTGAAATTGTGATTTTGCAACCCCAGTACCTGGCAGCCCTATGGGTCTATTTTTCTCTTGTCTTATTTGTTGTTTCTGCTGGTTTTTATTCATTCTGTCTCCTTGTGTGCCTAGTTTCTGTCTGTGTGTATGCATGCACAAACATCTAGTAGATTACATTTTAAGTATTGGTTGAATAATTTGGGAGCTAGGGTGATATTCTCAGAAAGGATTTGTGCTTGCTTCTGCCAGGCATGTGAGGGAGTGTGCAGTCTGAGATCACCTTGGTTCAGTTTTAGGGATAAAGATGAATTGAAGTTTAGCTACACTACACTTCTTAGAAACTGGCTGTTTCCCCTTTCCCGCAGCTTCTGAGTTCAACAATTGAGGATTTAACTGAAAGTGAGGTGGATTTACCAGTTCCCCCACCAACCCCACCTTTGTAGTTCCTGGATTACAGTCCTGTCTCCTTAGTTTGCCAAGCTGTCAGCCTGTCAGCTGCTGATAGTTTGGGTATGTTATCCCCTCAAAACTCAGGTTGAAATCTGGTGCCAAATGTGGCAGCGTTGGGAGCTGTTTAGGTTGTGGGGGGCCGGATCTCTCATGAATAGATTAATGCCCTGGGAAGGGATAGTGAGTAAGTTCTTGCTCTGTTAGTTCCCATGAGAAATGGTTGTTTAAAGAACCCTGGCACCTCCCCCCCTCTCTCTTGCTTCCTCGTTTGCCATGTGATCTTGCACCCTGTAGCTTGCTGGTTTTGAACTTAGAAGGAAAGCATTCATTCTTGCACCATTAAGTATACGTTGGCTATAAAATGTTTTGTAGATGTTCTTTATTAGGTTAAGGTAGTACCCTTCTGTTCCTAGTTTTGCTGAGAAGTTTTAACATGAATGCTTGTTGAATTTTGTCCATGCTTTTTCTGCATTAACTTGTGAACATTTGCATTTTCTTCTTGAGATTAATACGGTAGATTACACTGATGAGTTTTGAATATTGAACCAGGCTTGCATTCCTTGAATAAATTCCTCTGGTCATAGTGTATTATTATGTGTTTCCTTTCTTCTGAATGGTTTGGATTTATTTTGCACATTTTTTTGTTTTTTTTTTTTTTGGGTTTTGTTGGTTTGGTTTCCTTATGTGAAGGCATGGATTATTGATTTCAGACCTTTCTTTTTCTCAAATATAAGCCTTCAGCATCATTTATTTCCCTCATAGTAATACTTTATCTGGACATTACCATATTTTATATGTTTATTTTCATTTTCATTCACTTCTATGTGTTTTTTAATTTTCTTTGGGACTTCCTCTTTAATCATGAATTGTTCAGAAGTGTGCATTTAATTTCTGAGTGTTCGGAGGCTTTCTTTATCTCATTTTCATTTTTATATAATTTGAAGCCTATGCTATTGACATATTACAGTAAAATGCAATTATGTTTTCTTAGTTACTTTTGTTTCTGCTTAGTTACTTTTTATAGGTTCTTCAAATATCAATGAAGTATACTTTCCCAGTACTTATGTAGCAGTTCTCAGTCTTTTGCACTAGTAACGTAACCAGTAGGGAGGCCCAGAAAATATGACCCTATGGCTGCTGGAGACATGATTATGAGGAGAAGCTCACAGAGACAGGAACAGTGGGAAGGCTGTGGGTCCCACTGTACGCTGCTGTCTGAGCCAGCACACAGGGATCCAGCAAAGCCAGGGTCAGTGTGCAAGAAGGACACAGGAGTAGGAGGATGGGAAATGTCCTGGTATCACCCAGCCATTTCTGATGAGTTCCAAAGGGCTCCAGTGGTGTGAGTTGGCTTGTACCATTGACAGTTCTGAGGCTCTGCTTCTGCATTTTAATGAGGAGAATAATCTGTGTTTGGACAGTTTCATATGAGCACATTGCAAGAGGCAGGAGAAATTTACCATGACCAATACCTCTGTATTTTTCAGGAACTTCAGGATCCTATGTTCACCTTGGGTATTATTCTGTTATTTGTGTTTGTTGTCAGAGAACGTCTTTTAAATCACCATACACGTTTATAAGTTCACCTAGTACAACTCCCTTAATCTTGATCTTTGGAATGAAGTAAGATATTTTAAAGGAAGGATCATGGTATTAGAGGGAGACCTGGTTCTTCAAAGAACAGAGATGAGCACGGGAAGTGAACCATTGGCTACTATAGGCTTAATGACGATACACTCGACTAAAATGAACTCAAAGAACAGAGATTTGCACATAAAGCATTCTCAGTGGCATCAGAACTCAGAATTCAGTAAACAGCTCATTAAGTGCCTAATAGCGGATGTGCTAAGGCGATGGGGACTCTTGAGAGTCTGTGTAGGGTGAGGGTCTTGACAGGTCATGGGAGCTCCCGAGTGGGGACTTGCCAAGCTCTTTTGTTTACAGCCCAGAATATTCACACAAGTACTTTGGGAGGTTGTAGAAGGGCATTAGCGTGCCACACTGTGTCGGCATCAGCCCCTGACCCACTGTCACCTCTGCCACGAGCCTCCTGTGAGACCTGTGCCCAGGCTGGCCAGTGACTGACTGAGCAGACGTGGGTAAGTCTAGCCATTCATCAGCTGCTAGGCCAGGATGGGGCAGCCTGGCCAAGGTCCCCCAAACTACGTGACTCTCACCAGTACTGCCCAGGACAGGGACCTGTAGGCCACCATGCAACGCTGAAGTTAGGACAAACGTGTGGCTAAAAGAGGGTGGCTGCATAGAGATGGTCCACCCCTGTCACTGTCAGAAAGCATAGTGTGTTCAGTAATGGTGGGGGTCTCGCTCGTGCTGTCAGTTGGAGTTTCCCTAGGATGTCACTGCCTCTTCCAGGGATCTTGTCCAGCAGGGAAGCGAGAGGGCTCTGGAGCTAAACCTCTCTGGAGCCACCTGGCCATGCTAGTTCCTAGAGTGTGACCGGCTCCCAGTGTCAGTTGACCTCCAGAGACCAGTTTTCCTCACAGAACAATAAGTATCACTTCCCCACAGGCTTTGTGGAGACTCCATGAGTGAGGAGGTGAAGCATAGAGGAGAGCACTGAGCACACATGAAGCGCCTGCTGTGTACAAGAATCATGATTTTCCTTGAGGTTGGATGCAGTGACATTGCCAGTTTTTATCATTCTCTATCAGTGTGTTTTACCACTTTCCCGAACCCTATCTCATACACCATATTTGCAGAGTTTCATGTCTTGTTTATTTTTCTCTGATGGAGATGTACTGACACTAGTAAGATGTTAAGCCTTTCTTCATTTTTCTGGTGGCCCGTGACCCACGATTTCCAGCTGCCTGTCAGGAAGAAAGTTCCGCAGATTATGGACCTTGTCTTAGTCAGATTGAGCTGCTCTAGCAAAACACCATTGCCTGGGGGCTTAAACAACACAAATTTATTTTCTCACAGTCTGGAGAGTGGAAGTATGAGGTTTAGTGTACCACCAAGGCCAGTTTCTGGTGAGGGCCCTCTTCTTGGCTTGCAGATGGTCCCCTTCCTGCTGTGTCATCACATAGGGAAGAGAGAGTTCTGGTGTCTCCTCCTTCTCTTATAAGGGCGCTAATCCCCGTCATTAGGGCTCCACCCTATGATCTCCTCTTACCCCAACAACATCCCAAAGGCTCGACCTCCAAATACCATCACAATGGGGCTTAGGGCTTCAACATACGGATTTGGGGGACACGATATTCAGACTGTAACAGCCCTCCAGCTGGCCCCACTGTACAGGGTCAGGGGCAGATTGTAAGGCTGAGGCAGGGCACGGTGCCGGGCAAGCATAGGTTCTGCCTCCTCCTGGGAACGGTTCAACCACAAAAGGGCCCCAGGACAGACAGCAATCAGGTGGCGAGGACAGGAGTAGCAGCAGGAGCCCCGAGGTGTGACTGAGATGATGCCTGTGCTCGACTGAGTGCCCACACGTACTAGGGCATGGGCCAAGTCCCCTCCAAACACGACTTGCTCCACATTCCTAAAACCTAAGAGGGGCTCCTGAGGACAGCTCTGAATGTGGAAGAGTCAGGGAACTAGTGAGGAGTGGGTCCAGGGCGCCAGCCTTCGATCCCCGCGTTTTCCCTCAGCGCCTGTTGTGTGCGGTGAGCTGGATAGCAGGGACAGTTGTGGGTTCCCGTGAGGATGCCACCAACGAGGACCTGCATGGCATGATGTTCTGGAAGCTTCTGGGCTTGAGGGCCGTGGTGTGCAGCTTCACACCACGCCGTCTTAATCTAGCCAAGCTCTGAGGCCTTCTCCAATGTGAAGACCCACCTGGGAATAGGAGGGGCAGCAGCCAGCTGACCCGCCACCAAGAGTTAGCTTCCTTCACACTTCACAAAGGCACAGGGGCGGGTGGGACATGGATGCTGCTGACGTGGGACAGGGGAGGAAAGGTGCAGAGGAGCATCTGGGGGCTAACCAGCGAGCTCCGTGGGTGGATGGGCAGGAGACGCCCAGACATGGCCCCTTCCTCCCCCTAGCAGACAGCCAGGCCACCGTGGTGCTGGACGGTTTTGCCCACCTGCCACTGTTGCTGGGACACCCCCACCCCATGACCACAGCTCTGCATGTGGGGGCCGACACCCTTTTAGTCAAGGATCCCACATGGGTCCTGGGGGAGGAATCAGATCTCAGAATCTAGAGAAGGAGTTGATGGTCGGGCACCGGTGGGTCCTTGGAGCCTGGCATCTCCCAGATCCTTCCTTCCTCACAGGCCTGTCTCCGCTTAGTGGCACAGACGTGAGAACAGAGGCAGTAGTCCCAGGGCATTTCCCAACAATACCACTTTTATTCACACTTGTATACAAACCCCCATTACATACAACGCCCCCAACGTGCTGCCTCCTGGACTTGTGCCTCGCTTCTCCCCCACCCTCATCCCCCAAACAGGCCCCCCTCCCCCACCCCAATTCCCCATCCAGACTCCCCCACCGTCTCTCCCCTGTCCTGCCTCCCCCACCCTGCCCGTAGCTGAGGAGCAGCTGGGTCAGCACTGGGTGATGGGAGCTCGGGATCCCTCGGGCCACAGGATGCAGTGAGGGTCAAATCCAGTCCAGAAGGACTGGCACCCCTGAGAGGCTGGCCCACGGCCCCTACTGGCTGCAGTGCTGCTTCTTCCTCCTCCCAGAGACCAATGGGTCGCCCCTCCCCTTTTGAGGACGTGAGGGTCGAGCCAGACGCCGAGCAGGGACGGGGCTCAGGGACAGCCCCCAGGGCTGCAGGCTGTACTGCAAGGTCAGGAGGAAGTCCAGGCTGGGGAGGTCCTCCTCGACTTCACTGGACCTGACTGCCGGGCCCTGCGCAGGCATAACAGGACAGGCTCCCCTGAGACCAGGCGAGGAGGGTCTGTGGCCGTGGGGAGGGGAGCTGAGATGGGCAGCCCTCAGCTTGCATGACTCCTGATGATCTGGCCAGAGGGCAGGCTCCTTGGGCCTGGGCAGGTCGGTGTTGTCTCGGCTGCGTGGTCGAGGGTCATGGGAAGCCGCCTCTGCTGGGCAGGTTTCTGTGATGACCCCTCCTTGGGGGCCACGGTCTTTGCTCTCTTCTCCTTGGCCAGCTGCAGTCTTAGGATGTGACTCCAATTGGGGTGCGCCATGAGCTGGGGTGGCCCCCACACCTCCTGCGTCATTCGGGGCCGCGAGGCGCTTTTCCACCAGCTGGGGGGAGCAAAGTGGCACTCACTGGCTCTGCCCCAGGTGTGGGGAGGGGCTGGCAGGATGGTGGAGAACCCTGCATTTGGGCGGGAGGTGGCGAAGGTGAGAGGAGGCTTGGCTTGGTGTCAGAGGCAGGGACTGTGACTGTGCTGTGCCCTGCTGGGCCTCCTTCCAGCTTCGCCCCCTGCCCTCCCTCCCTGGCTCTGTCCTCTCGTTCCTGCTCTTCTGCATCTACTCCTCTGACCCAGGCGGTTCCCCTCCGGAGGCCATGCACCCCCAGCAGGGTAAGACTAGACAAAATCACGTGGGCTTCAGGGGTACAGGGTCACGTGTTCCCCCTGGTTTGCCTGGTGCCCTTCCCTCCCCTAGGAGATCTGCTGGCCCTTTCTCCCCTGGGTGCCCTGGTGTCCCTGTCTCCCGTGTGTTACCTATGCTAGGGTGAGTCCTTCTTCCTGCTCCAGCACCTCAGTCAGAGCCAAGGGATCCAAGTTTGGGTCTGGGGAAAGCAAACCTGCCAGGAATCGGGGGTGGACGATGGCCTCCACCTGGAGCAGGGGGAAAGGGGCATGAGTGTCTTTGGCAGGGAGTGAACTGCAGCCAGGGGGACCTCGAGGAGAAGCAGAAAGTAATGCCTGTCTCTCCTATCCACACAGCAGGGTCGTTCTAACTCATGGCCACTAGCAGCTACACACAGACTTTCTCTGTCTCTCACACACACACTGCTCCGTAGCTGAGGGATGAATAGAACTGAATTCCATGGGGCTGGGACGGCCGTTCCTCAGAAAACCTCCCCACACGAGGGCTCCAAGCCAGCCCACCTTGGTGATGAAGTCTTCCTGGGAGCACAGCTTGTTAATGTAGCTCAGGAGACCTGGGTCCGGGTCAGTCCCGTCCTGCTCCTGCTGCTCCTCGATATCTTCATCCTCCCAATTTGCATGAGGCCCCAGCAGTGCCTCCATGATATCCACATACTCCTGGACAGCTCCTGGTGGGATCTCCTTGGGTGCCTTGGCCTGGGTCAGCTGCTGGGGTCTGCATGACAGCGGGCGAGTGGCTGGTGCCCTGCGGCCAGCCTTCCTGGGAGCACACCCTAGGACAGGAGGGAGGACAGGTGCGTGGCTGGGCTGTAGCGGCCACCTCCAGCCACACTGGGGGGAGGTTGGAACTGAGGGCCATGAAATGGGTCCAGGCTGCACGTCAGGCCCCGTGGGAGGATACACTACCCGAGGTGGGTCATGTGAGACTGAGTTACCTGGAAAGACTTTGGAGCCACCAAGATTCTGGGACGTCTCCCCACCCAGTACTGCTTCCTGGGAAGACTGTACATTGGGTCCTGGACAGCCAAGGCCGATAGCAGCTACGAAACTCCTGGACCAGGCCAATACCTAGTTCCTGATCCAGGGCAGTGGAGCCCCAGGTTCTCACTGGCTGCTCTCGCTGAAAGAGCAGGCGCCCCCTCCCCTTACAGGAAAGGGACAAGATGAGGGCACAAGGCCTCCGCAGGCCCCCTTAGGCCTTTGTATTGGCTCCTGTGGGAATATGCTTGCCGTACCTGACCGTGGCACAGTGTTGGGGACTGGTGGCCCTGGAGGAGCAAGCTTTGGTGGGGCTGGAGGAGGCAGGCCCTGGGGCCCCTTCACATACTGCAGCACCCGGAGCTGCATCTCCTCCTCAGCTTCAAATTCCATGAACCTGGCGGGCAGAGGGAGAGCCATAGCCATGCTGAGAGGGAGGCCTGGCCAGGGATGGGGGAGGAAGGGCTTTGGGTGGGCTGGGCTGCTCCCCCACCTGCGGAACAGTTGCAGGGGTACGCTGGCTCACCTACACCTGCAGGGCAGAAAACATCCAGGGGGGCTTCCTGAATCAAGGCCTGTGTGACCCAGGCCCGGCCCTCAGGGGACCCTGCTCTTCCTATCCCTGCCCAGGGCCACTCAGAAGAGCTGACAGCCAGAAGCTAGGTCAGGGATGTGACTGACTGCAAATGACATGAGGAATCCTTGCCCGGATCCAGGAATCCTGGGCTGGTACTGTGAGCCCCTGACAATAGCCTGGGAGAGAAGGGCCCCGGAGATGTTGCAGGAAGTGGGAGCTCAGCTGAGAGGAGAGGGTGCATTTTCTGTGAGGGTGATTGGTGTTCACGGAGTGGATTGCCGTGCAGCAAAGGCAGGGAGGCCAGAGACGTGTCTGGGGGTGTGTGAGGTGCTGGCTTCCCCTGCCCAAGCTCTTCTACCCCAGCCCATTCTGGGATGGCAGGTGACCCATTTCTGGCCACTTTTCATGAGGAGACGTGGTCCCGACCTTGTCAGTAGTCACTAGCTTCCCTCCTGCAGGGTCCCCACAGCTGGAGCCGACCCCCACTGGGCTGTGCTGGTTACTCTTCCCCATCCCCGTTTCAGCATCGGGGCAGGGTTTGACCCGAGGCCAGGGGAGCGCGGAGATTCCGGGGTGGGTAGGAGAGAGAGGCCCAAGCACCCAGGTGGATGGAGAGCTTCCCCGGGGGAGGCAGGGCCCCAGGGAGGGGCCGGACCTAGTGGATCCCCGTCCTCACGGCATCCCTGCCGATGAGCCCACCGCACCAGCCCCTCCCCCTTTCACCCACCCTCAGCCCGCCCCACAGCCCCTCAGGCCCTGCATCCCTGACTCACTTTGCTGCCATGTCATAATAGTTCATGCGGTCGTAACTGCTCGTGCCCTGCCATTCCTGCATGGCCCGCCGCACTCCGTCCTCCAGGCTCATGGTGGGCTTCAGCCGGGCCAGGGACCGAAGCACTGGGCTGTAAGTCCTCAGTGTCAGTCACAATGCCCCTGCCCTCCTCCCATCCCAGCTGACCGGCCCACACCCGTGCCCCGCCACATCACACACATCCCACCTGTCCTGTCACCTGTGCCTGTTACCCCAGTGTGGGCTCTTCGGCCTCCAGGACAACCAACATGTGTCAACCTCAGCACCAAGGGACTGCTTGGCCTCTCTGACTTCCCTTTGAGGCCTTAGTATTATTGTATGTTACGGACTGAATGTGTGTGTCCCCAAAATTCACATGTTGTGGCCCTAGCTTGCAATGTGATGGTATTTGGAGGTGGAGCCTTTGGGGATCATCAGGTTTAGATTAGATAATTGGGAGGCCCCGTGATGGGATTTGTGTCTCTGTGAGTGTGAGAAGAGGAAAAGACACCAGAACTCCCTGTGATGTGAGGACACAGCCATCGAAAGCCAGGTGGAAAGTCCTTGCCCGGAAGTGAATCTGCCGGGACCTCATCTGGGACTTCCGCTTCCTGAACTGGGAGACGTGAAAGTCTGTTGTCTAAAGCACCTGTCCTGTGGCGTTTTGTTATGGCAGCCTGAGCTGACCGAGAACTGCCTAGAATGGCCGTTCCAAGGCCCCAGGACTGAGCACTTAATCAGCTCCTGGTGACTCTCTAGAGAGGCAGCCCTTGGGGACACAGCGTCGGAGTCCCTCAGCGTGCAGAGCAGGCGCGGGGATCCAGAGCCAAAGGAGACCGGTGCCTGAGCTGACCGGGCAAGGCCTGGGGGCGGTGGCTCCATTTAGGGACTCAGGACAGCCTAGGGTACCTGGGACTTTGGTCCAAGGGGAACTCCGACTGCTCAGCATGTGCGGGACACTGAAATCACTGGGGACAAGGATTTGGGGGCCCCTTTAATTTATACACTGTGTGCAGCTTCCCGTGGAGGGCAGCCAGTGTGGGAGCGGGGCAGGTATGCAGCCATGTCCCGTGTCCCGTGGACTAGGATACGTGCTCCATGTGATGGCCCCAGGAACACGAGGGCCTGCAGGTGGAAGGAGGCAGGTGTTGGGGAGGGAAAGACAAACGCTCCTGGCTACGGACGTCGCTGCCTCCCATCACCTCAGCCCCTGGTCCTGGGCTCCTGGGCTCACGGTCCCCTCACTCCCTGTGGTGGGACATGTGACTTTGGGAACACTTTCCTATTCTAGGTTGCCTGTTCTTAGTGTTGACGTTAATAGTAATCATCATCATAATACGAAAACAACAATAATGAGGGACAGCACATGCCAGAGACCCTGCTGAGTGCATCAGACATGAGTCAGACAATCTTCCCATCCTCCGAATGAAGCGGAATTGTCTCTCTGTCTAGGAGGCATTCAGGGATAAAGAAGGCGACTCTGCGCAGGATCCAAACCCAGTGATAGGGGCCCAACCAGGTCCCAATGTGTGGCTTGACTACCTCAGTCTCCTTGCTAGAATTTTCCAGAAGAGTGAGGGGGTACATGTGTAAGGCTCCTCCTGCGGCCTGTGCCTTCTCCCCCCAGTCCCTCCATGTGACTTCCCGAAGCCATCCTCACTCAGGTCCTGTGCTGGGCATGAGAGGACACGGGGAGGAATCACGGGTGAAGGCAGAGACCTCAACCCAAGTTGTGGCTCATGTCACACCGGAAACTCACTCTGGCCTTTACCTTCTGTGCATATTATGGTAATTGTTAAAAACCAAGTTTGGTGGACTCACAGGGTGTTGGGGATCAGTCGACCTAAGGCTCATGAATGTACGTCGTGAACCGGAGTGGGACATTAGTTAAACTGCTGAGAATGCATGGGCCGTCGCCCAGGTGACCTTCATCCAAGTTCCCCTAAATAGGCTGCCCTCCTCGTCCGTCCTTCGTTCCCCTTCATGCGGGAGCGGTGGGATTAGCTCCATCCCCCAAGGAGGGCACTCACATGAGGAAGCAGGACAGAGCTTCAGCATCAGGACTCTGGGGCAGGTGCCCGCGGGCCAGGGACTTGAAGCGCTGCCAGCGTCGGAAGTTGTCGTAAACACTCCTGGGGTTACAGGGGTCCTCTGGCGCGGCCTTGGCCTGGGAGGGGGCCTTGCCGCCCTCCCCACCAGCCCCATGTGGACGTGGCCCGTCATTCCCTGGGACCACGGTCGGACCCAGCTGGGCTGCTGGAAGGGGAGCTGGAAGGGGCTGGCCTGGGAACCAGTACCCCTCTCCAGCCCACGTGCCCCCGATGGATGCAGCAGGCATCACGGTCCCTACAGCGGGAGCTGCCAACAGCAGGGGCGCAGGACACTGAGCACCCCCGCAGAGGGCCCCTGGAGCACTCCAGTTGAGGGGGGCCTGAGCCAGGACAGTGGTCTGAGTGTGAGAGGGCTCTGCTGGAGCCCCTTGCGTCCTGACTGGGACAATGATGTTGAAGGCCCCGGCCCCACTCGGGCCATGGCCAGCGGCTCCGGTCCCCTGAGGCGTCCTGGGGAAAGCAGACCGCACCAGGGGGCCACCAGGAGGCAACGCTGACATCACGAGGGCAGGTGGGGGCTGCTCGCAGGGCGGCCCGGGGACTGGGCCGGAAGCAGGCGTGGGAAACAGCGGGCGGAAGGAAGTGAACGGAGGGTTCAGGGTCACGCTGGGCCCCAGCACTGCAGATGCTGTGGAGACAAAGGAGAGGGGCGAATGAGCAGGGGACGCGGCCACCAGGACGGAGGCTCTCCCTTCCCTTAGAGTCAGTGTGAACCAGAGCGAGGCATCCCAGCATTTGAGGGCCATAGGACGGGGAATTGTGCAGTTTGTCCCCAAGTGAATTTCATGCTCCCCCTTGGGTTGGGGATCATTCTACTAGAGAACTTGCTTCTCGTTCACTGAGATCCTCTGACCCCCGTCAGTCAAGAAGTAACACCTAAGCTTCCCTTGCCTCTGAGAAGCTCCCCGGGGTGTCCCCGGCACGTGGACCCGCCAGCCTCGTGGGATTGCCCCTAGATGTGAGTTGGGGTGGACTCTGCTTGGCGGCACAACGCCCCTCAGTGTGCACACCCCCATGAAGGGCACCTTCTCCAGTGCCAGTTGCAGGCGCCCACATGACCTATGTGAAGCCAGCAGATGCACAAGGTTATGAGCCCTTCTCTTTCTCAGTGCTCCTTTTCCTGATGCTCCTCATAAAGCCCTCACAACCCAAACAAATGAACTTGAACAAAATCTGTGCCTCAACTATCGCCCAGGAGCCCTGAGGGAACCCTATAATGCAGCAGCCCAGTGAGGATGTGCTTCTCCTGGTACCACCCACAGCAAGCATGGAACAGAGGCCAGGTTCGGGGCACACTTGTCCCCATGCACAGTGGTTCGTTCGTGCTGTCACTGAGGCAGCTCTGTTCTCAGGAGGCGGTCTGTGAGTTAGATGATGAATTCCCTGAGACCCTGTCACTGCACAGCCAGAGAGGGCTGCAGAGGACTAGAAAGGCCAGGAAATGCGGAGCCCTGCGGCTCCCAGTGGAGGTTCGTAGAGATTTGAATAGCTGCTGATGGTCAGAGTTGGCCGTGGGTAATGGAGACCTTCTCTGATCCTTCTCCTTTGAGCTCTCAGTGATGGCCCACAAAGAACCAGGCATGAGCCAGTGTGACAGGAAAGTTGTCTGGGTACATCCCTGTTCACTAGGGTTTCAGGTCAACCGTAGTCACGGAGAGCAAGGTCCATAGGACATGGTCCTAACTGATCAGGACATATGTCCTAACTTTGAATAATAACAGTCATAATAATAGAAGATCTTCCTAATGGTGTGCTGCTCTGCTTCCTCTCTCGGGAAGGAAACCAGCCTTTCAGAACCTTCCACTGTAAAGCCGACAGCACGCCTCATCTGTCCCCTGTTCATGATGTGCTAGACATGGAGTATGAACAAAGTCTTCATCTCCACATGAAACGAAGGGCAGAGGACAGGCCATGAGACAGGGTGGAAGATGAATGGGTCTGAAGACCTGAGCGTCCCCCAAAGGGACAGCAATTCAGAACAGCTCCGCGAAGAGCAAGCCCCATCTTGTTTGCAGTTTCTGGCTGCCCTGTCCCTGGTGAACAGAGACAACAGCGATCTGGACCGAATGAGAAGCCATCTCTGGGCAGACGTGAGCCGAGACTGGACTGCTGCAGTTAGAGCGACGTCCAGCCTCACTGACGGAGGGGATATTTCACGGTAATCTTGGTCAGAGAGAACTGTTCCACTGAACGGTTTTCTGGCTGAGACCGTTTGTCCCCGCTACTCCTCTAAGATCTGGAATACTCCGGTTTGTATCCCTCAGGACAGTACCATAGCACAAGCCCCAGGTGTCTGAAGAAAGGACGCAGGACTCAGGCTTTCTTCTTGAGCCCCCCTGTGGCACAAGCACGACACAGTCCACCATTGCCTACAAACACACGTTGACCTGTGTTGACTTAGAAACATAAGTCACCTGTTTCCCTTCTGGAAAGAGTCAGTACAACTGCTGTGTCCTTTCTCGTCACCCGGTAGGTTTCTCCTGAGGCATCTGGATCCACCTGTGAGAAGCCCCCTTCCCCCTGCAGCGTCAGGATGCCAGTGGCTTCCCCCGCCTACCGGGTGAGATGCCCTTGGGTAAGTCCGGTGCTCTCTCTTCCTCTATTTCCACCCAACCAGGTGTCCCAGGGCAAGTGTCACATTTGAACTCCCATGGGTTTGAGGGGTGACAGGGGTCTGATAACACACCCCAGACCCTGCAGACTTACCTCCCTTTGAAGCCATCCCCATAGGCTTGGGGACTGAGCACAGTGGCACGGCAGTCTCCACAGTTTGAAAAGTCTAGCGCAGGACCCGGACAGCAAACTGTCAACTGCAGATGCTCAGGGTCCAATTTTAAATGTCAACAGGCTTAGAATGTAGCTCTCCAGAATTCTGCAGTGGGGGAGGGGTGGGGGCAGTTGGGCTGGTGGGGGTGGGGAGACATGCCGTGCAGGGTTCTGGCAGGTAGGCAGGATTCTGAAGGTCCCTCAGATTATACAGGGGCAGCACAGTGGGTGTGTGCCTCTGAGGCAAGTTTGAAATTGTTTCTCAGATTCACAGCACAAAGCTTCTGCCTGGTGTTCTACTCACTCCATTTCTTTATCAATAAACCTGTTTTTGTGCCCCTCAGCCAACCCTGCTGTAGAGTGGCTGCACGTCCCGAAGGTAGGTCAGAACAAGGAATCCGATAAATACAGGGTTTGTAAGGGAGGTAGGGGGAATGAGTGTCTGGAAATAGGTTTGGATTGTCTCAGCACCTCCAGCGGGCTGGGTTGCTGTATGCACATCATTCTGTAGGAAGCAGTCCTTGTACGCTCAGCTACGGTCTGTTGCTGCGACCTCTGCAGACTCCCGTGGACTGGCCTTACTTACGATCCCCTATGCTGGAAAGCCATGAAAATTCATGTCTTTCTTTGAAAACTGTCTCTGCCCATTTTAATATTGAATAACTTGTTTATGTGCTCTTGGGTTGTTTGAGTTGCTTATATGTCTGGATATCAGCCCCTTGTCTGTGTGCCTTCTTTTGCTGTGCAGAAGCTTTATGGTTTGATATATTGCAATATGTTTACTTTTACTGCTTGTGCTTTTGGGGTTTTATTCATAAAGTCTTTGCCCAGTCCTACATCCTGAAGTATGTCCCCTGTGTTTTCATCTAGGAGTTTTATAGTTTCAGTTCTTATATTTGAGTCTTTAATCCATTTCGAGTTGATTTTGTGTATGGTGAAAGGTATGGGCCTAGTTTGACTTTTCTACGCATGGATGTCCGGTTTCCCCAGCACTATTTATTGAAGGTGCCGTCCTTTCCCTAGTGTATATTCTTGGTGGCCTTGTCAAAGATGAGTTGCCGGTAAAAAGCGCTTACATCAAAAGAATGGAAACACTTCAAATAATCTAACATTAAATCTCAAGTAAGTAGAAAACCAAGAACAATCTAAGCACCAAACTAGTAGATGGAAAGCAATGATTAAGAACAGAGTCGAACTAAACGAAGTAGAGACCAAAAGAATGATGCAGAAAATCAATGAAGCAAAATGTTTTTGTTTTTGTTTTTGTTTTTGTTTTCCAGGGGAAAAACAAACTACGCAAGCTGTTGGCCAGACTACTTAGAAAAGAAGAGAGAAGGCCCAAATAACAAAAATCAGAAATGGAAAGGGAGACATTGCAACCGATTCCACAGAAATACAAAGAATCATTAGAGATTGTTCAGAACAACTATACACCAACAAATTTGAAAACCTGGAGGAAATGGATAGATTTCTGAACACCCGTAAACAACTAAGACTGAACCAAGGAGAAATGCAAAACCCGAAGAGACCAATAAGAAGCAATGAGAATGATGCAGTCATCAACAGTACCCCAACACAGAAAAGCCCAGGACCAGATGGCTTCACTGCTGCATTCTACCAAAGTTTTAAAGAAGAATTAACAACCATCCTTTTCAGACTACTCCAAGAAATTGAAACAGAGGCCGTTCTCCTAAATTAATTCTATGAGGCCAGCATCATCCCGATCCCCAAATCAGACAAAGACACAACAACCGAAAAGAAAATTACAGGTCAGTAACCTTGATGAACATAGACATGAAAATCTCCAGCAAGACATTAGCAAACAGAATACAACAGCACGTCACAAAGATTATACACTGTGATCATGTGGGTTTCATCCCAGGGATGAAAGAATGGTTCAACATACATATATCAATAAATGTGATACACCACATGAACAAAAGCAAGGATAAAAACTATACGATTATCTCAAGAGATGCAGAAAAAGCATTTGAGAAAATTCAGCATCATCCCTTCATGATAAAGACCCTTAACTAAGTAGGTATAGAAGGAAAATATGTCAACCCAATAAAAGCCATATATGAAAGTCACACTGCCAACATTGTCCTGAATGGGGAAAAATTGAAAGCTTTTCCTTCAGGAACAGGAATAAGAGAAGGATGCTCACTCTCACCACTCCTATTTAACATAGCATTGGAAGTACTAGCCAGAGCAATCAGGCAAGAGAAAGAAATAAAGGGCATCCACAGTGGAAAAGACAAAATCAAAACGTCAAGTTTCACAGGATTGGACGTGATCCTACATATAGAAAAATCCATAACCTCTACCAAAAAACTCCTAGAGCTCCTAAACAAATTCAGTACTGTGCAGGATACAAAATCAATGCATAAAAATTGGGAATATTCTTATATGGCAACAACAAATAAGCAGGAAAAAAAAAAAAAAAAAAGAAAGAAAGAAAAAAGCCAGCCCATTTACAATAACTATGAAAAGAATAAAATACCTCGGAATAAATTTAACCAAAGAGGTGAAAGATCTCTACAATGAGAACTACAAAACTGCTGAAAGAAAGAGGACACCAAGAGAGGTGGAAAGACATTCCTTGTTCATGGATTGGAAGAATTAATGTTGTGAAAATGTCCATAATACCAAAAGTGATCTACAGATTCGGTGCAATCCCCATCAAAATACCAATGACAGTCTTCACAGAAATAGAAAAAACAATCCTAAATTCGTATGGAACAACAAAAGACCCCAATAGCCAAAGCAGTCCTGAGCCAAAAAATAAAATAAAACCAGAGGCATTATACTACCTGACTTCAAACTAGACCTCAAATCTGTAGAAGGTACCAAGTCTTTATGGAGCTTTGGAACTCCCACCACTCTCAAACTGCCGGTTCACCGGTGAGCTAATCTTGTGACTTCTGGATGTAGGACCTAGTTACTTTGCTGTCTCCATTTAAAATAATGCAGTTGCCACGGTGAATGAGGTTTCAGAGGGCTGTGATCCAGACAGCCTCGATTCCTGACTGTCATTTGCATGCAGTATTCTCACACCAGGTTGGGTGACTACTTCTCATTTACCTTTATGAACCCCCGGAGTCACTTGAGACCACGTCATAGTAAGTAAAGGCTATTAAGCAGTTACGGGAGAGAGATGGGGATTTGGCCAACTGGCTCCTTGCAGCGTGCATTAGCTATTGTCGAGTGTCCATGTTCCTCCTCAGTCCAATCCAAAGTCAGGAGAACTTGAACTTGCATTTGAAAACATGACCACTCACAACACCTAGCCTGCCTCTAGTTCGGGGAATTTTACACTACTCCAAAGTATAGGTGAAAGTTAGATACTATGGAATTAATACCGAGATGCATTACTGAGAATCTGTGGACCATGGTGAGAGTTATAATTGTTGGTTTTCCGTTTTGATTTCCCTTTCCTGCTGTGTCATCACAGGGGGAAGAGAGAGTTCTGGTGTCTCCTCTTCTTATAAGGGCGCTAATCCCCATCATTAGGGCTCCACCCTCTGATCTCCTCTTACCCCAACAACCTCCCAAAGGCACCACCCCCAGATACCATCACGATGGGGCTTAGGGCTTCAACATGCGGATTTGGGGGACCCGACATTGTGACTGTAACCGCCCTCCAGCTGGCCCCACTGTACAGGGTCAGGGGCAGATTGTAAGGTTGAGGCAGGGCACGGTGCCGGGCAAGCATAGGTTCTGCCTCCTCCTGGGAACGGTTCAACCACAAAAGGGCCCCAGGACAGACAGCAATCAGGTGGCGAGGACAGGAGTAGCAGCAGGAGCCCCGAGGTGTGACCGAGATGATGCCTGTGCTCGACTGAGTGCCCACACGTACTAGGGCATGGGCCAAGTCCCCTCCAAACACGACTTGCTCCACATTCCTAAAACCTAAGAGGGGCTCCTGAGGACAGCTCTGAATGTGGAAGAGTCAGGGAACTAGTGAGGAGTGGGTCCAGGGCTCCAGCCTTCGATCCCCGCGTTTTCCCTCAGCGCCTGATGTGTGCGCTGAGCTGGACAGCAGGGACAGTTGTGGGTTCCCGTGAGGATGCCACCAACGAGGACCTGCATGGCATGATGTTCTGGAAGCTTCTGGGCTTGAGGGCCGTGGTGTGCAGCTTCACACCACGCCGTCTTAATCTAGCCAAGCTCTGAGGCCTTGTCCAATGTGGAGACCCACCTGGGAATAGGAGGGGCAGCAGCCAGCTGACCCGCCACCAAGAGTTAGCTTCCTTCACACTTCACAAAGGCACAGGGGCGGGTGGGACATGGATGCTGCTGACGTGGGACAGGGGAGGAAAGGTGCAGAGGAGCATCTGGGGGCTAACCAGCGAGCTCCGTGGGTGGATGGGCAGGAGACGCCCAGACATGGCCCCTTCCTCCCCCTAGCAGACAGCCAGGCCACCGTGGTGCTGGACGGTTTTGCCCACCTGCCACTGTTGCTGGGACACCCCCACCCCATGACCACAGCTCTGCATGTGGGGGCCGACACCCTTTTAGTCAAGGATCCCACATGGGTCCTGGGGGAGGAATCAGATCTCAGAATCTAGAGAAGGAGTTGATGGTCGGGCACCGGTGGGTCCTTGGAGCCTGGCATCTCCCAGATCCTTCCTTCCTCACCGGCCTGTCTCCACTTAGTGGCACAGACGTGAGAACAGAGGCAGTAGTCCCAGGGCATTTCCCAACAATACCACTTTTATTCACACTTGTATACAAACCCCCATTACATACAACGCCCCCAACGTGCTGCCTCCCGGACCTGTGCCTCGCCTCTCCCCCACCCTCATCCCCCAAACAGGCCCCCCTCCCCCACCCCAATTCCCCATCCAGACCCCCCCACCCTCTCTCCCCTGTCCTGCCTCCCCCACCCTGCCCGTAGCTGAGGAGCAGCTGGGTCAGCACTGGGTGATGGGAGCTCGGGATCCCTCGGGCCACAGGATGCAGTGAGGGTCAAATCCAGTCCAGAGGGACTGGCACCCCTGAGAGGCCGGCCCACGGCCCCTACTGGCTGCAGTGCTGCTTCTTCCTCCTCCCAGAGACCAATGGGTCGCCCCTCCCCTTTTGAGGACGTGAGGGTCGAGCCAGACGCCGAGCAGGGACGGGGCTCAGGGACAGCCCCCAGGGCTGCAGGCTGTACTGCAAGGTCAGGAGGAAGTCCAGGCTGGGGAG